>NW_026695203.1:3000000-3546871 GCF_021218885.2 Marmota monax | reverse complement strand
ACTGTGTCCGCTGAAAAATAAAAAATATTAAAATTCTCAAAAAAAAATAAAAAATAACTTATAAAAGATAATTGTCTGTAGCTTTCATTTCTTGTCATGTCTCTGGATAATACTGATCTCATACCATGCAGTGTGAAGCACTACTTCCCTCTTTATTTTTGAGATTCTTTGGAAAGTATTGGTATTAATTCTTTAAATGTTTACCAGAATTCACCAATGAGTCCATCAGCCACAGGGCTCTTCTTTATGGGCAGTTGTTTTTGAATGTTATTATGACTAATTCATTCTCTACTTCTATGGGTTTATTCAGATTTTTTGTGTCTTTTTGAGTCAGTTTCTAATTTCACCCCTTTGTGGTAGAAAAACATGCTTTGTATTATTCAATTATTTAAATTTATTGAGACACGATTTACACCCCCCCAAAAAAAAAAAAAAAAAACGCTGGGGATGGCATTGAGAGCCTCCTGCTTGCTACACTGTGCTACATCTTCAACCTTATTTTTAACTTTTTTAAAATGTTGAGACAGAGTCTCACTAAGTTGCCCAGTTTGGCATTGTTATGGGCCAGAATATATGTGCCTTGACCAGACAAACTCCATTTTAACCTGAGACTCCATTTCATATAAGAAATCCCCAAAAGACAATTGCCGAATGTCTTCTCTGATATAAGGGGGGTGACTCAAAATGGGGTTGGGAAGGAGAGCAGGGGAGGAAGATTACCTCTAGATGGGGAATGGGGGTGGGAGGGAAAGGGAGGGAGAAGGGGAAGAGCATGGATGGTGGAAGGAGACCCTCATCCTTATACAACATACAGGTATGAAGATGTGAATTTGGAGTCAACATACCTTATATATAATCAGAGATATGATAAATTACGGTATAAGGGTGTATTAAGAATTGTAATGCAAAAATAAATAAGTAAATAAGAAATCCACCAAAAAAAGAAAAGAAATGTTTCTCCCATGTGAAAATCCCGCCTCTGCCCCTCCTCTTAAGCATACCCTGTCTGGCAACACACAGCAGCTAAAAAAATGTTTATTTTATTCTTATACAATATATTATTAGGAAATACTTTTATGAGATGTTCCCTTTTTAGTTCCATTTTCTAGGGCAACGTACTCTTAAGTAGGTCATTCTGACCCACCTCCTATATTGCTGTGGTTTTGACTTACTGGTAGCTTGAGGTTTAGGGCTATCGAAGATGTATTCTAACTTCTGCAAAGGGTAAATGGGTGCAGAGTCGACTTGGCAAATAAAGATCCATGCCCTGCTCCAAGACTGACCTGGTGTTTTATTTCAAACGCGCCACAACAGCATCAAACTTGTCAACCTCCTGCCTCAGCCTCCATGTAGCTGGGATTACAGGCATGTGCCACCATGCCTGCTGTTGAGACTTAAGTCATGATCCAGCATATGGCCTTTCCTGGATGATACTCCGTGAGTCCTCGAGAAGAATGTACATTCTACTGCTGTTGGAGACAGTATTTTACAGATGTCTGTTGGTCTACTGGGTATACAGTGGTCTTGAAGGTTTATTTTCTTGCTGGTCTTCTAATTATTTTGTCTCATCTCCATGTATGTTTGAACTGTTTAGTTCTTCAGTTTTGTCAGTTTGGGCTTCACGTGTTTGGGAGTTGTTGTTAGTTGCCGATGTTTTATAATTGTTTTATTTTCCTAATAAATAGGACCTTTTTTCATTGTAAAATGCTTTTATTTGTGACTACTAACAATTTTTATATTCCATTTTATCTAATATTAGTATAGCCACTTAGATTTTCTTAAGTTAGGTTTTCATGTTATATTTTTCCCATTCTTTAACTTTTTATGTCTTTAGATCTAAAATATGTCTTCTGTAGACAGAATAAAGTTGGATCATGTTTGCTTTTTTATTGTATTTTTTTTCTTTTTTTACACAACTGGAGCACAACTTTTCATTTCTCTGGTTGTATATGATGCAGAGTTACACCATTCGGGCAATCATACACATACATTGGGTAATTATGTCTCTCTCATTCCCCCATCTTTCCCATCCTCACACCCCCCTCCCCTACCCTCACTTTCCTCTGCCCAATCCAAAGTCCCTCCATTCTTCCTTTGCCTCCTCCATTATGGATCGGCATCCACTTATCAGAGAAAACATTTGGCCTTTGGTTTTTGGGGTTTGGCTTACTTTGCTTAACATGATATTCTCTAACTCCATCCATTTACCTGCAAATGCCGTAATTTCATTCTTCTTTAAGACTGAGTAATATTCCATTGTGTATATATACCACAGTTTCTTTATGCATTCATCTGTTGAAGGGCATCTAGTTTGGTGCTTTTTTAACCTGTTCTGCCAATCTCTGACTTTTGATTAGTTTAATCCATTTATACTTAATGTAATTACTGATAAGATAGGATGTGTGTCTATCATTTTGCTCCAGGTTTTTTATATGTCTTATGTCATTTTTGTCCTATTCCTCCACTACCACTTGCTTCTGTGTTAGATGTATCCTATTATATTTTAACATCCTTGTCATTTCTTTTACCATATTTTAAATATTATCTTCTTACATCTTCCTAGTGGTTATACTGGGGATTGCAATTAACATTTTAACCTATAACAATTATAACAACCTAGTTCAGATTAATTCTAACTTCATTAAATAATATACAAAACTGTGCTCTAATATAGCTCTGTTCTGTCTCCATCCTTTGTGCTGATATTGTCATATAAATTGTGTCCTCATAGAGTGCATACCCATCAACACAGATTTATAATTATTGCTTTATATGATTGTCATTTAGTTAAATGTGGAGGGAAAGCTAAATATAAAAACTGCATTCAAGCTGTCTTCTATATTTATCTATGCAGTTGCCTTTACAGGGGCTCTTTATTTCTTCATATGAATATGACTTAGTGTCCAGTGTCCTTTCCTTTCAGCCTTAAGGACTCCCTTCAGCATTTCTTGTATACCATTTCTGCAAGCAATGAATTCTTTGTTTTGTTTATCTGGGAATGTCCTAATTTCTTCCTCATTTTTGAAGAACAGTTTTTCCAGATTAAAGAATTTAAGGCTGAACAATGTAAATCAGTATGGAGTTTCCTCAAAAGACTGGGAATGGAACTACCATTTGACATAGCTGTACCACTCCTCAGTATTTATCCTAAAGAATTAAAGTCATCTTATTACAGTATATATACATACCCATGTTTATAGCAGCACAATTCACAATAGCCAAACTTTGGAACCAGCCAAGGTGTCCACCAACAGATGAATAGACAAAGAAAATGTGGTGTATGTGTATACACAATGGAGTTTTATTCAGCCATAAAGAAAAATTACACAAGTCATTTGCAGGAAAAATGGGTGAAACTTACGTTAAGTGAAATAAGCCAAACTCGGAAGGTCAAGCTTTGCATGCTTTCTTTCTGTGTGGAAGCTAGAGAGGAAAGGGGAAAGAAAGGAGTTGGGGGAATCTCATGAAAATCAAAGGGAGATCAGAAGAGTAGAGCAAAGGGAGCAGGGGAGGGAGGAGGGGAGTGAAAGAGGAGACACTGGGGAATAGTATGGGCCAGACTACGTTGCTGTATTGTGTGCACATGTGACATCTGACACAAATCCCACCATATGTACAACTATAATGCACCAATAAAAAATAGTTTAAAATAAAGAATTTAAGTTTGACGGTATTCTTCTTTCATCACTTTGAATGTGTCAACCTACTGACTTCTGGCTTCTGTGGTTTCTGATGAGAAAATGGCTTTACTCTTATTCAGGAACTCTTTTATGTAATGAGTCACTTCTTTCTCACTGTTTTCAAGATTCTCTCCATCTTAGTTGGAGAAGATCATGCTAAGCAAAGTAAGCCAATCCCCAAAAACCAAAGGCCAAAGGTTTTCTCTGATTATTGGATACTGATCCATAATGGGGGTGGGGGCAGGACATGGGAAGAATGGAGGAAGTTTGGATTGGGCAAAGGGGAGGGTGGGGAGGGGGAGGGGATGGGGCAGGAAGGATGGTGGAATGAGACAGATAACATTACTCTAGGTATGTATACGATGGCCCAAATGGTGCGACTCTACATCGTGTACAACCAGAGAATTGAAATGTTGTGCTCTATTTGTGTACAGTGAATTGAAATGCATTCTCTGTCCTGTATAACTAAGTAGAACAAATTTTTAAAATGGGAGAAAAAATAAGTAAGACTAGTCCCTTAATTGAAAAAAAAAGAAAGAAGGAAAAAAAGATTCTTTCAATCTTTGTCTTTTGATGGTTTACGTCCAGGCGTCCACATGTGGGTTTCTCAAAATTTATCCTACTTAAGTTGATGGAGCCAGTTTTAGTTAGATGTGTATATTAGTGTTTTTCACCCAATTTAAGAAGTTCATAGCAATTATTTCCCCAAATATTCTTCCTACCTCTTTTCCTCTCTTCTCTCCTTCCATGATTCCTTTTATGGGTGTGCCGGCATTAGAAAACATCAGTGGTGTTCCCCAGGATTCTGATGCTGCTTATTTTTCTTAATTCTTTTTCCTTTTCATTCCTCAGACTTATAATCTCAATTGACTTCAGTGACCTTCAGGCTCACTAATTCCTTCAGTATGTTTGACGCTGCTGTTGAGCCATGTAGTAAAATTTTCATTTTGTTTCAACTTCAGAATTTCTATTTGGCATTTTTAGACATAATTTGTCTCCCTTATTGCTGTTCTTGTTTTCTCATTCTTTCCTCTAGTTCCTTCGACATGGTTTCCTCTAGTTCTTTGAAGGTCAACAAATTACGGATAAAGAAAGAGATCCTTAAATTCCTGAAATCAACCAGTCCCCGAGTCTTGGCCAAGGGCTCTGGGTGCTTCTTGGGACAAGCCTGAAACACTGGGCCTTTGTTTTCACTTTCTGCTTGTGAAGAGTCTCTGGGTCAGTGAGAAGTGAGATCTTGAAGCCTCCTCAGGCCTTCTGAGCATTTGCCCAGCCCGAGTCACATACCCTGTGCGCTTCTGTGGCCTCCTAGATTCCAGGAACATGTCGGAGATTTCCAAGGCCCCAGTGCTATCTCATTCCATAGCTTTTCCTTTCAAGTTTTTATCGTTATTGTTTCCTGCAACTGTTCTCTGCTGCCTCACGCAGCCATGCTGTTAAAGAATTATTTTCCAAAAGAACCCCTGGGAAGGAGACTTGGTCCTAGGCAAGCTTCGAGTCAGGTCAGACAAAAGCCACACTTGCAGTGGGGTCCACGGAGAACCACAGACAGGTCCAATGCCTGGCATCTCTCTAGGAATGGGCCTTGAGGATGCTTCTACTCGGTTCGGCTCCTTTCAAAGGCTGGTAGTTTTCATAGTGATGGTCACTGTTGGTTTTCAAGTCTCCTGCAGAGCTGGGGGCATGGGCCGGGAGCACACGGAAACACTTCAAAACTCACTGTTCCTACTGTTCTTCTGCACTTACGGCTTTCACTCCAGGATAGTTTCAAGCCTGAGTTGGTTTAATAGCCAAAGCTCTGAAAAGTTGACTCGGACATTTCTGACAGTGTTCTTGCTTTTGAAGAGATGAAGGATTTCAGAGGACTTCCCTTTGCCATTCCCATGGACAACACCTCAAGATTATACCATAGCCTTATAAGAGCTCCTGGCTGCAGTGTGAAGTGTGGTTAGGAAGAAGCAAGCCTCAAAACAAGTTCAGTCCTAAGAAACAGATGCAATAATCCAGACAAGACATGTCGGCAGCCATGGAGTGGAGATAGAAGCGGGGAAGGGGAAGCTCTGGAGAGAGAGAAAGTCATTATAATACACATTTTTCTACTATTTATTGAAAGAAAAATTCAAGTTTCCTGGGAATTTGGTTGTGGCACCATTCCCAAAGTAGGGAACCACAGAAGAAGGGGACAGGTGGCCAGTGGAGTGGTGCTGTGGAACATCACGGCTTGGTGGGAACAGAAAGAGTCAAGAAACACCAAAGCTGTCTAGCAGGGTCCACCCTACTCTGTAGACCTGGCAGTGTTGACACCTTGAAGACAACATGGCAGCCACCAGGACTGAGGGTCACCCTTGGTGATAGTGCCTGACCAGCAGTAGCACAGAGAAGAATTCAGACCAGATTCCAGAAAACATAGTAAACACCAGATAACAAGCCAGAAATTATCAAGAGCTCCTGCAGTTCACCTGCTGGGCAACCTCAGAACCCTTCTAGGGAAACACAGATCCTGCCGGAGGCCTGGAGAGCACAGGAAGCGGGGTGACGGCTAGGCAAGGTTCAGAGTTACCATTGATGCGACCTCATGATAACTTCAGGTTACTGGACAGACTCTGGGGGCCTAAGACCTTGGCCTACTTGGCCACTTTTAATCTGTGGGCCAGGAAGCAGGCCTGCCACACGGCCACCCACAAACATATGCTAAGGGTGGTGTTAAGTGAAAAGAAATGACAGGAAACGTGTGACTGTGGGGAGAAAGGAGGGGGCTGTTCTCAGCCGGCTTTCACGCGGGTCTGTTGAGTGCATCCTGCGTCTGTTCTCAGAACTGCGAGAGCAGAGAGATGAAGGGGGACGCTGCCCAGGATTCTCCTGCACGTCACTCCAACTTTCATGGAAAGTGGCAGCTGAGGCCCGCTGAGGCCTGCTGGCTGTGGAGCAGGACAGTGAGCCCACGGGAGAAGCTGACAGTGGCTTCACAGGTCAGCAGGTGTGACGATGGAGAGGAGGCGAGAGTTCCTACTGACACCCCAGAGATTCCACTGGGATAGGAGGAAGGGGGCTCCTGATCAGGTGGTCTTGGAGTTCTTCCAAGGAAGTGAGCTGCTTGCAGATCATGCCCCAACTCAGCCTATTCCCCTTTAGGACTTCAGCCAATTTTTATAGGAATTTGTATCTTTTTTTTTTTGGTACTGGAAATTGAACTCAGGAGCACTCAACCACTGAGCCACATCCCCAGACCTATTTTGTATTTTATTTAGAGACAGGGTCTCACTGAGTTGCTTAGTGCCTCGCTAAATTGCTGAGGCTGGTTTTGAACTCGCCATCCTCCTGCCTCAGCCTCCCAAGCTGCTGGGATTACAGGCATGCACCACCACACCCAGCAATTTGTATCTTTTTTTGAAGAGGAAGGGAAGCCTTGGGGTGAAATGTGAAAAAGAAGCACACGCTTGATACAAAACAGGGACACTGTGGAAATGGAAAAGCCACCTCCTTTGAAGTTGTCTCTCCCACCCTATGACCCAAAGAGGTCTGGACCATCTGGACATGCTGCAGTACTCCCCACTGGTCCGCTGCCTCCAGGTCTCTCAGAATCAGCACTATGACATTTGGGGTCAGAGCCCACTCGTGAGGGGCGGTTTGGTGCATTGTGTAATGCCCACCAGTATCCCAGGAATTTACCCACCACGTGCCAATAGCACCTACCCCTGTTAGGACAACCAAAACAGACTCCAGGAAATGCCAAATGTCCCCTACAGGGCGAAATCACTCCCAGTTGAGGACCCCTGCAATACACCAACCACATCAGAGTAAAGAGGCAGGTGGGCACCAGGTGGTCAGTAGGTTAATGGTATTGCTAAGACATATGCTTGAGAAAGTAGATCAATTCTGGATGCCAGCACAGAGGACTCCCTTATGAGGATGGGGTGCTATCTTGTGGGATGCAGGAGACATACTGGATCAGTGAACTCTATGTGGTGCTCTGTCCTCAGTAAAAAGAATACTTTGAAAACCAGAAGGTAGGAGAGGCCACACCTACCTGCCAGGGTCCTGCCCTAGCAGGGTCCAGGGGTCCTGAAGGATGAGTGGCATTGGCACAAGGAATGAGACAAGGAGTCGTTCCATTGGAGCAATCTCCAGAGAGAGAGCTCTAATGCAGTTTTCTCTGGGTCATCTTTTTTTTAAATTCTTTTTTTTTTCATCCATTCATTTATTCATTCAACAACGCATATTGAATGCATTCTTTATGCCAGAAACTATGATAGGGATTGGGGATTCAGAACAGAAAAGATTATGCTCTTACATTGCTCACAGCCTTGTAAAGACAGAAACAAATCCTTTTAGTAATGTGTAATAGCTAATTTTGACAAGTTCCTTGGATAAAAATTATGGAGTTATGAAATCATTCAGTAAGGAATCTGCATGATGTCTTTGACAGTTCAAGAAGACTTCCCTGGAGAAATGATAGCTGGGCTTCAATCTGAAGGCTCAGTTGGGTGAGAACTTTCCAGGCAGTGGAACAACCTATGTTAGGACACTGCAGAGTAAGCCTGCAGGGTAACTATGTGTATTAGTAGGTAGAAATTCAGGTAAGTGTTGATGTCTTGAGTTTGAAATCCACAGTGCAGGACATGGGGCTGGAAACAGTCAGAATTCCTATGTTGCAGTCCTGAAACAGAATTTCATCTTCAATATTTCTCTATCCTATCACATTTTAGTATAATTAGAGAGGAGAAACTAATCAGCACCTTTCATTATTTGTTTAGAAACCTCAGCTAAATATGAGTTTATTGTTTGCATATGAGTGCATCTACTGTGCACCCAAAATAAAATTCAGCAAGTCTTCTGCCACATTTTAACCAGAATTACCTTTCCTCCAGATTCTAATAACATGACCTCATTCCCATCTGAGGTCTCAGCAGAAGCACCTGTAACATTCACATTTCCATGAACAGTCTTTTCAAGGCAATACAGAATTTGCTATCAAGTGGCTCAAAATTCTTGCAGCCTCTACTCATTACCCAGTTTTCAAAGCCACTTCCATATCTCTGATATATTTTGCATCAGCACCTGATTTCTCAGTTCCAAAATCTATATTAGTTTCTTAGAACTTCTATAACTAAGTACTGAATCTTATTATCTCATGGTTTAGGAGGTTAGAATCTCCAAATCAAGGTGTCAGCATGGTCATTCTCTCTACAAGAGGACTTCCTTGCTTTTTTTCTTTTTTAATATTTATTTTTTAGTTGAGCACAATATCTTTATTTATTTTTATGTGGTGCTGCGGATCGAACCCAGGGCCCTGCACATGCTAGGCGAGCGATCTACCACTGAGCCACAACCCCAGCCCTCTGAGTCATCTTTTATTGCAATTTTTCTCATCATTATGGATTCAGAATATGTCATTGATTATACAATTTCCAAATTTTGCCAAGATGTGACATTTCCTTAACAATCATTAGGGGTATAGAAAAATGTGACATCAATTTACATTTTTCCAGGATGTGACATTTCCTTATCAGTTATTATGGGTACAAAATCATTAATAAAATGCACCACTAATTTGCACTTTTCAGACTTCCCAAGATGTACTATTTTTCCCAAGATGTACTATTTTCTTATTAACAGATTCCAAACTACATAACCAGACTCTAAGTCTCCTAACCTATCATTAACCTTTAAGTTTAAAGTATACCTGTACTTTATTTCTAATCTAAAATTCCCATCTAAAGAAGTCCCCTTAAGGGCTGGGGTTGTGGCTCGGTGGTAGAGTGCTCGCCTAGCATGCACAAGGCACTGGGATCCATCCTCAGCACCACATAAATGTAAAATACAGATATTGTGTCCACCTAAAAGCTAAAAAATAAATTTAAAAAAAAGAAGTCCCCTTAAATCTTATACTTAAAATATCCTAAAGACTATAAACTATTCTTAAAGCATCTTAAGAACCCATACAGATAAAAACTTAAGAATTCTAAACTTAAGACTCTAAATAAAATAATATTTATAACATTATTCTAAAAATATGTCTTATAAAGTTACTTTAATTAATTTCTAAATTTATTCTCTGCCGCAGTCCGGCTGCAGCAAAATAACCGGGGGGTGACGAACAACTTGTGTAGACTGATACAGCAGGAATGGGAGCCATTTATTGCAGGACAGGAGCAGTATTTATACATTCCACACAGCTTATCTAATTAACATAAACTAGATACATCAGTCAACCAATCAGGAATCTCCACACTTAATGGCTCACTTTTGTTACTTCTCAAACCACTCCCTCTGGCATTTTGCCAGGCACCATCCAGACTTGTTTACGAACTCTAACATTCCCCTGGCAAAATGCCAGGTGTTATTTTGACTTGTTTACAGATTCTAACAATTTTCATAAAACTGGTTGAGCTGCTTTCTCAAAGAGTCTCTTTGTCTCCTAGTCAAGGTACACTATTTCTTATATCTTTGTCATCTCTCTCACTGAAAGGCAAGTTCTGAACATCAGTCCACTTACCACCAATATTAACTATGCTCATCATAAGTCCATATGTGAGGTAAAAGAGGATTTATAGAAAAGAGGAGAATGTATCTTGATATGCCTTAACTTTCCTAAGTGTATAACATAACTTTCCCTTAATCAAATAAAACTACATATAGGGGGCTTTGTGCGATATGCATAATAATTAGGCTTTCTAAGAGGCCGGATATATGGGCTTGGGTTCTTAGTTGATATAATCAATGTGGTGCTTAAAGTTCTCATGACCTTTCTGAGAATGATTGTTGGCCATTATCAGTTTTGTCCTCAATATGCTGAGAGAGAGGGGCTGGAGTTGTGGCTCAGTGGTAGAGTGCTTGCCTAATACGTGTGAGGCCCTGAGTTCAATTCTCAGCACCACATATAAATAAATTAATTAAATAAGGGTCCATCAACAACTAAAAAAATATTTAAAAAAAAATATGCTGAGATAGAGTAGCAGCCTTCTATTTTGTCCTCCATATGCTGAGGGGTAGTAGAACAGCCTTCAAGGCATGAACTGCCTGTTATGTTCTAGCCATCGGAAACTTAGTGTGGTTTAGCATTTAACATACTCAGGCCTCCTGTCAGGAACATGAGCATGACGATGAAAAGTCCCAATTACCTAAAAAAGGGTCTCATGGTTTTGGTTTCCCACTAGGATGGCTTTGCCAGCACTTGTTCTCACTGTGACCTTGTCAAGACAGTGGGAGGGGGAGCGCCTTCACCACCTACCTTCATCCAAATTATCACAGAAAGACTTTGCCTCCTGTCCCTGAGCTATGCAGGGGAGATTTCCCATCTGCAGTAAAGACCCCAGGGAACTCTAAACTGTGGCTGCCAGCTGGACCCTTTGGATTCCTTGTGTCCAGGAAACCAGCGGTCAGGAAGAGCAGTCTCCTCTTGGTGGGCTCACCTGACCCTGACCAGCAGGAGGAAGGACTGCTATGATGGGGGACATAAAGAAATACATGTGGAACTGCACTTGGGCAACTCTGGGCAGTTCCTTGCCCAACTGTCAGCAACGCAGCCTAGGAAGAGGGTCATCCAAATGCAGGGCGTGGCCACCAGCCAGTCTTGCCCCAGAACTCCCTGTGGAGCTGCGCAGCCCAGGCCGTGTCAGACCTGAGGCTCTCCTGCCCCTCCCCTGCCTCCCTTTGCGGGTATCAGATCAGCGACACCATCTGGTTCCTCTTCTTCCCGCTTTTGTCCTTCTCAGGAATTACCCCCAGCAAGCCCTTACTCCCCTGTTGCACAGCATTGGATTCTCAGAACAATTGACACAGTGGTATCGTGGCCCCACCCAGGAGGGGACCTAAGGAAAAACAGCAGTGTCGATTAGATCCTCCCTGTGAGAAGATGCCACATGCTTAGCCCTGCACCCGCAGCCTCGTACAGCGTCACCTGCTCAGAGTGGTAAATGGGATCATCTCAGGTGCCTGTTTGTAGAGGCTTGCTCGTTCCCTAAATCAGAACATCAGGAATCAGGAGAACTTGAAAGTATCATCTAATTCATTTTTATTTGGTTCAGCTCAATATATTTACATTTTCTAGAAGTTATCATATTTAGAGGTATGTGGCATCCACAGTGTTAATGGTGACAGTCCATGCTCTTATAAACAGGTTAACCTTGAAGGTGATCTAATATTATCATGAGGAGGCAGGCGACATGATCCAGTGGTGGAGGAATGAATAAAGGGGTTAATTGAGAACATCTGACCCTATCTACCTGGGAGAAGTTTCCACATTTCTCATCTCATACATCGCTCGCCTCAGGCAGCGTCCAACATAAGCTGCTCAGCCGTGGCTAGAACACCACCGTCGTGGAACCCAAAGGCAAGCGTAAGTGTGGACACCCAGGAGGCTGCACAGAAGGAGTGAAGCTGGACACTGGATGCCCATCAGCCCCACCCTGCTCATTCCTGGACTTCTCCATATGGACAAGAAGCCCCTGATATGCTTAAATCATTATTATTTGGGTTATGTGGGTTTTAATCTATCTCCTAAGCCTCAAAGAGTTTTCAATTGCTTTCTGTACAAGAAATCTAAGTTAGAATTTTAGAACTTTGTAAGATTCTCTAATTTTGGCAGTATTACCACGCTTCTGATTTTTACTCTGATCTATTTCACTGTGATGTTTAGAATATACTCTCTTGAAACCTCAAAGACTCATCTCCTCAGGACAGGAAGGAGGGGAGAGTGTCCCTCTTTTCACCCAGGCATAGAATGAGGAGAGCACTAAGAAACAGCTCCTGTGTGAGTAAAGGGACTAAGTCCCTAAGTCCTAGCCCTAAATCCCAGCCCAGGGGACACAGCAGGGCCAGGGAGCGAGTGGGTCGGGCAGACAGACTGAGCCACACCGCGGCCTGCTGGAGTGGGCCCTGCTCAGGGATGTGCTGGACCCTGCCCTGCTCTATCCATCTGGAAGCCCAGGTTCCTGTGGAACTCTCCATATTCTGACCCCATGTTGGCCTGGGCCTTGGTCTCAGTGTCCATCCTGACTCCATCCTACCTACATTGGTGAGGTGATTCTGGTTCTGACCCTTTATACTAGCCTGATGGTGTTCAGATTTTGCAGATTCCTCCACCTCTTCCCTCTTTCCACTTACAATCCCGTGTTCCCTGCCGCAGCTTGACGATTTATTCACCTACAAAGCCACAGCATCACAAGGTGGAATGCTTTTGCCTCTCAAACCTCAAAGCCCTTGAGCCACCCCATATCCACCAGTCCTACTGAACCCACCCAGCAACTGAGTTCCTAACTGAAGGGATCCCAGCCTTTCAGTACTAAACATGCCTTCCGTAGTAGACTTTTGGGATTGTTCTCTTCCTGGCTGACATCGATTTGGGGATATCCATAGCTTCTGAGGCTCTCTCTCAGCTTATTGGCCATTGCCAAAAGAGTTTTCACCTGGGCCACTTGGGCTTCATCAGTCTCTTTGTTATTAAAGGCACAAACTCGCCCCTTACACCTTTTAATTATATTCTTAAGGGCTTTGTTATCTGTGTTCTTGACATACTCTTCAAGCTCCTCGCCCCCAAGATCCTCCTTCCGGGTGAACAGCACAATGGTGTATTCCATGACATCATTTCCAAAGATGGCCTCCAGATCCTTCACTGCCATTTTGTCCTGTTGAGTGAACTGCCCCAGCTGGAACACGAGGACCAGAATCTTGGTTCCTTCTTCACAGAGGGACAAACAGTGTTTGACCTCCTTCTCTAAACAGGATGGATCCTTTTCAATACCAAATATCTGGTAGAATGATGGCGTGTCCACAACCACAATATCTTGCCAGTCCAGCGTTCTCCTGCCACTCTGACATGCCTTGGTGACTGGCTGGGCTTGGAGCTGAGAGAAAAAGATGGGTTTCCCCAAGATGGTGTTCCCAGTCGCGCTCTTGCCAGTACCACTCCTCCCCACAAGGACAATACTCAGGGTTTCTGTGCAAAGGAAATTGGAAAAGATTCACCATCATGGGCTGATATGGAATTCACCTTTCCAAGTTATTTACAAGGCATTCTACACCATTAAGCAGAGCTCAGACAGTGTGAAGGCCTTCTGCTTACCCAGCAGGTCCGTCCCCAGGCATGAGAATGGCTTGTCCCAATTCACACAGACAGAGAACTCAGCAGCGGGACTTGGACCATGGTCTACATTTAGTACCCATCCATGAACATGGTACTGTTCCCATCTCTGAATCCACTCTGCTTCCTTCTCCCAATACCTCCTCTGACTCTCTGGCACCTGTGAGGGCCACTGGCCTCATCTCCTCTCCCTCAGCTACATCTAGTCTACACATCTTAACTCGGAATTCTGCTCCTATTGTAATTATGCCCCCCCATTGCCAAATATGGCTCATCACAGCAAAATCTTTTTGATGGATTTGAAAAACTATTCTACAGAATTGACTTTTCCTGAAAAAGTAATCATGTATACCATCAATGCATTACCAGTTCCTCTGTTGAGTCATGCTAAAATTCATTTCTCATTAGAAACCATGTTGAACCTCATTGTGTCTTTGATGAGTCCAGGAAGGCACATCATACTTATAATCATGAATATCCACTAATACTATTCTGTGTAGCATCAGAGACAGAGGAGAACAGGTTTCCCTCTAGGTGAAATTTGCAGGTGCACAGAGCTCTTTCAAACATGAAAATGCAGAGGGGCTTTTCCTCTGCATTTGCACTGATACTGTGCCCTTCACAGTGCTCTTCCATTGTGAATTCTTTGTTAAGTTACATCCATCTCAAAGCAAAGAGCAGGGAAAATTCATCCCATGCTCTTCCATCCAGGAGAAAATATTAAGCTGCTTTTTTGGAAGTTGCACTCTCGTAGTTATGCCCGCATAGTCTGTAACTATAGTCATGCTTACATAGCTTCTGTGCCTGCAGAGGACCTGGTTTTCAAGCATCTCTGAGACCTGGTACGACCTCCCCATCCCAGTGTCTAGTGCTATGAACCCATCGCCATCAAGACCATTCTTTTATGTCGCTAGGTCAGCCCCACTCCTGTGTTTTTCAGGTTGCTAATATGCTCCCTGGATGTCTCCCAGCTTCCCGCCCTGCTGTCCAAACCCTACCCACTCTCCAAAACCTGTTCAAATTGGACTTTCTCCAAACAGCCTCTCCTGATTCTCCCACATCTATTCTTCTTTAGGAGGCTCCCAGCACCTGGCCCTCCGTGGGAAAGAGGAAAGGGCTCAGTAACAGTGACTCTTTGGGTCTTACGCTATTCATGGTGGGGATGCCTGAATAGAAGAGAATGGGATAAGTAAAAGAGAGAAGGCTCTTGGCTCGTGTCAGCAGAATGTGTAGCACTGAGTAAGTGAGGAGCCCTTCTTCAGTGGGAGGGAGCAGTGTGACTGGGCTGCCAACACCCATCTCCCACCACAGGGCTGTCCAACAGGGCCTTGGGGCTCCCTGTCTTGTCCAGTCCTTGGCTCCTGACTGCACTAGTATCTTATACTTAGTGTTGCTATTATGAACAATTTTTTGTTACTGGGAATTGAATCCAGGGGTGCTTATCACTGAGCCACATCCCCATCCCCAGCCCCTTTTTAGAGACAGGGTCTTGCTGAGTTGCTGAGGCCCTTGCTGAGTTGCTGAGGCTGGCTTTGAACTTGTGATCCTCCTGCCTCGGCCTCCCAAGCCGCTGGGATCACAGATGTGTGCCACTGCAGCTGGCTATTCACACTTTCTTTAAAATGGCCTCCTGTCTCCAAAAGGGTAAAGAACCAAGAAAGAAATCTGGATTAAGGGAAAAGCAGAGTAAACCAAAAATCCAAAATTATCTCATCAGCAGCACTGAGTGCACAGCCCTGGGAAACAGTACACTGCAAGGAAAATAAGAGGTCAAAGGTCCACACCTTCCCTCAAGACCCTTAGCATCCAGGTTGGAAAGATGGGATAAGCATCATGACTGAATGAAAGACCAGTTCAGGAAGTGTGAATGGGAAAGGCACAACTTAGAACAACCTGAGAAAGACAGGAGACAGAGAAGAGAGGAAGTCCACAGACCGGACCTGTCCTTTCTCTCCCCTCTGCTCTTCAGAATGCCTAAGGCTCTTATACATTCCACATATTTTTTAACACTCTATATAAAAAGGTTTCCCACGTGAAGTTTTACCTTTTTCTCTGAAGACGCAGGGCTTGCTGCCATTCTGCTGCACCATCTTTTCGATCTTCTGCAGGAGCCCGTCCACCTGGCCCCACTCTTCCTCCCCTGTCGCCCGGTAGTTGAAGGCGCTGTATCTGTTCCCACATTTCTGGATGAGGTCATAGGCAGGTTTATTTTCATTTCTTAAGAATGTATCAAGATCCTGATCCTCTAAATCCTCTTTCCTGGTGAGGAGAATGATTGTGTACTTAATATATTTTTCTCCAAAATGGCTTTGGATGGCTTTCAGCACCTTATCATCTTTCTTGTCATAGGAGCCCACCGGTGTCACCAGCAGGAAGGCGTGGGGGCCTGGAAAGGTGTGCTTTCTAAGCTCTGATTCAGAAGCCTCTGAGGACGAGAGGTCTGGAGCATCAATGATGCAAACCTTCCTCTCTCCCCACGTCCTGCTCTCAGACCTGAAGCTCTGGGTTACCGACTGCTCCCTGAACCGGGTCTCAAAGACCCGCTTCCCCAGAAGGCTGTTTCCTGACGCACTTTTTCCAGCGCCTCTCTTCCCTACCAGGAGGATCCTCAGTTCTGACATTCCTGGGTCCCACTCAGGTCCTGTGGCCTGCATCTGTCTCTCTCCTGAGCCTGTGGGACAAAAGGACAGGTTCAGAGTCTCTTCCTACAGTTTATAACACCTGAGGACAGGGCCTACGATTTCTCCTCCCTGTCCATTTCTATAGAGTGCACTGGCCAGTAGACCTCTAATCCCCACCAGAAGCTGTCCATGAAGGCAGAAGCCATGAAGGAGACACAACTAAACCAAGAGACATACAGGGGGCCTGAGACTTACTAGGAAAGTGAACGTGCCAGAGTTGGCCTTCAATGGATCTGGTCCTTCAAAGTAGTATTGAAGCATGAGGTCCATAGGCTAAGATAGGAGCAGGAAAAATCTCATTTTAAAAAGCCTTTTGGTGGTATATTTATAAATTAAAGACTATTCAGAAATTTTTTTAAAAGTGAACTACTGATGTACCACATGGATGAAACTCAAAAGCAGGGGACTAGGATGTGGCTCAAGCGGTAGCGCGCCAGTCTGGCTGGGCACAAAATCACGAGCCACTCAAGCAGGAACAAACTTTATTTTTGAAACTGCCGCCAATGCCCCGTATGCTCCCGCTCCCGGCAAGATTGCCAACAGACCCACCACGTTCTCCCAGACCCCAACAGGAAGTCCCTCCTCCGGAATTCCCTCCTACCGCACTTCCCCAACCAATGGGAACTCTCCAGGAGTCCCGTAGCAGGCCGAGGTGGACAGCAGGAGTCCAATATCCATATGAATGCAGATCTTAACATAATCATATCATCTCAATGGCTAGCTAGCATCAGCTTTCAACCAAAAATGCCATGCATCATATTACTTGGCTGTGGCTCTTAGCAAATAAATAAATATAAAAAAAAAAAAACTCAAAAGCATGCTAAGTAAAGCCAGGGCAAAGGTGCACACCTGTGGTCCCAGCTGCTCAGGAGGCTGAAGCTGGAGGATGGCAAGTTCAAAGCCAGTCTCAGCAACTTAGCCAGGCCCTAAGCAACTTAGTGAGATGCTGTCTCAAAACAATAAATTAAAAGGGGTGGGGATGTGGCTCAGTGGTAAAGCAACCCTGGGTACAATCCCCAGTACAAAAATAATGCTAAATGAAAGAAGCCAGACACAGACCTATGTGCTGTATAATTCCATCATACGAAGTTCAGAACAGGCAAAATTAGTCTATGTTGATAAGAGTCTGGGCAGTGGTTGTCTCTGGGAGGCCATAAGAACTTCCAAGGCAATGGAAATGCTCTCTGCATCTGTGTAGATGGTGACCACTGTGTGTAGAGATGGCAAAGGCTGCATTTTACTCTGTGTAAATTATGCCTCAACAAATTGCTGTCAAAACCTGCAACCTGTGCCCTAAAGCTGTCTCTGCACACATCCTCTGCCCCCACCACTTCTCCTGGAAGCCAAGGTCAACACCAGACCTACATACTGAGCAAAGAGAAGGGCCTGCAACTACAGAGAGCACTCACGGAGTCCCCAGGGGCACAGCACACAGCAAAGCAGCTGAAATGCTAGTGACGCCCGAGCAAGTCGCGACCCTGGGGCTCTCAGAATGCGCTTGGGTAGAATGCCTCACAGTGGAAGGACCAAGGAGACAGCATCTGGACAGTGGTCAGCATCTCAACGAGCATATCAGTGGCCACAGAAGGCTTCAGGGCAAGGAGGGACTGTGCTCAGGCCCCAAGCTTCTCCCCCTTCTCTCACACTTGTCCTCTCATCTCACGACCTTCGAGACATGGGTGTGTGTGAGATCTCCTTCCTCCCATTTTAACCTAACTCCTCCTAGTTATTCAGGCTCCTGTGCAAATAGAACTTTATGAGAGCTCATTGGAAATGACTCCCCTCAAAACACTCAAATTTGCTCCCATATATTTTACTTTATGACTTTTTGAAACACCGTGTCTCCCTCCTCCACTACCTACCCGCATTGCCCAGGAGTTGTATCAATGAAATTTTGAATCCCCACGGCCTGAGTTCACATCTGTAAAATGAGACACTGATAACAAGACACCCTCTTCACAAGGCGGCTGTGAGGAATAATACATGTGTGTATATAGCTATGAAAATTGGATGATGTTATTTCCCAGCATATAATGTCACTGCAATTAGTATCATTATTATCAAAATTATAATTGTATTACTTTGGGGCATTCCATGAGGACAGGAACCTTGTCTGTCTTACTCACCACTGAGTCTTCAGGACTAGCCCAGAAATAATCTAATAGTGCATCAATAAAGGGATGTGTATGTCACACCATGAAACAAATGGCAGTTACTGAACAGAGAGAGGCGGGGCTGCATGTGACTCAAGCAGGTGTGCAAGATGTATCGTTGATGGTGACCGCAACATGGATACCGTACTCCTCCAGTGAGTTCTGCAAGTTGGTATTGTCCATGAGGAGTGATTTCTGCCTTTCCCTTATGAGCAAATCTTGGGTAGTGCTATACCCAGGACCCGGAGAAGAGACAGGGTTAGTAAGGAAGCCACAAGAGGTGTCAACACGCCAGCCCATAGGCACAGACAAGGACTCCTTCAACAGGACCCTAAAGCTCAGGAAATAATTAGTCAAGAGCTAATGGGGTGGCTCTTGTTACATTGTGTGCATGTGTGAATATGTAACAACGACAACAACATCAAAAAGCTTCTGCACAGCCAAGGAAACAATTAAGAATGTGAAAAGAGAACAAGAACCTATAGAAAAGGAGAAAAATCTTTGTTAGCTACTCTTCTGCTAGAGGATTAATATCTAGAATATATACATAACTCAAAAAATCTCAACACCAAAAACCCAAATCACCCAATTAATAATTGGGCAAATGAATTAAACAGACACTTTTCAAAAGAAGAAGTATAAATGATCCACAAATATATGAAAAAAAGATGTTTGACATCATTAGAAATTAGAGAATGATAATCAAAACTACACTGAGATTTCATCTCACCCAGTCAGAATGGCAGTCACCAAGAATACAAACAATAATAAGAGTTGGGGAGGATGCGGAGGAAAAGCAACACATTTAGACTGTTTGTGGGACTGTAAATTAGTACAACCACCAATAATTATGGAGACTCCTCAAAAGATTAGGCATGGAATCACCTTATGACCCAGCTATACCACTCCTCAGTATTTACCCTGAAGGATTAAAGCCATCTTGAGCTGGGCGCAGTGGCACATGCCAGTAATCCCAGCGGCTTAGGAGGCTAAGGCAGGAGGATCACGAGTTCAAAGGCAGCCTCAGCAACAGCAAGGCACTAAGGAACTTAGTGAGACCCTGTCTCTAAATAAAATACAAAATAGGTCTGAGGATGTGACTCAGTGGTTAAGTGCTCCTGAGTTCAATCCCTGGTACCAAAAAAATAAAAAATAAAATAAGAAAAAGAATTAAAAGTCATCTTACTATAGTGATACATGCATATCCATGTTTATAGCAGTACAAGTCACAATAGCCAAACTAAGGAACTAACCTAGGTATTCATTAATGGGTGAATAAATAAAGAAAATATTGTATATATATAACCCAATGGATTTTTATTCGGCCATAAAGAAAAAATGAAAATACGTCATTTGCTGGACATAGTCTCTAGATGGAACTAGAGACCATAATGTTAAAAGAAATAAGCCAAACTCAGAAGGTCAAGAGTCCCATTTTTTTTCTCATATGTGAAAGCTAAAGAGGAAAAAGGAAAAGAAAGGTGTTGATTCAGGGGGAATCTCATGATAATCAAAAGGAAATCATTAGAGGAAAGGAAACAGAAGGTGGGAGGTGGGGAGGGGAGGGGAAGTGCTGGGGAGGGATAGCGGCCAAAATGCATTGTTCTATTGTGTGCATGTGTGAATACGGAACAACAAATCCCACCATTATTCACAACTATAATGCACCAATTTTTAAAATGTGGAAAGAGAAACAAAAGCCACAAGAGGCAAGCCCAGCTCCATAGCACATCAAGGAGGCCAGAGACACCCACACTGAGCCCAGGAGCTGCCTGGTGCTACACTGACTCACAAGGATTAGGAGTTCCCTGGGGACAGTGTGGGCACCCACCTGAGCAAGGTCTTCAGGTGCATTTGGGCTTTGATTCCCATGGATCACTCTTCCACTTTGCTCTGGCTGCATAAGGAATTAAAAGAATACAGACAGAAGCCTAACGTTCTTAAGGGATCAACTTACCACATGCATTGTCCTTCTCCTGACTCGTAGCTTCCTTCACACAATCCTAGGAAACAAAGGGGGAAATGACATAGCACACACATCTGTAGTCTCATCTTCTCACAAAACAAAGAAATGGAGACATAATTATGTAATTCAGAGAAATCTGCTGAGTAGGATGTTGTCAAATCGGGTCCTGGTGTGTCCTTGTGGAACCATCCATGGTGGACGTACCCTTCTCCTGCCTGGCGAATCCTATACTTGCTCCCAAAATAAATGCAATGGTATAGTCTTGAGTCCACTGTCCTTAAAACCTCCTGTGCTTCCTTCTCACCTCCTTTGTCAACTACCCAGGTCAGCCAAGGAAGCCTCCCCTCTGCCTTCTCCCAGGGTCTCCCCAATGTCTTTGACACCTTCATCATCCCCCTCCCTCAGTGCTCCCCACTTAGCTCTGATGATCAGATTTCTTTCACTTCCATAAACATTTCAAATTCTTTAGGGTTCTTTAAATGCAAAAGATCGTTTCAATGCAAAAGCACATGATATATATTGCATGCATGTATAAATATGTAACAACAAATCCTACCATTACATACAACAATAATGCACCAATAAAAAATATGGAAAAATGTGCATGATATATAAGTGAATAATCAGTCCATCTCCAACATACCAGAAAAGTAACAGCTATTAGCTGATGTATGTCCTTGTGTTTATCTGTGATACCTGAACATGGAAGAGACTTGCTAGGCTTTCTGTTCTGCAACCTGCCTAATAATACAGGCTTTACATCTGCACAAGTCAACATGGATACACCTACCCACACTTTTTAGTAAATAAAATGTATTCCATGGTATGGACGTACACAACTGATACAGTCATCTCTTTACTGATCACTTGTTTCAGGTTATTTCTGATCTTACTGTTTTGAAAGTTGCCATGATAACTATCCTTCTACATATATCTTTATACTTATAATTTTTTTCCTCTGGATTGCTAAAGTCCTTAATTTACATGTCCATAATTTACTGGCCCTCATACACTTCTACGATGATATTAACAGTTCACAAATATGAACACCTACTGAGTTTTAAAGGTTTAACTTCATAAGCATCTCATTTAACCCTCACAGCAGTTCCTGAGATGCACATTATTGTCTCTGTTTTACAGAAGACAAGTCTGAGATACTGTGGTCAACAAAACAGCTGTTTTCAGTCCTCGTGGAGTTTGTAGGGAGGTGACCGCTGCAACCACATCCCTAGGAATCCCTTGATGTGGTGGTGTGAGGGGGGCCACAGGCGCAGAGGAGTGGGGGGCTCACACCAGGGACTCACAGGGAGGAGTTCCTGGGGAAGTGAAGGGAAGCTGCGGCACATGGGCAGAACCAGTGCCAAGAGAACTGCAGGTCTGAGACTCTGGAGTGGACCTGACCAATAGGAAGGCCAGTGAGGCCAGCACACAGAGAGCAGGGGCCAGGCAAGGAGCCAAGCTGAGCTGAGGATTCTGAGCCTCATCTTAAGATGAAGCAGTTTAAACAAGGGGCTCAGGCAGGAAATTCATCCTGTGCCCCTTCTTATCCCAGAACCATGTGATTGACCCTTGGGGCCAAGGGAAAGACAGTCATAAAGGGGAGTGAGCCAGGCCTAGAAGAAAAGAGAACAAGTTGCTGAGGTTCTCGTGAGCCTCAGGGTCCCCGTCGGTGGAACGTCCCCACATAGAGTCATTGCAAACACTTAGTCCTGTATGTGTCTGAAATTCAGTAAGTGCTCAATAAATGTCAATTGCTCCCGTTTTGGATTATTACTCATCAAATCTAAGAAGCCCCTCTGACCAACACTTTTCTATGCACACCTCGGGCTGCATTTATGACATTTAGTCTTGCAGGGTCCTCTGTACCAATGTTCAGCTACTCACCCTGAGCCCGTAAGGGCTATTTCTTTGCATAGGTCTCCACTGCAGTGTTAGTTCCTCAAAGGAGTGACACTTCTATAACTTCAGCTTGGTTGCAAATACATGTTTCTTTTGTGTCCAAAGATTAAACATCACTGGATTTTGTGTGTGAAATGGATTGAGCAATGAGACCCAAAAGTGAATGAGAGGAAAGTCATTAGAAGGTTAAAATACTACGGGCAAGAAAGGATGCTGGCTTGGCCCAGATGGTGGGGGTGGAAAGAAACCTCTGGAATCCAGGATCACCTTGATCACACAGGACTTGGTGATTTCTTAATCGTTGGATGTAAGCCAGCAGTGATATAAAAGCTGACATCTAGGCTTAGGTGTGAAGACTATGTGGGCAGCACAACCCCTTGCTGAGCTGAGAAGGACACAGAAGTGTGAGAGCTTTAAGCACGAAGACCAAAATTTGGGTGTGAGACAGTGTCAGAGAGCCCAGTGGAGATGCCAAGGAACCAGGTAAAGGGGTCAGAACTGGGAGGAGAGAGCTGGGCTAGTCACTCATGTCACTCATGTGGGAACTGTCCACACAGATAGAGCTCAAAGCCATAAAGACTTGGGATCACCTGCAGAGAGTATAAAGAACTCAAGAAGGGCCAAAACCAAACCCTGAGGACCACTTTTAGAGGCCAGCAACTGGAGGAGGACTCTGCAATCTTTGGAGTAGCCGGAAAGAGGAGGAAAAGGCAAGAAGACGGGGGTTTTACTGAAGCCAGGGAAAGAGAGATTCTAAATCTTTGTGTATCTAATAATATGAAGGGTTAGGAGAGCTAGGCTTAATTTGCTCCTTCACTTGTTAATAAAGTCCAAAGCCCTCAGTCTGATTCCTCTTATCACTCCAGATTACGTATAGATCCCTCGGTAAGCAAGAGCCGTGTCCCATCACACATTGCAATATGCCATTCATTTGTACCCATCTCATCCATTGGCTAATCCTTACCTGGAATCTGCCACCCTCGGTTTTGAAGTCCACGCACTGTCCTCTACACTCATCCACCAAACACTGGATCTCGCACAGGAGCTGAGACACCTGGCTGTGCCGCTCACCATCACCTGCCTTGTTGTTGAAAGCGCAGTATCGGCTCAGGAAGTGCCGAGCCAAAGATGCCTTAAGAGACGGCTCGTTTTCAATATAATCCTGCAGCAGGTCATGCCCCAGATCATCCTTCCAAGTGAAGACGATAATGACGTGCCTGCTGGCTTCAGGTCCAAACACTCTCAGCATGCCCTGGATGGTCGCCTTGTCCTCCTCCGTGTAATGGCCGATAGGGATTACCAGCAGCAGGACATGGGGGCCGGGAGCACAGAGCTCCAAGCACTGTTGGAGACTGCGTTGCTTGGTTTCGGCACAAGCCATGGAGGAGAAAAGGTCAGGGGTGTCGATGACCACCACCTCCCTCCCTCTCATGGTCCCACTCTCTCTCTGGCACATCTGAGTCACCAGCCGATGACTGAACTTGGAGTTGAACACAGTGGTGCCCAGAATGGTGTTCCCAGTGGCACTCTTTCCCGCACCGTGCTTCCCTAGAAGGAGGAGCCGCAGAGGGGACATCCCACAGCCCTGCTCCAGCCTGCTCTCCTGGTCCAGGTGCCCACGGGTTCTGCAGGGACAAAGCCATGTATCAGAGCTGCACTCACCCAGGACAGGGGAACAGCGAGGAAGCCCATGCTCTTCTCCCCCACAGGATTGAGCCCCTGAAGACTCAGGCTAGACTGCTCCCAGGGTCTTCCTGAGCTCTCACCCCCCAAACAAACCTAAAGAGCCCTTTAATTCTTTCAAGGCTTTTATCATTCAGAACAGAAGGAGCAAGATACGTTAGAAACTCAGCAAACAGGCAGGTTCCAAAGTTGAAGGAAATTTCCTAACTAGACGTTAAAAATACAGACCTTAAAAATACAGATTTGCCAGGCTGGGGTTGCGGCTCAGTGGTACAGCGCTCACCTAGCATATGCAAGGCCCTGGGTTTGATCCTCAGCACCACATAAAGATAAATAAAATAAAGACATTGTGTCCAACTACAACTAAAAACTAAATATTTTTTAAAAATACAGATTTGTCTACTATACTTACTAAATCAGAATCTCAAAGGAAGGAGGAGCCTAGAAAACTGAATTCATCAAATGCCAAGAAAAATTATTAGCCAAGTTTAAGGGATCACTGCCTTATAAATATGAATTAAATTTAAAAATAGTAAAAGCTAGAATATATTAGCAAATATAACATAGGGAATATTTGATGCTCTGAAATACTATTCCAGGAAACAGAGTCTTCACCTATGGGAGCATGAGCACCCTGTGCCACGTGAAGCTGACAGAGAAGCAGGGGGTGGTGGGCGTGACCACGGGCTCAGAGTCTGAGCTGCTTCACCTTTGGCTCTGCCACTCACTGCTGAGACCTCAAGAGGCCACTTAGCCATTCCAAGCCTTCAAGAATATTTTTATAAGACATCATCTTATATGAGATAACATATAAGAAAATGACTTGTCCAACAGGTTGATGAAAAAAATGCTTAACATCACTAATCATCAAGAAATGCAAATCAAAACCACAGTGAGGGGCTGGGATTGTGGCTCAGCAGTAGAGCACTCGTCTAGCACGCATTCGATCCTCCCTGGATTCGATCCTCAGCACCATGTAAAAATAAATAAATATAATAAAGGTATGGTGTCCAACTATGACTAAAAAATAAATATTTTTTTAAAAAACTACACTGAGGTATCACCTCACTCCAAGATGAAGTGAATGGTCATTATCAAAAAGACAGAGAGGGAGTGGAAAAGAGGAGGGAACCTTTGCAGACTGTTGGTAGGGATGCAAATTAGAATGTCCATTATGGTAGAGGTTCTCCAAAAAGTTGAAAGTTGAACTCCCATATGATGCAGCAAACCCCACTACTGGTTACACATCAGAGGAATTAAATCAGTATGCCAAAGAGACACCTGCGCCCCCGTGTTTACTGCAGCACTGCTAGCAGGAGCCAGGAAACAGAAACAGCCTGAGGCTCCATCAGCTGATGACTGAATAAAGAAAATGTGGCACATATACACTATGGAATCTATTCAGCCATGAAAAGGATGACTTCCTGTCATTTGTGACAATGAGGATGGAACTAGAGATCATGATATTAAATGAAATCAGCCAGGCACAGAAAGACGAGTACCACATGATCTCCCTCATCTGTGGAATATGAAAAAGCTGATCTTACAAAGATCGAGAGCAGAACAGTGGTCTTCAGAGGCTGGGAAGTAGAGAGGAGAGAGGTTAGGGAAGGGCTGATCTGTGGGTTAGGTAAGAACAGGAAGTTCTTGGGGGCAGGAAAGTTGGTGGAATGAGATGGACATCATTACCCTAGGTACATGTATGACTGAACATAGGGTGGGACGCTACATTGTGGACAGAGAAATGAAAAGTTGTGCTGCAATTGTGTACAGTGAATCAAAATGCATTCTGCTGTCATAGATACCAAATTAAAATTAATTAATCAATTAATTAATCAAAAGAATAAGAAGTCCTGGTATATATATATATATATATATATGCATGCATATATACAAATATACACATATATATATCAGTAATTTCAATTTCAATTTATTTATTTAAGTAACTTTAAATTTTTTTTTAAAATGTCACAAGGGGAATGTGCCTCACGATTAATCAGACCCCAAATCTCTCCCATATCTAACTTAGATGAGACTCTGGACTTGGGACTTTTGAGTTGATGCTGGAACAGGGTGATTCTGAGGGCTTGGGGGATGGAATGAGTGCATTTTGCATGTGAAAAGGAAATGCATTTAGGGGTCAGGGACAGAATTCTAAGGTTGGAATGTACCCTCCAAAGTTCACATGTTGGAAACTTAATCGCCAAGGTAACAGCTTTAGGAGACAGGACTATAATGTAGATTAATGCCGTTGTCATGAGAGCAGGTTAGCATGAAAGTGGACTACAAAAATGAGTTTGGTCCCTTCTTGTCCTCCCTCCTGCTCCCTCCTTGCTCTTCTGCCTTCCATCATGGGATAATGTAGCACAAAGACCTTTGCCAGCTAGGGACGCCTTGATCTCAGACTCCTTAGCCTCTAAAATGGTAATGAATCTCCAGAACTGGGAGATGTAGTTCAGGGGTACAGCACTTCCCTAGCACACATGAGGCCCTGGGTTAGATTCCCCAGCACCACAAAGAGAAAGAAAGAAGGCAGGGGAGAGAGAAAGAAAGAATCTCTTTTCTTTACAAATTACCCAGTCTCAAGCATTCTCTGATAGTAATACAAAACAGACTAAGACGCCCATACACCAAGCCAAAACTTGAGTGTGTAGAACAGCCCTCCAGCATTAAAGGGAAGCGGTATGTGTGTGATAAGGCACAAATGGGTCCTAAAGGCACAAGTCCTGAAGGCTGCCAGGTGCCCTGCTCCTGTTACACAGCCTTCTCTCTCCCAGCCTGCACCTGGGAACTCACAAGGAATTCCCTGCGGTCGGTGACAGAGAAAGGGAGAGGAAGACCGGGGCCTGGTTTTACAGATGGTTCTGCACAAGATGCAGAACAGCTGCAGCACTACAGCCCCAATCTGGGACATCCCTGAGGACAGTGGGGAGGGATATTCTCCCCACAGCCAGAACTCTGAGCTGTGCACTGACTGTGCATTTTGTTGGAAGGAGAAATGACCAGACATGCAGTTACATACCAACTCACAGGCTGTGGCCAGTGGTTTGTGGGGTGGCTGGGGACTTGGAAGGAAGTAGAACACTGGACACAAGGGAGTCTGGGAGAAGTATACGACAGACCTCTTAGAATGAGGGAAAGGCCTGAAGATATTTGTATCCCATGTCCATTCTCACAAAAGCTGACCCAGCAGAGGAGGACTTCAAAAATCAAAGTCAGTGGGCAGGATGATACCAGTCGGCCTCTTTCCCCAGCCAACCGGCTGTCACCCATTGGGTCCATGCTCAGAGTGGCCATGGTGGCAGGGATGGAGATTACACATGAACTAGTAACACGGACCAGTACCCCATAACCAGGATTTATGGTCCAAAAGTTGGGAGTCGCAGTCAGTGGGGACTGACACCATGCAGTATCACCCCCAGTGACCCACTAGCAGAATGAGGTCCTGTCTCCAAAGACTTATGTTCTGCTGGCCCAGAGCTCTTAGTTTCAAAAAGCAGGAGACACAACAATTATTCCCAAGGGGGCTCTGGGTTTGGGCATCCTTGAAAAGCTTCCTATGATGCATCTAGAAGCAATTCCCACCACAAAGAAAGACTGTCAGAGAAGCTGCCAGAGCCCAGCAGGTCAGTTGTCAAGAGGAGAAGAAGGCTTCACATGTGAAAACCAGGTCAGCTTAAATGGAGGTGAAACCACAGTTTTCAGCAAAGTATTATCCACCTTTAATGCCCCATTCATAGTATCTTTTTTTTAAGAGAGAGAGAGAGAGTTTTGATATTTATTTTTTAGTTTTTGGTGGATACAACATCTTTATTTTATTTTTATGTGGTGCTGAGGATCGAACCCAGTACCCTGCGCATGCCAGGCGAGCGCGCTACCACTTGAGCCACATCCCCAGCCCATTCATAGTATCTTAACTGTGCAAGGGCTGGGAAGTGCTAGAAGAGTGAATGAGGGGAATCAAGACCCCTGTCCCTGCTTCTTGGTGAGGCTGGAAGTCCCCACAGCACCCACTCACTTCCTCCTGGGGGCTGCTCTATGGCACCACCCAAGCTCAGAGCATTCCTGTGGAGGAACCTTCCTTTCTTCCTGTTCCTCCCTTTCCACCCTGCCTTCATCTCAGCCTCCTGCTCTTCCTCCTCCTCCTCCTCCTCAGGCTGAGCCCCCTCCCTGGCACTTCTCCTTGTAAGAGGGCTGCTGAATATGGCCCTGTGTCCCTCCTGCCCCATCTGCCCCCTGCAGGGTTGAGCAACACGCTTTGAACCAGGAGGAAACCTTCCTAGAACCTCGTAAGTGAGCCCAGCACCGTCACCCCTCATACACGCACCAGTGTACACACAGCCAGGGGCCCAGCACACCTACCTCAGTCCTGTCCCCTGGTCCCTGGCAGCCCCAGAACCCCCGAGCTCCTCCTGGCTCCATTCCTCCATCTGTGGGAGCAGCTGCTGGTTCTCCAGGACCGAAGAAGTAAGTCCTAAGGAGAGCAGGAGCCACGGGTAAGGACAGCAGGGGAACGACCAGTTTCCAGGGCTAAATCCCCCTGACAGAGGATTTCTGAGGGTTTCTGAGAAGGAAGAGGTTTCTAGAAATAGGTCTCACATCAGCAGAGGCACAGCTGCAATCAGAGAGGCAGTTCAGAATGCCAGGTCCCAGGGCAAGCGCCCACGCTGGGAGAGGCTGAGGGAGGGGCCTGGTTGGGGACACACACAGATCTTCTCTGGGACTGGCCACCTTCTGGGGCCACCACACAGCAGAAGGCTGTGGAGCTTAGCCTCTCCCACAGCTGCAGACTACAGAGATGGTAAGAGAAACGCCAGCAGAGGCTCAGCTAGAATCTGGGTGCAGGAGGGTTTGAGCTGAGTCTGTTTGGAGTGGCTCAGAGCAGGCACTTCCTTCCCCCCACTGGTCCCCCCCCACCACCTATCTCACCCTACTCCTCTCCCAAGATTTAGGTAAAAATATGAAGAAATTGTTTGCTTCCTCCCACCAACTCTCTGGTCTCAGCTAACCCAAAAAATAACCTTTACAATCCCTCCCAACAGCGTCCCTAACCTGCCACCCCCCAAGCCAAGGCCAGCTGCCTCTCCGGTGGATGACAGCTTTTCCCAACTAGTGAAACATGACCTCAGGGTCTCACAAATAAAACTCCTTCTTCGAGATACCACAACGTGTCCCAAAGCCCTATCCCAACTTCCTAAGGTAGTTGAACACTTTTATTTTTAACCTTACTGGAGCAAAAACTGCATGAGATTTACCATCATCAACACTTTTTTTTGGTGGGTGTGGGGTGGGTACCGGGGATTGAACTCAGGGTCACTCAACCACTGAGCCACATCTTTAGCCCTATTTTGTATTTTATTTAGAGACAGAGTCTTGTTGAATTGCTTACTCCTTTCTTTTGCTGAGGCTGGCTTTGAACTCACGATCCTCCTGCCTCAACACCCTGAACCACTGGGATTACAGGCATGTGCCACTGTGTGTGGCTCATCATAAACACTTTTAAGTGCATAGTGCAGCTACCTGGAGCACATTAACACTGTCACACACCAGATTTCCAGAATGTCTCCCCTCACATCACAGGATTCCAGGCCGATGGGCTCCAGCCCCCACTCCCGACCCCCTCCCTTTTCACCTTTCTACTTTCTGTTTCTGTGCTTTTGGTGACTTCTGAAACCTCCCCTGTGGACTCCTGCAGCACCGGCCCTCGTGTGCCTGGCTTAATCTGCTGAGCAGACCACCCCCAGGTTCACGCAGGGCAGCAAGACCTTCCCTCAGGTGCAGGGACCATGATTCCATGAACTTGAACTCAGACTGGCTTTTTAAGTGTCTGAAGCCAAGCTGCACCACCCTAGAAGAAGGAGCGTGGGGAGGCTGCTGAAGTTCAGGGGGGTTCTTCAGACACCCAGTCTCCACAGGAGTCAAAACCACAGGCTCTGGGGCGTTGCCTAGCCTATCACCTCCCACCGGACAGTCCCCACCTGCCGACCTGGAGGACTCCTTATCATGAACTCAAAATAAAACCCAATCAAGCTGAGATGACCTAAGGAGGGTTTGGGGGACACTCAGACTACACCTTGGCGGGAGAGCTGGTGACGGCCCACAACCTCCTTAAGCCATTCCAGAAGAATTCTCACCTTCCTTGAGCACTAGGTCAACAGACATAAAACTAACTCATTAAAACCATCAGACAAATGCCCAGACCAGCACAGTGCGGCCCATCCCAGCAGTTACTGCCAGAGGTCAATTAAAAGGCACCGTTAAAGGCCCAGCAAGACAATGATCCCCAAAATGGAGAAGGGAGAAAACTGAACAGAGAAAAAGCTCACTCATTCTTAAATGAAATATTAAGTATTAGGGGAGTACTTCAGATAAAACCAGACCTTCAGACAGCTCCTAAATGATTTAGCAAAGTGATTATTTGCTGAGTTGACCGTTTTACAAAATGATCTTTCATCAAATTAGCTCTTACAGCTAAAATTGGTTTTTCCTGTGGAGGGAAGTCATGCTACCCATCTGGTTGGGCCGTGGGGAAGGATGGAGGATCCCTGCCACCTAGCGGCGGTGCCAGGAATGACAGGCGCAGAGAACGTTCCCTGGGGCGGAGGGCAGGACTCTGCAGGCAGGTGCACACGCTCCACCCATCAGTGCTCTCCGCAGCGGCAGGAGGGAGAGCGACTGGACCTCGGGAAACGGAATAGTCAGTAAGATAGTTATGTAGGCAAGGAGTTCACCTACACCAGGCACTGTGTTAGACTCAGCGGCGCCAAGGGGCACGAGACACGCCCCTGAGAAGCAGCTCACCGCCCAAGGACAGGAAAAAGACTCAACCTGCAGCTGTGAAGGTTTAAACCACCTGTGCTGTGGGTGCATACTGAGAGCATGCTGGGAGCCGAGGATGCGCTGAAGATCCTACCAGGTGCAAAAGCCACCAAGTGGGGGAATAAACAAATACGTAAACCGGCCATTTACTGTGGCAGGTGCTGAACGAGCAAACTGTGAAGTCCAGGAGAGGCTAAGCTGCACAGGTTAAGTACCTCACCTACACCGGAAAGGGCAAGGAGAAATTTGCCTGTTGGGAATGGAGTGAAGGGTGTCTGGGGCAGAGGGAGAAGAGCGATCCTAACAGGATTCAAGGTGCTGAGAACAGCCTGCAGTGTGTGGGGAGGGGTTAGTAGGGGAACCAGAGAGAGGCTACTGCAGGGGGCCCAGCTAGAAACAAGAACAGCAACTGAATCACCAGAGTGGAAATGCACAGTGGGAAAGAATACAGGTCATGACATATTTAGGAGACAGTAAACAAATTTAAAAGAAAAATGAATTCAGGGTTGCATTACACGTGTTCCCATATAGAAGGGAGTGCTATTCACAGCATAGACGTCTTTTTTTACTTTGAAAAATATTATTACATGTTGTCTCACTGCAAAGATAGAAATGTGTGTGTTTACTACAGTTTGGGCAGATGGCAGTAAAGTGTCTTGTAACTAAATTTGTGTATTTTGACAATTTTCGGATGGAAGTGAATGTCCTTATTCAAACAGAGTCCATGTTTGTTACAGTTACAATAATGAAGAAGTCGCTGGCTTTTTCAGATTTGCATGAAGAGTAGCAGTAGCAGTCACCCCCAGCTGACTGGCTGTGGAATAGCCTTGGTTGGCCCTTCCCAGTGACCTTCACAGAGACAGGGCTATGCACAGCGGGTGTTCTGTGGGGACATGAGCACCACAGCTTGGGGACACTGACGTTGAGGCCCCTGGAAGCAGGACAGGCAGAGGATTCAGAAGGTCATGCTGGTTCCTCTCCCCGGGTGAGACTCCACCCTCTCACTGAAACGTTTTCAATTCTTCTTATAAGCATGAGCGACCATAAGGATCCACCAGCCGAAGCAAACACGCGGAGAAGAAGACAAGGACAGTGATGCCCTTTCCTGAGGGCTCGGGGCCATTCTGGAACCTTGTTTCCTAGGAAGCTGCTGGGAACAGGGCTCAGGGACCCATCATCCAGGGCAGGTACTGGGCAGAGTCCAGACTCCACGTACATACCAGGTGGGGAACAGGGGTCTGGAGAGGAGACCAGAGACAGGAGACGCCCCTTCGCCATGAGGCCCCCAGGCCTCCCCCTCTCTGGCCCAGGAAGAAAGCCCCGGGGTTCCAGCAGCAGCAGCAAGGCCTGTTCAGAGCCTCCTGCGCTGGCCTCCCCTGCGTTCAGAGAGCTTTCCTGGGCCCCTCTGCAATCTCAGGTCCTTGATCCAAGAACCCAGGAAGCATAATCCCATCGTCACTGCCCCAACTCAAACAGGAAACCCCAGGCTCCTTCCAGAGGCGCTCTTCCTCCCGAAGCCCTCAGATCTACTTGGGGGACAGGTGGTTTTGTTACTGTAGTTGTCATTGTGACTCCTGGGGTTTTCTCTCAAGCAATTTCCAAAGGAACCAGAGAAGGACAGAACTCGGGGAGGCTGAGGGGGACTACCAGCCTGGGTGCTAAGGACACTGCACAAGCCTGGAACCACCTGGCTCCAGGAACCCAGCCGTCCTCCAGGGAACGTTCCCCGTGAAGCTCGGGCCTCCTTTCTCCTCTCTTCCCTCCGTCCCTGCGGATACTCCCCACTCCGTGTACTGCCCCTTACACCTTGCCCTCCGCCCCTCCCCACCAAGTTCCTGCAAACACCCACAACTTTCCTGGTGACAACCAGAGCAGGAATCAGGGGTCCCACCATCGGGGTCAAGAGAACATGGAGCACAAGTCAAGGGCACGTTCTCCTGTTTGAGTTCCTATAACTCATGAGATGTACCGATTCTGGGCCCGAGATGGACCACCCTGCTTATCCTGTGAGTCCACCACTGTCCTTGACGACACTTCGGAAGTGAAATGCCCCAGCCCCACCTGCCTGCTGCAGCAAAGGTCCCCCTCGGGGTGGAGGTCCCGCTGCACAGCAATGGGAAGATGCGCTCACGACATGCAGAGAGAAACCAGGGCCCAGGACCCGACCCTGCCATGTCCCTGCCTGTGCAGGCAGTGGGAAGACCTGAGGGGGAGTCCTGCCACCCCCTCCACCTGCCCCCATCCTACAACCCCAAACCTTTCACAGGCCTGTGCCTGGGAACCTTCCAAGATCTCATACCAAAAGGGACGCAGAGGCTGCTGGGGCAGGAAGACTGAGCAACGTCCCACCTGCTCGCATCTTGTTCCAGGGGACGAGTTCTCCCCTCGCCCCTCCTGCTCTGGTCTTCTCCCGCCTCCTCTGGTTTTGACCAGTGGGTCCTTCCCTGTCTCACTCTGCCAACAGCTAAGGTGGGACCAGCTAACCAAAATGGCTTCCCTTTTCCTTCTTAACCTGCAGACAGGACATGGGAAGATGTTAGAATCCATCAGGGAACAATTCAGGCCTCTCTCAGGGTCTCTGCTCCCTCCTTGATGTTGTTCCTCGTGATCTGAAGTGGCTGAAATAGTCTCGAGGTTTCTGCCCACATGTGCCCTCCTGCTGGTGGCCCTGCCAGGTATCAGAGGCTCTGTTCTCTTGGCCTAGAGAAAGAGGCAGAGCAGAAAGAAGAAATAACCAAACAGGCTCCATGACTTGGTTTCCAACAAGACTCGCCCCAGGTGGAGGATGGGGAGTAGGGAAGGGGGTGTTGAGAACCCAGGGGACCAGATGTAAAGAGAGGAGGACTCCTCCCGAGTCTACAAAGAGGTTTTCCCTTCCCTCCACCCTGTGTGACTGGAGAAAGAAGAGAGAGGGAGCCCAGCAAGGCCAGAGAGGGGCCTACAGCCACCTGCTAGCAGCACAGCAAGGGGCACCTATGAGTATGCAGCCTCAGGGCTTTCCAGACCCCCAGCTCAGCACGGAAGCTGCCGAGACAGGCCGAACCCAATGCCTCTGAGGGCTGGGACAAAGGTTGGTGGAGCAGCAACTGGCGCTGGCCTGATGCCTCACACCCTGGCACCGGGGGAGAACCCAGAACCACAGCACGGCTCTGGGGAAGGGTGACCAGGGAGGAACTTCTTATTTCCTATCACCATGCAGATGAAAAGGCACAGCCACTGCCGCGTGACATCTGGGTTCTTCTTCAAGGCAAAAATAAACGCAAGCTTGTCAACGAATCCCAGGTGTGTTTTGATTTTTGCTTTTCTTTCAGGGACCCAGCAGTCTAAGAGCCTAGGATCTCCATCCGCTGGTAAAAGGAGCCTGAGGCTGAGGCCTCTCTGTAGCCTTGGGGGGACCCAGGTGCCACCATCCCCATCCAAGCCTTCCTGGACTTGGGCTCTTGCTTACAGACAATGGGGTGCACGTTCCCTCCTATGTGCCTCTCTCTTTACTTCAGAAGGGGAGAGAGAACTTGCCTAGGAAAACAAACCAGATTCTTCTATTAACTACCATTCCCACCCAACGACCTAAGTTTTGTTTTATTTTGGTACTGAGGATTGATCCTAGGGGTACTAGGGGCACTTTACCACTAAGCCACATCCCCAGCCCCCCCCCCCTTTTTTTTTGAGTCAGGGTCCTGCTAAGTTGCTGAAGCTGGCCTTGAACTTGGAATCCTCCTGCCTCAGCCTCCCAAACTGTTGAGATTATGGGCATGTGACACCACACCTGGCCTGGCTTTAAGATTTTAAAAATATAAAAACAGTTTTGTCCCCCCTGGAGTGTCTCAGTTGAGACCACTTTACAGGAAGGGGTGGGCTCCCCAGAGGAGAGCTGGGCCATGACAGGAGAGAGAAGGGACAAACCTCTATTGCCAAACACAGCCTGTTCTTGACACCACAAAGTCGCAGGGGAAGCTCAGCTCAGGGATGTCCCAGGGGCACCAGGCTGGACTTGGGGAAAAGGACATGAGTGGGCACTTCAAGGCCTGTGAGGCTGAGCTGCTGTAACATGCAGGGCTGCAGCCGTGTCTCTGGGAGTCCCTGACTAAGCACTGCACAGAGGGAACCCATGGCCTCCTCTGACTTAGGGATATTAGAACCGGACACCCTGGCCCCCTTGAGACAGGCTCACAGGGCAAGTGTTTGAGGCTCTGGCACCGCTGTTAGTGACCTCTGACTTCCACCGCTAGCTCAGTGGCAGTAGCAAGCTGCTGTGCCAATGTTTTTTGTGAGTTGAGGTGTGCGTGGGCCACATGATGCTGCACCCAACATCACTCAGATGACACATGGTGACCGAGGTCACTGGTGAGTCAGACATACCACCAACTCTGCTCCTGAGCCCTGTGCCCACCACAGGTTGCCCCCACTCTGAGAAAGAAGACCTCTCACCTTCACCCAGAGCCCCCAGCCCAGCCTTGGGCTTTCCCATCTGACAGCATGTACCCCGAGGTTGCTTTTTAAAATTTGCACAAAAGTTTTGTACCCCAAGTTATCAAAGCCTCTGTAGGAGGGACTCCCACGTACAGGATCCCCTCATGGTAATGCAGAGAGAGCCACACTGTGGCCATCAGTATACAAGTGACGTCAACTGTGCAGCCACTTGGTGCACACAAAGGTGACACAAAGCATACGGGAAAACAGGCTATAACACTCGAGAGGCCTGACCAGCTGAGCACCAGAAGGAGCCCAGACACAGCCTACTTCTTGGCTGGTCGTGCTTCAGTGCTCCTATGTTAGAGAATGTTAGAGTCTGTAAACAAGTCAAAACAACACCTGGCATTTTGCCAAGGGAATGTTACAGTTCGTAAACAAGTCTGGATGGTGCCTGGCAAAATGCCAGAGGGAGTGGTTTGAGAAGTAACAAAAGCAAGCCATTAAGTGTGGAGATTCCTGATTGGTTGACTGCTGTATCTAGTTTATGCTAATTAGATAAGCTGTGTGGAATGTATAAATACTGCTCCTGTCCTGCAATAAACGGCTCCTACTCCTGCTGTATCAACCTACACAAGTTATTCGTCACCCCCTGGTTATTTTGCTGCAGCTGTACTCCGGCACTCCTATCCCGTGCGCCAAGAGGGTCTGCCATATACAGGTGACCCATATATGCCATGGCCAGGCCAGAGCAAGTCTTCCCAGAGGCCTTCAGGTAGACATGTGGAGGCAGTGAAGGGTAATTAACACTCATCAGAACTTTTGAGGTTAAAATAAAAGCTTCCCACTGCAAATTGGTGCAACCAATCTGGAAAGCAGTATGGAGATTCCTTGGAAAACTTGAACTGGAACCACCATTAGACCCAGCTATTCCACTCCTCGGTTTATATCCAAAGGACTTAAAAACAGCATACTACAGGGACACAGCCACATCAATGTGTATAGCAGCACAATTCACAATAGCTAAATTGTGGAACCAACCTAGATGCCCTTCAAGAGATGAATGGATAAAAAAAAAACTGTGGTATTTATACACAATGGAATATTACTCAGCATTAAAAGAGAATTAAATCATGGCATTTGCAGGTAAATGGATGGAGTTGGAGAACATAATGCTAAGGGAAGTAAGTCCAGTCCCAAAAAAACAAAGGCTGAATGTTTTCTCTGATAAGTGGATGCTGATCCATAATGAGGGTGAGGGGAGCATGGGAGGAATGGAGGAACTTTGGAGGTAGGAAAGATGGTGGAATGAGATGGAAATCATTGCTCTAAGTACATGTATGAAGACACGAATGGCGTGACTCTACTTTGTGTACAACCAGATAAATGAAAAATTGTGCTCCATTTGTGTACTGTGAATCGAAATGCATCCTGCCATCATGTATAACAAATTACAACAAATAAATTAATTAATTAAAAAATAACTATAAACTTCCCCAAGAGCCTCACTCACAGATAGATGATGGCTTTGAGACCTCCAGCCATGAGTCTCTCAGGGCTCTATCAGTGCCAAGGACTGACTGACAGACACTCTCTAAGGAGCAGAAAAGAAAGCTAATACCAAGGTGTGACACCCAGGTCCTCAGTACCTGGCCTGCGATGATTCCTACCACCACAGTAATTGATTACGTGCATCCCAAAAGCCTGATGAATTGTATATGGGCCAAAAGTCCCTCTGCCCTTAAGAACTCAGTGCAGTGGAAAGGGCAGAACTTCAGGGCAGAGACCTGGGCTCAATTCCCAGTGGGATCCAGGAGCAATCCCTGAACTTCCACCCAGGCCCCTCTCTCCTCCTGACTACCTGAGGCAGGTGTGCTCATGGCCAGCCTGCCTTTTCCTCTCCACACCTGACACCACTCTCCTGTGGGTGCCTCTGGCTCCTGGCTCTCAGCCTGTGTCCTCATTTTCCCACCCGGTTCCAGGACCTCTGTGCGTGGCTCTCTGCTGCCACCCTCTGGCCCTCGTCAGCTACACCTTCAAAGCATCTGGGCTAGCAACCACCTTTGGTCAATTACATTTAAGAGACTTTGTCAAAAACAACAGACCAAGAAGCTGGGCTCCAAGATGCACACCTGTGACCCCAACGGCTCAGGAGGCGGAGGCAGGAGGATAGCAAGTTCGAGGCCAGCCTGAGCAACTTAGTGAGGCTCTAAGCAACTCAGAGAGATCCTGATTCAAAATAAAAAGGACTGGGAGTGTTGCTCAGTGGTAGAGCAGCTCTGGGGTCCATCCCAATACCAAAAACAAACAAGGCAAAAGAACCACAGATCAACAATCACAAAGAAAACTAAAAACCAATCTCTCTTCTGAATATACATACAAGAATCCTCAAGAAAATACTAGCCTACTAAATCCAGAAACATAAGAAAGGAATTATGTACCATGAAAACATGGGATTTATCTTAGGAAGTCAAGGTTGATTTAACATCTGAGAATCAACTAACGTGACACATCATATCAATAAAGTCGAAACACACATATATATGATCAACTCAATAGGCACAGAACAAGCATTTGACAAAATCGAGCTCTTTTTGTAATAAAACACATTATAACCCAGAAGGGGGCATCCTCACCTCAACCTAAGGAAAGGCATCTACAAAACCCACTGCTGAAATTAGTCTTGCTATGGAAAGAACGTGTGCTTTCCCCCAAGGTCAGGAACCACCGGTCAAGGGTGTCTGCATTTGCCACTTATGAGGTCTGAAACTGTACGGGGTGTTTGTTTCTGTGTTCCTAATAACATACCATCTTTTTAAAATAAGAGGTTGCAAAATATGTCAACAAGTCTAGAAAATAACCCATGTGCTCAGCACCCATCTTCCTGAAATCTCAAGAATTTGCCCTTTTGTTTCAGATCTTTAAAAAAAATAAAGGAAAAATGTTTTAGAAACTGATAAAACTCCAGGGGCACCTACAGGCTGCTTTCAACATTTATTATGACAAATAATGCCGTGATCAACATGAATGCATGTGAGTCTTCCCTAGAATGAAGGCTGTAAAGTGAAATTTCTTTGTCATACAGCATGCAAATTTTAAAATTTATTAGATTTCATCCTTACCTTTCCCGGGCCAGGTTGTACATGCCTGTCATCCCAGCAGCTTGGAAAGCAGGGGAATCAGGTGTTGGAAGCCAGCCTCAGCAACTTAGCAAGGCTCTAAGCAACTCAGCGATACCCTGTCTTTAAATAACTTTAAAAAGGGCTGGGGCTGTGGTTCCGTGGTTCTGTGATCGAGTGCTGCTGGGTTCAATCCCTAGTACAAAAAAAAAAAAAAACACAACAGTTCATCTTCACCGAGACTTGGTAGCATCAAGCTTTCTCCTGTCAAGCTGACGGCTGTGACAGGATGGTAACAGGTTGTGTGATCAGCTGTGAAGCTTTAACATCTTTTAAGATGTTTACAAGTTTCTCTTCTGTACTTCGCCGCTTGGTAGCCTTTGCCCAATTTGCTGTTGGGGTGCTTTTAGTTTCCACATGTTCTCTCTTCTATGCCCTGTGTTTTATGTTCTACATTTTTACATGTCCTATGTGTGAGTAATTTACTAGTTTTATGCTGTTCAGGTGTCCTTGCAAAGACTGCAGCTTGTCTTTTGAAGTTGCTTATGTGGTATCTTCTACAGAATTTGGATCTGGTCAAAAGTATCAATGTTTCCCTTTGTGGTTAGTCCTTTTTGCATGTTCTTTAAAAAAAAATGATATCCTTCCACCAGGTGCAGTGGCCCACACCCATAATCCCAGTGATTTGGGGGGCTGAGGCAGGAGGATAGAAAGTTTCAGGCCAGCCTCGGCAATTTAGCAGGACCCTAAGCAACTTAGCAAGACCCTATTTCAAAATGAAAAATAAAAAGGGATGCTGGAGATATGGCTCAAGGTTAAGCACCATTGGGTTAAATCCCAGATACCAAAAAAATATGTATCATCAACCAAATACTCCAGGTACCACCCAACGTTACTGCCAGTGGAAGGGTGACCGATACATTTTTTGGAGGGTATTTTGGCAAATGGTGTTAACAGCCTTTAAAAATGTATACATAAGATAAATGTCTTGTGCTATTAGGGATTCTACCTGAGAATTTTATTCCAACACTTGTAGACATGATATGTCCACTTCTAAGAATTTATTGTATCGAAAGAACTGGGGATGAATCCAAGCACAGAGCCATAAGTGTGTAGTTTTAATTATGAAAATCTTAGACAATCTAAATTTCCTGAGGAAGGCCTGGTTATAATGAAACCGCCTTGCCTCTGACCACTTGCTGCCGCTATGACAGAATGGCCTGTACTGTGTGACTATGAATGGCGGGTGTTTGGCTCACAGGTCTGGCGGCTGGAAGTCCAAGAGCCTGGTCCCAGATTCTGATGGAGGTCATTGTCTACATGATATGGTGGAGGGCGGGCAAGCAGACAGGGTGGAAGAGACAAAAGGTGGGGCTCATTTTCATCCTTTCATTAGGACCACACTCTTGGGGTAACTGCCCCACTCCCTATAGTAATAGCATTGATCCATTCATGAGGGTGGGACCCCAGAGCCTAACCACCTCCAGAAGATCGTGCCCCTTCCTCTGCTGTGACAGTGGTACCTCCTAGACCTTAGGAGGAGGGGACCCCCTCCCTCAACCCCAGGAGAGCGAAGAGGCAGAGGAGGAGGAGCTGGGAAGCCCCCCAGCCCCAGGGCCTGGCGTCTCCTCACTTCCTCTGGCCTGGCTCCCGTGCTCTCCTTTCTTCCTTCCTGAAATTCCCATAAAGCCTGGATTTTTCTTTGACTTTTTAAAAGTTGACATCTCCTAATCTATTCTCCTTCCTTCCTTCCTTTTTATCTTACTTTTTTTTTTTGGGGGGGGGGGTACCAGGGATTAAATCCAGGGGTGTTTAACCACAACCCCAGTCCTATTTATTTGTTTATTTATTTTGTTAATTCTTGAGGCAGGGTCTTGCTAAGTTGCTTAGGGCCTCACTCATTGTTGAAGGTGGCTTTGAACTTTCAGTCCTCCTGCTTCAGCCTCCTGAGTCACCGGGATTACAGGCGTACACCCCCATGCCTGGCTCTAATACGTTCTTTTTTTTTTTTTTTGTGGTGCTGGGGATTGAACCCAGGGCCTTGTGCATGCGAGGCAAGCTCTACCAACTGAGCTAAATGCTCTATTCTTAAAGGAAAAAAAAAGAAATCCATGACTTTATGGACAAAGACAGAAGTTGGAGAAATGCTAAGAAAAATACATCTGGCCAGGCATAGTGGCATGTGCCTGTGATCCCAGCAATTCCAGAGGATGAGACAGGAAGATGGCAAGTTCCAGGCCAGCCTCAGCAATTTAGCCAGGCCCTAAGCAACTTAGCGAGACCTTGTCTCAAAATAAAAAAGATTGGGATATAGCTAGTGGTATAACCCCTTGGCTAAATCCCCAATACCAAAAAGATAAAGAACACATCTGGCTGCAGTCAGTCTGGGTAGGGCCTTCAGGAGCAGTAGGCCTTGGGCAGGGGTGTATCCCTTATAGGTTCAATTATCTACACCCAGATTATACTTAATTGAGGTACCTACACAAAGAAAAAAATCCTTTAAAATTCATTTTTCTCCAAAGAAACCTACAGACCTAAGGACATATACACTGTCCTCCTGGACAAAATCACAACAATGTTAATACACTTAACATTATTGAACTGAACACTTGAAAATGGTAAAACAGTGTCTTAGTTTGCTTGTGATACTATAATAAAACACTTGAGACTAGGTAATTATAAAGAACAAAAATATATTTATCACAGTTCCAGAGACTAGAGGCCCAAGATCAATATACCAGCACATTCACTATCTGGTGAGAACTTCTCTCTGCTTTCAAGATGTACCTTCACTGGGTGCTGCATTGTATACATTTAATCCCAGAGACTAAGGAGGCTGAGGCAGAAAGATTGTGAATTCAAAGTCAGCCTCAGCAAAAGCAAGGCTCTAAGCATTTCAGTGAGACCCTGTCTCTAAATAAAATACAAAATAAGGCTGTGGATATGGCTCATAGTCAAGTGCCCCTGAATTCAATCCCTAGCCCCCCCCCCCCCCGCAAAAAAAAAAAAAAAAAGGAGATGGCACTTTCTTGTTATGTCCTTACATTGAGGAAGATGGAGGGGCAAAAGGTGCCCAGCCCTTTCATAGCATTGCTGATCACTTCCTAAAAGTCTTACCTCCTCACAGTTTTTTCTCCCCCCCCCCAACCAGGGATAAAACCCAGGCCTTGTAAATGCAAGGCAAGTGCTCTATCACTGAGCCACATTCCCATGTTGAGACAGGGTTTTGCTGCATTAACCAAGCTGACCTCAAACTTGGGATCCTCCTGCCTCGGCCTGCAAGCTGCTGGGGTTACAGGTATGAACCACAGTGCCCAGCCAGAGACCCCCTCCGTTAATATTGCTTCGTTGGTGATAAAGTTTCCACATGAATTTTGGAGGGAACACAAACATTCAACCATAGCAGAAGGTGAACTTTATGTTGTGCATATTTTCTCTCTCACCCAACACTGTCAACACAAGGTCCATCTTGTTTCATCTGTACTCTTCCCCCACCCTTCTCCAGAAAGATCCGGAGGATTCCAGGCTCACCTGGAGACCAGAGGCTGCCTCTACTGGAAGCTGACGTCAGCACTCCATCTCTTCATGCAATCTCTAGTCATTTCTAGTGTTCCTCAGAATTTTTTTAAATTCAGGCAAACACAGAAATTACTTCCAAAATTGAGAAAAAAAAAAAAATAAGCAGTCATTTAGCCTTAACTCAGACAATTCTGTTACAGCTGGTCCTCAATATCCAAAATACTCACATGGGCTGGGCACCCTCACCTGCTCCCCCACCTGCACCCCAACTTAGTATTCCAAAGCAGCCACACCATCTCACCAAGGAATTGGCTGAAGATAATAGTTGTGTCAAAGAGCTGAGATTCTCCAAATTGTTTATATCATCTTGTTTTCTCTTAAAAACATTTAGTTCAATAACAACAACAGCAGCCAGTCTCAAACATTCCCATTTAGAATTACATTTTGTTTTTTTTGTTTTGTTTTTGTTTTTTTGTTTTTTTGTTTTTTTTTTCTTAAAGAGAGAGTGAGAGAGAGGTAGAGAGAGAGAATTTCAACATTTATTTTTTAGTATTTGGCGGACACAACATCTTTGTTTGTATGTGGTGCTGAGAATCGAACCCGGGCCGCACGCATGCCAGGTGAGCGCGCTACCGCTTGAGCCACATCCCCAGCCCTACATTTTGTTTTGTTTTGTTTTTTGTTTCGTTTTGGTAGCAGGGACTGAACCCAAGGGCGCTTTACCAGCTGAGCCACATCCCAGCCACATTTTATTTGGAGACAGGGCCTTGTTATGTTGCTTAGGCCTTCACTAAGTTGCTGAGGCTGGCTTTGAACTTGCGATCCTCCTGCCTCAGCCTTGTCACCGTGACAATTTCTAAAATTGTCATTTTAGAAAGCCAACTGTTGCTTCCTGTCAGACTATTATGTGAAAGAAGCCAGTCTGAAAGGGCTGTGTACTGCAGGAATCCAGCTACGGGACATTCTAGAAAAGGTACAAATACAAAGTGCAAAGATCAATGGCCGCCAGGGCTGAGGGGAGGCAGAGATGACCAGGTGGCACGCAGGATTCTTAGGGCAGTGAAACTCCAGTGATGCTTCAGTGGTGGACACACCTTGTTATACGGTCGTCCAAATCCATAGACTGTCACAGCAGAGGGAGCCTGGAGTCAGTCAGACTCTGGTGATGGCCCTGGTGGATGCTGACTGCAGGAGGCCCAGAGCGAGAGGCAGTGGTTCCTGGGAAATCTCTGCGCTTTGTGCCCGATCTCTCTGTGAACCTCAAATCAGCCTAAGAAATGAAATCATTGTTTCAAAGTTGCTTCACTCTCAACCTTGCAATGGACAGTGAAGAGCCTTTGAAGCAACTTTGCTTGTTTGGTGATATTTGGAAAACTGATCTGATTCTCTAGTAAATATAGAAAAGTTGATTCATCCTTTAATTCATTCAATCACACATTAAAATTTGGATCCATTATTTAATTTCCCTCTCCCAGTGACCCAATTTTGAAATCACCCCATTCATAAATAAGCAAGGGATTCTCTCATTTTTTTCACCTTCCCCTCCTCAGCCATCCTGACCTCTTAGACCAGAGGAAACAGCCCCAGACCATGATTTCACATCATCCAAAAACCTGTCCCCCTTCCCACAGTAGTGAAGCTATTTTTAGGAGTATTTACTTGGAGGTGAATTTTTAAAAGGAAAAAGGATCATATAGGAACATACATTAACTCCCCACAGAAAATGTCCACATGTCACGTAGCAGAAAGGAGAGTAGAACAAACCCCCAGCTGCCCGTGACCACCTCCGAGATCATCAACACGGCCTCAGCGTCCTTTCAGCCCAAGCCCGGGTTATTTCCAAGCACCTCTAGACCGCATTTCACTCAGCACCCACCTCTGAACCATAAGGCTCCTTGTACCAACAGGGCACGACCCCCTAACTATAACTGGGGAAAATTCACACCACCATATTGTCAAATGTCCAAGTGGGGCCCACACTTCCCCAACAGCATCTTCGGATTCTACATTTCACAGATGAGAGCAGCCCACAGCTTTCCAGGGGTTGTTATTAGCTGTCCCCCAGCTATTATTAGACCATTCTTCTCTCCTGAGGCAACAGGGGGGTCAGGAGAGGCATCCCACTTAAATGTTTTAGGATAGTTTTGGTTTTGTTGTTATTGCTGTTTGTTTATTTTTTATATATTTTATGATTTTTAGAGCAAAGAAAAAAAATTTTGGGTTTTTTTTGGTACTAGGGATTCCAGAGTCAAGTCTTTCCACTAAGACACATCCCTGGCCCCTTGGTTTGTCTGTTTGTTTGTTCATTTGTTTATATTTGAGACAGGGTCTCACTGATTGTTCAGGGTCTCACTAAGTTGCTCAGGTTGGTCTCTTGCCATCCTCCTCCCTCAGCCTCCACAGAGCCGCTGGGATTATAGGTGTGTGCCACCACGCCCCACTAGAGCAAATTTTCATTACTGACTTTTGGGCTAATTCTCATTGTAAAGTTACTCTATGCTTCCTTTTAATTTTCTTTGAAACCAGAAAAGAAAGAAATCTCTGTATTCCTTTTGTCTCCTCTGAATCAGCCAACAACCTTCATGTCATCTATAAGGGACAACGTATTTTTATGACTCTCTTCTTTAGAACACTCCAGAAGCTCATGATTCTGCACATTCATTCATCAACAAATATGTCCTGAAAGTGTGCTCCCTCAAGGCGCTAGAGGGTCCAACTCACAAACGCCAAATCTCCAAATGTGCGCTAGAGGGCGCCACTCTCCCATTGGCGCCCGCTCCTCAAAGCCCCTTGTCACGACCTGGGATGGTACTCAGCCTAGAAAGATTCCCTTCGCCTGCTTCACACGCTCACCCACACAGATGAAGAACTTCACACCACTTGCAGTTTAAAAGCGAAATAAATTCCATCCGTTGGAAGCATAAACAAAAAAAAGAAAGGCAGAACCTGCCCAACTGCCCCCAAACAGGTCTATTTTCCAGCAGGCACTGTGGGCAGGGAGTCTGTGCCTTCCTAAAATCATGACAGCTGGGTGCTGTTTTCAGCACTAAAGTGCCAAAAGAAAACTTCGAGATTGAGATCAATAAGTCTTCAATTAAATGTCTACGCGATGCAGCCTTCCCACTTTATTAACTGGTAAGGATACTCTCAAAAGTATTTTTATTCCATTTTAAAAATTAATAGATTTGATTTTCTCATATTACCAATCTTCTTCAGTCCGCCCAAATAAAGGCCAAGAAAACAGCCAGTTAACAGAGTGAGCATCTATTCAGAGCCTGAGGTGTGCCAGGCCTGGGGTGGGCAGCTGAGGCAGGGTCCCTCCCTTCCTGGAGCTCACATTTGAAGGGGGAGATAGGTAATGAACAAGCAGACAGATAAATAAACATGGCAATTGCTATAGTTTGCATTTCTTTTATTTTCTTTTAGTGCTGGGAATTGAACCCAGAGGTTCTCTACCACTGAGCCCAGCCTTAAAAAAAAAAAAAAAAAAGTGGGGGGGGGGGTGGTTTGCTAAGCTGCCTAGGCTGGTCTAGACCTTGGAATCCTCCTGCCTCAGCCTCCCAAGTAGCTGGGATTGCAGGTGTGTGCACCATGCCTGGCTGTAGCTTGGATATCAGATGGCCCCCAAAGGCTCACAAATTGGATGTCCATGGCCTGGGGGAGGGGGAGAAAACTTTAAGAGGCGTGTGCTAGTTAGAGGCCTTCCAGTCATTAGGGGTGTGCCCTGAGGGGATAGTGGGACTCCACACCCTCCTCTTCCTCTTTTTTTGCTTCCCCACCCTGAGGTGAATGGTTTTGTAGCCCCCTTAACATCTGGCCATATCCAACAAATATATGAAATAAATATATATCCAATAAATATATGAAAAAATGCTCAACATCATTAGAAATTAGGGAAATGTCAATCAAAACTACTCTGAGATTTCATCTCACACTAGCGAGAAGGGTGGTCATCAGGAACACAGACAATAAAAAATGCTAGGAGGATGTGGAGAAAAAAAGAACACTTTTATACTGTTGATGGGACTGTAAATTAGTGCAACCACTATGGGAATCAGTAGGAAGGGTCCTCAAAAGACTAGGCATGGAACCACGCATGACCCAGCTATCCCACTCCTCAGTATTTATCCTTAAGAATTAAAGTCATCTTACTACAGTGACACACCCATGTTTATAGCAGCACAATTCACAACGGCCAAATTATGGAACCAGCCTAGGTGTCCATGAAAGGATGAGTGGGTAAAGAAAATGTGGCCTATATACACATTGGAGTTTTATCCAGCCACAAAGAAGAAAGAAATAATGTCATTTGCAGGAAAATGGATGGAACTTGAGAACATTATGAGAAATAAGCCAAATTCATGTCAAAGGTCATACAGTTTCTCTCATATGTGGAAGCTAGATAGGAAAAGGGGAAAGAAAGGTGGGTGGGAATCTCATAAAAATCGTAGAGATCAGTAGAGGAAAGAAACTAGGAGGGAGGGAAGGGCAAGAGAAGATGCTGGGGGGTAATATTGACCAAATTATATCATCATATTGTGTGCAGTAAGAATATGTAACAATAGCTGGTAGCGGTGGCACACGCCAGTCATCTCAGTGACTCGGGAGGCTGAAGCAGGAAGATCTCAAGTCCAAAGCCAGCCTCAGTGACTTGGTGAGGCCCTAAGCAACTTAGCGAGACCCCGTGTCAAAATAAAAAATAAAAAAGCCTGGGGATGTGACTCAGTGGTTAAGCGTCCCTGAGTTGAATCCCAGGTACCCAAAAAAATAAAAGCGAGAAAACCAAAAGAAATAACAACAGTAACAAAAAATGATCTATCTGGCCACGTCTTGCTACTGCCCCACAGGCCCACAGCAACAGGTGTTTGTTTCAGTGACAAGAAGCCGACCAACGCCCTATCTAAACAGGAAACGTTCGTGGAAAATGCTGAGGAGGGAATAAAACTGGGCCAGGTGAACGGATGGTGTGATTTAGAAAGGGCGTAGCCAAGGCCTCTGGGAAAGGCCACAGCTGTGCTGATACCACAGGACAGGAAAGACCCTGGGAAGGCCTAGGAGCCAAGCATTCCAGAAAATTCCACAGGGAGAAACAAAGCAGAGGTGCTTCTCAGGAGAGTGTGAGTTCTTCTTTTCTTTTCTTTTTTTTTTTCTCCCTGTTTTGATGTTTGTTATTACTTATTTAAATTCTGGGTTTTTATTCATTTCACAGAAGAAAAGAAGAGGAGTGGAAGAAGCAGAGGTGTGACCCCAGGGGAAGAGCCTCTGGGACTCACTCCTTCTAGTCCACCTCTTCTTCCTTGAAGATGGTCTAGAGCCCTCCACTGCGGCAGCAGATGGCAAGTTTGACAGTCGTCCAGGGAAAACCAGTTCCAATTCTCCAACCCCGTAGCATATCTGTTGTGTCACCGTTGTCTGAAGAAGGAAGGAGGACCCAGTGTCCTGTCGTCCCGGCAGGAGGATGGAAAGTTTGAGGCCAGCCTCAGCCACTTAGCAACTTAGCGAGAACCTAACAGCACCTGCTGGCTGTGAGGTTCCCTCCCAGGTACTAAGCAGCAGAAAAAGAAAAGCCCAGCCACAGGAAAGTAAGGATCTAGAGAATTCATTTTTTAAAATAAATAAGAAGCGGGGAGAGGAGAGCGAGTTCTTAAAAGATCAAAAATGAACAGGAAAGATATACAGACACCCTGGGCTTTGGATCATTCAAATTAACAATCTTTGCACTTTGCCCTGGAGAAAAGTGATAAGGATTCAGTAGAAACTTCAGATTTGGGGCTTTGATCTTTTTCCCAAGCCACTGATAGCAGCAGACGCTCTCAGTGTTGGACACTCTTCTTCAGAACCTCACTGGTGGCCGCGCTGTGCAGCAGGTTAGGTTTGCAGAACACAATCGACTCACAATCTTTTAACTCACCACGTGCTCACGGGGACGTGGGCCTGTTGTTTATCCAGGGGTCTGCGCTGGGGCAAAGACCAACTGAGGTCACCGTGGAAAGCTCAGTGTCCGGGACTCCTTTTGCTTTTTCATTAAAACAACTTTAATTTTAGCAGAAGCTTTGTCTGTGGGCGGAGCTAATCCTATGGGGTGTCTCTCCTTTGATTACTGAAGTGGGTTTTTCTTTAACCAACTTTCTGACATGAACTGTTGCCAAAGGCTTGGTCCTCGTCCCTGATGCCAATCCAGTAATAAGAGCCCAGTCTTGAGAAAAAGGAGAAAGAAGTTTTATTGCTTTGCTAGCAAAGGAGAAGCACAGGGGACTCCTGTCCCAGAGGCTTGACTCTGCCCCTCAGGGGCAACAGGGGATTTTTTAAGAGGTAATTTAAAGGCTGCATTCCAGGTGTTCCCCATTGGAGCTGTAATTCACTTATTAATTTGGGAGACAGTCATTTCCTAGATCTTCTGGTTTTGCCACCCCAAATCAGTCTAAATTTCTTCATTCCTGTGCTGGGTTTGAAAACAGACAATGCTGCCTAGATGGGGAAGAAAGGTAGTCCTGCTTGTGAGATTAGGGAGGAGGAGACTTGGGACAGGGAGGGGGAGACGAAGAGAAAGCAACAAGTTCAGTTTAAAAATAAGTCTCAGTGGCAGAGCAGCAAGGGCCATAGTCAAAGTGTAAAGTGGACCCCTGTCACAGAACCACCCTTATATTTGTGGGATAAAACTTTCTTGGTCATGATATAATTTTTTAATAATAATAGGCATATTATTTATTTATTTAGGCACTGGGGATTGAACTCAGGGGCTCTCAACCACTGAGCCACATCCCCAGCCCTATTTCATATATTAATTAGAGAAAGGGTCTCACTGAGTTGCTCAGCACCTCGCCTCGCTGTTGCTGAGGCTGGCTTTGAACTCACAATCCTCCTGTCTCAGCCTCCCGAGCTGCTGGGATTACAGGCGTGTGCCACAGGGCCCAGCTCATGATATAATTTTAAACATAGTTCTGGTTTTAATCTGTTAACATTTTACTTTAAATTTTGCATAGACGGTCCTAAATGAGATTCACCTAAAATTTTCCTTTTTTTTGGTTTAGCTTTCAAGTTTTATTAGCTTCAGTAAGTGAGTTTAGGAGTGTTCTCTCACCCCCAGAACTGTTAGGATACGAAGGCTCATTTCTTCATTAAGGTTGACACACCTCAGTGAAAGGACCTGGGCCTCCTATCTTAATTAACTGTGGGAGTGAAGGTTATATTTCTTACTGCTGACTCAAGTACTCTAAATGCTTTTGGGGATATTCAGATTGGTTTTGGTTTTGCCTTTTGATTCTGGGGATTGAACCCAGGGCCGCTGTACCAATACATCTCCAGCTCACTGCCTTTTTTTCTTGTTGAGACAGGGTCTCATTTGCCCAGGCTGAACTAGAACTTGCAATCCTCCCAAGTCCCTGGGATAACAGGCATGGGCCACCACACCCAGCTCTTCTAGTTTTTAGAAATATGCGGTTCACCCAGGCCTGGCAGCCCACACTTGTAATCCCAGCATTCTGGAGGCTGAGGCAGGAGGATTGCAAGTCTGAGGTCAGCCTCAGAAACTTAGTGAGACCCTGTCTCACAATTTTTAAAAAAATTATAAGGATTGGAGACGTAGCTGAGTGGTAGAATGTCCCTGGGTTCAGTCCCTGCTACCCAAAACATATACAGTTACATACTGTCAACTTCAGTACAAAGATAGCAAACAAAAGTTTTAGGACATTCAGGGCTTTAAAACACTGAATAACTCAAGTCAAAAAAAAGACTATAAAGGAAATTGAAAAATATTTATGAATGGACGACTATGAAAATACTACATTTAGAGCCTGTCTGATGCCACTAAGCCAGCAATTAGAGAGACACTTTGGCTTTACATTTATTCGTTAAAAAAATTCTTTTTTTTTCAGGTACTCAGGGGCACCCCACCACTGAGCTACATTCCCAACCCTTCTTATTTTTTATGTTTGAGACAGAGTCTTAGCTACATGACCCAGGCTGGCCTCAAGTTAATGATCCTCCTGCCTCAGCCTCCCTAGCAGCTGGGATTACAGGCATGTGCCACCACACCCAGCAACAGTCCCATTTTGTATACTGCCCAAGCATTAGGGAGCAGTGACTAAACCAACATGCCAACCAGGAGGAGGTGATAAAAGCTGAAGGAAGCTCCAACAGTGATGTTCTGTTGTCCCAAGCCCAGCACTGTGCTCAGGGCACTGCTCCCGCCAAAACCCACCTCTCTGCAAGCAGACAGCATCCTGTCCACCAGGAGCTTCCGCTGTCAGAGCTGCAGGCCCCCGGCTGCAAGATCCCACCCACCCTCCAGGAGCCTGCACACTAAAAAACACATGAGAAATGGGAATCTTGAGACAACTCCAGTGGAAAAAGAGAACAGCAGGGGCTGGGGAGGGGGCTGGGGCGAGAGATGGGGTGGGGGCAGGGGCAGGGGCTGGAATGGGGGCTGGGGCAGGGACTGGGACAGGGACTGGGGTGGGCTCCGTGGAAGAGCACTTGCCCACATCATGAGGCCCTGGGTTCCATTCCTGGAATCGCAAAACAAAACAAAAACAGTAGAGTGCCGAGCCTTGTGGGGTAATTTACCAAAGGAGAGACTTGCGCAGTGAATTTGAGGCTCTGAGGACACAGAAACACAGTGGTGCTGCACAAAGGAGCAGCACGTCAGACACGCCCTCTGAGGAAAAGGCTCCTCGATCCCTCCTGGACAAGGGCCAGGGTTTACACCCCGGGCTTCTGTCACCCTGCCAGTGGGCCTGAGCCCAGGAAAGCCACCGAGAGGCTCATGACAACAGAGGAGGTGGGGGAGAAAGGACACCACCCAAGAGACACCCGCAAGAGGAAGGTGACCAGACACCTCAACCTGCTGCAGGACAGCGAGGGGGCCCAAGGGAGCACAGCCAGGCAGATGACGTCAGGGAGAAAAAGTGTCTTTTCCTTGCCCATCGTAGGCCCGAGGCTGGGGCCCCACCACAGAGAGACAGATGGACAAGAGAAAGCACACGGATGTATCTCATACCAGTTTTCTGCGACACAGGAGCCTTCAGAAATGCAGACAAAACGATCTGACGGGGAGCTGTGCAGAAGTGAGACAGCAGGACAAAGGGCACGACCCCGTCAACCACAGGGCAGGGGACTTAGCAAGGCCTGTGGGTCCAGGCTCTTCCCAGAGCCTCTGCGTGACCCTCATTTCCTCTGGGCATGGGGGTTTCCTCCATAATGAGAGGGTTACGACCTACTCTAGAGGAAGGCCAGGGAAACTCTAATGGCCACGTCAGAGGAGGAAGGCTAGGGGCAGTGAGAGCAACTTTCCGGATTCTACAGTTTTCTCAAATGCCAAGGTGCCATGTTCTGGGGTGGTGTGTCCTGAACCCCATCACAGCCAAGAGCAATGGCAGAAGAGAGAAGGACAGGCATGGGTGATAAAGTAGCAGGTACAGGAGAAGCAGGAGGCCGGGTCACTGGGTCCTGCCTTGTAGCCTGAAATAAGTTTCTTTTTATAATCAAATAAAGACTGAGCAGGCGTGGTGGCACACACTTGTAATTCCAGTGGCTTGGGAGGCTGAGGCAGGAGGAAGCCTCAGCAACTAGTGAGGCCCTAAGCAATTCAGTGAGACCTGTCTCTAAACAAAAGTATTAAAAAGGACTAGGGATGTGGCTCAGTGGTCCCTTGGGTTTAATCCTTGGTACCACAAAATCAGAATTAATAGATACTGAGACTCTCCCCAATCTCTATAATATAGTCTTCCTCCAGTCTTCCCCCACTCTCCCCTTGTAGTAATTTCTGGGTGTGCTGACACCCAACAGAAGCTACTGTCACCTCTGTCCATCAATCAGTGCCACTCCCACCTCTCAGGACCCCTCTGCACCACCATGTCACTCTCTCTTGTCCCACATGTGGAAACAATTCCCACTGATGCTGTAAACAAAGGTGTCTTGAATCCACAAGCTTTACAGCCAATCTCAGGGGACTCTGTTCGTCCCCTTGCAGGTGTCCAAGCACCAGGGAGAGAATTCCAGGTCCTTCTCACACCCGGAGGCCCATCCCAGTTGCTGTGCCTGCAGCTGCCTCTGCACGGTGGGTCATCAGGAAGCAGAACACCTTCGCCCTGGTCTGGAGCAGCTGTGTTTGAAACACTCCCCGAGTCCGAGACCACATGGTGGTATTCGGTGGGCATTGTTTCTGCACTGATTTAACTGCAAGGGACTGATGACCTTCCAGAAAAAAAGGGGGTCTGCTTCAAGGTGACTTTCTGTGTCTGCTGCTAGAAACTGCTAGCAACTGCAATCTCCTGCTTAAAAAAGGAAAAAAAAAAAGGCTGGTTTCCATTCCTAAAGCATCTGCCGCACACAGAGCAGAGATGGTGGTGAGACCAGAGGAGGAGGAGCACTGTCTGGGGGCCTCTGCTGCCCACTCCGGGAGGCCTGGCTGCACAGCCGGATGTGATTGTTTCCCTACATCCCTGAGGCCCTTGAACAGCCCACCTGTAGCCCAAGTGGGTCTCTGTTCCTCACCACCCAAACATGCTTGGGTGGCAGACAGGGGAACCCCAAAGGACCCTCAGCTGTCAGTAGGCGGCGCCGTGAGGGTCAGGGATGGGAAACAGGTGCCAAGTGGTAAGGACCTCAGCCCTCGACCTGTGAACTAGACCTTTGTCCCTTGTTTCCAGTTGGGAGGGGTGCTTGGGGCACCTGGTGAAGGGCTGCCATGCCAGCGTTTAGGTCCTCTGACCTGGCTGGTCACAAAGGATATGGTCATCTGCCATCCATGAACCCCCTGGCAGATTTTCACTGAAGGCTCACAGGTGACCAGCATCACACAAAGCCACCAAAGGAAGAGGCTGGTCCCCACCTCCCATGGGCAGGATGCCTGGATTTTGTACTCCCCTGAGATGAGGACCCTCACTGTGGGAACAAGAGGGTTGGGGGGGGTCTGGATCAAAAGAGTGGCTGCAGCAGCTCAGGGCAGAGTACAGCCGCAGCGTGTCCCAGCAAGACAGCTTGTCTGATCCCACAGGGCTCTGGGCACACATGCCACAGAGCTGGCCCCCACCACATCATGGCGCTTGCCAGGCTGAGCTGGGAAAAGCAGCTGTGAGCCACGAGGGCGCCACTCACAGCTACTGGAGAGGAAGGGGACACCAACGGCAGCCACGGAAGCCACCTCACACCTAGGCATCACTGGGGTGAGGACAGTGAGGTTTGGAGATGGCTGGGGGAGGCCGAAGGAGGGTGGAGATGGGAACCTAGGGAGGCAGGACACGGTGGGGTGCTCTACACGGGCTCTCTGGCCAGGACTGGCCTTTCCCTCGACCTTCCCTCCTGTACTCCAGCAGACTCCCTAAAGCAGGCCAAGTGCCCACTGGGGATGAACCGCCCTGTGATCGGTACTCCAGGTCCTGGAACCAGGGGCCAATGGCTGTAGTTGGCATCTGGACCCCTGTGAAGGCAGAAGCCTCTTGTCTCTACACCTCGAAAACTTGCCCATCTCCTTCTTCTCCCTCCAGGCAGGAGGGCTAGGAGGACAGCTGGGCCATAGGGCCCTCCTCAGGGGGGTGGGAAGGTGGGGTGCAGAGCTCACAAGCTGTGACGGCAGGCAAACTGCCCAGGATCTTGTTAAAATGCAGCTTCTGGTTGGGATTTGGAAGGGACCAGTGCCTGGCTCCCAGGTGACACCTAATCGGCCAGCCCAAGAGGCACACACCTGCTCTCTCCCCTCTGGTTGCAGGGTGTTGGTCCTCCTGGAGTCCGAGCCCCCCATCTTCTCAGCTCTGGTTTTATCCCTGACTCTGGTTTTCCTAAACTGTAGGCTCCAGGTGGAACTTAGTCCCTCAGTGGGGGACACGTAATTTGGTCATTCATAACATGACACTTCCTTGGCCACTGAGCTGGGTAGGTAACAGGCTGAAGCCCAGCTCAGGCTGGGCACAAGCCAGGCCGTGAGCACTTCAGAAGCACCTGTGAGTCAAACGTGAGCCCTGCCCCCAGCAAAGCCGGGCTCAAGGCTGCTGTTCTTGAGTGACTTCCTACTCACTCAGGCCCCGGACTGAGGAGTCAGTGATGCCGCTGCAGATCCCAGGGAGCAAGGAACAGAGCAAAGGTGCTGAGTGAGCCAGCTCCCCACTAACAGGAGGGAACGGACCTAACCAAGTCCCAGGGTCACTGGTGGCAGGAGGCCTGGCTGTGAAGTGACACGGTCTCTGCAGGTCCCACATCAGAAAGGACACGATGACCTGCTGCTGACACTAGCATCATTAATAAGCATGCCTGTTTCTCGAGACCCTGTGAAGCTGGTGAGCAGGGACAGTCAGGAGAGGTGCGACTGGGCTGGCCTCTCATTGGAAGTGGACCAGACCTGGAGCCTGGTCTCCTGACCTGAGCACTCTGTGGCCCACCTCTTGGGTACCAGTGGGAGTTGCCCCAAGGCTTCTCAGCAGGTCTGGCCCCGCCATGGGCTCAGCAAGCTGCTGGTGTCAGAGAATTGCTAATACCTGTTACCCAAATCCAAACAGCACTCTTTTTCCACATGCAGAGAGAACTGCATTAATTCATTGCTGTGTTTGTTTATTTATTATTTTTGGTACTAGGGATTGAACCCAAGGATGCTTAGCCACTAAGCCACCTCCCTGGTCCTTTTTTTAAAAAATATCTTTATTTACTTATTTTTATGTGGTGCTGAGGATTGAACCCAGTGCCTCACATGTGTGAGGCAAGCGCTCTGCCACTGAGCCACAACCCCAGCCCCGCCCCTGGTCCTTTTTTAAGTTTTGAGACAGGGTCTCTATAAGTTACTTAGGGCCTCACTAACTTGCTGAGGCTGGTCTTGAACTTGAGATCCTCCTGCCTCAGCCTTTTGTGCCACTGGGATTACGGGCATGCACCACCACAGCTGGCCGACTTTTATGTTTTCTCTAGTCTTTGGGCACCATATTACCTTGAACCTAATCTTCCAGAAATGATGGTGGCCAAGACTGCAGCCTCTACCCTGCTCCCAGCTAAGCCCCAAGGACTACTCTTCACACCAGCTGATGTCAAGAGAACATTTATTCCACTTGGTCAGCTCCAGTAAGTGTCAGTGACCTCCAAAAATAGCCAGCCTGGACGACCCTTTCCGTTTAGTCCTGCATAGTCATGGGCAGGGGTGGGGGTGGGGGTTCCTCCTGCATCCACTGCCTCCAAGTAGTGGAAGACCTGAGGCCTCCAGAGTCCACTACTGACCCAGGGGAGCCAGTCCACAGCCCAATAAAACGCACCCACTAGTTAACTCATATGCCCTCTCCCCTCACGATCCCCCCATACCCACCCCCACGCTCCAGCACTTGCTTCATCAGCCAGTTGACAAGTGTTTCCTGAGAGTTATGAGTCCAGCCCTGTGCTAGACCAGCTGGGGTTCAAAAAGAAATGACACAGTCCTTGCCCTCAGGGAGCTTAGTCTAGTTGGAGACTCAAGACACACATGTGCGCACGCACATACACACAGAGGAAACTGCAGCACAAGACTAGACAGCACAGTGTACTCAGGGGTGACAGTATGTTCACACAGGTCCTATACACAGAAGGAAGCCCAACCCTGTGGATAAGGAGGGCTCAGTAGAGAGGAGGATAGAAGGGGGACGTTTCCGAGCAATACCAGGGAAGGCACAGCACAGGTACGGCAAGGAGACAAGCTGAACAATTAGCAGAGAGAGGGTGTGCTGTTGTGGTTCTCCCTAGATTGGCCAAGGACCAGAGCCACATGGAAGCCTCCAGGGCAGGGAGTGGCTCTCCTTTCTCTATTTCCCCAAGCATTCTGCAATCCTATATAGTAGGTGTCCAGGAAGAACCTATGTGCCAAACTGTCTGAGGGATAGGAGCAGCAAGAACCCAGGACAGGAATCCATTGGCTTCCATCCCAACCCAATGGGTCTCACCTTTTCTGATGGGCAGTTCATTCTGGGGAGGCAGGTGAGCCTTGTGGGCTCCAGGATGACCTGCTCAGGTGTGACGACTAAGCTCTGCAGCCGGCCTGGAGCCTGGTCCCTCCACTTGTACCCATCTGCTTGGGGCACCCCAGCTTCTGCACCTGCCTCTCCCACCAGCCACAGGCACCAGCAGCAGGGCTCTAGCGTCTTCCTCCCCAGCTCTCCCACATGACACTGCCTAGGGCTGCCCTGGTGGGGCAGGAGCCTTGTCTGAGGGTGACTGGTTTCCTTTTCCCTGGGTGGGCTTACTGGTGCTTCTTCCACCTCCTCAGAGTCCAGCTTCCCTGACACCTCCCAGTGAAATCAGAGCCCAGGCCGAGCAGAGGCTCCATTTCACAAGCCAGCATCCTGTTGGCAGAACACGAAACAATGCAGAGGAGCAAACCAGTCCAGGGAATCTTCAGTGACGTCAGGGGAAGGGAAATTAGGTTCCAGAAATCTGGTGCACTGGTGTCTGAGAGAAGGGATTGACTATATGAATCTCCACCTCAGAATTCTTTATTCCCAAACAAGGGAACAGGAACGAGGTCAGGGGAGAGAGAAACACTACTTGCATGGCAGCCTTAGCTCGGGGCTCTGTGTCAGGTAAGGGAAGGGTGGCAGATGAAGCCTCCAGGGCTGAGGTTCTTTGTCTGGAGTCCAGCAGCTCCTGAAATTGCTTGGAATTTTTGAGTCTAAGTGAGTATGCATGTTTTCCTGGAGAGAAGGTCCACAATTTTCACAAATTTTCAAAGGGCCACGTGACCCCAAAGTGTTAACAACCTTCCTGACTCAGAAAGGAAATGAAGCCTGCAGGAATGGTTCACCCAGGGGCAAGGTTCTGCCCTCAAGCCTGACCTGCCGCTGACTTGCTGTGTTAACTTAAGACTAGTCACTTCCTGTCTCTGAATTTTAGCTGACTGGCGGACCAGGCAGGAGCAGAAAGGCCACAGATGCCATCCCTGCAGCCACATGAGAGTAGAGATACGTGGCCAGGAAGCCAGCAGGAGGCCTGCCCCTGCTGTGACTCCCTCAAGGCCTGGGGGGTTTTCCCACCAGGTTTTGGAATTGGCCTCTAATTCCAGGTTCCATCAGGTCACCTCTACAGGTCACTGCAGGGCACCTCCCAAGGTAGATCTTCTTAGAGGACGTGTCCTCATGCCAGGGTGCAGTGCCATGCAGGCTCCCATGGGACTCCATTCCTAGTCTCTGTGCCCAGATGTACCCGGCACCTTCTGGGCCATGAGGTCCTGCTCACTTCACATCTGTTCACAGAAACAAAGAGATCAGGGTCAGGTCTGGTGCTACAACATGGCCCTGCCCATCCACCCCCAAAGCTAGAAGGGACATCAGCTGCCCCGGCTGCATCTGCCTGGGGCTTTGAGTAAGTCCCTTAACCTTCTACAATGCAAGACGAGAATTATTAATCCCATTTACAGATGGAACATCTTGGGGCCAGGACATTTGGGTGATTGGCTCCAATTGTCCCAGGACCCTGCTTAATCTTATTCTCTGCCACCAAGTGCTAGTCCACATTGCAACAACTACCAAAGGTAGCAGGCAGAGGGAAATGGATCTCTGGGGAGCCACACTGCACTGAGGAAGGACAGAGAGGGCATAGGGAAGAAGGAATAGGTCTCCAGCACTCAGCACAGACTTGAATGGGAAGCAAGGACTCTGGGAGCAGCAGTGTCCATCATCCGTATGCCCTCAGGCATCTGCACCACCCAGTGATGGCCCTGCCTGGGATCCTTCACATGACCCCCAGCCACATGCTGGAATCCTCTCAGCTCCATTTTGTATTTTTCAGCAGTACAGCTGAAGGGTCTTGGGGTCCAGAATCCAAAACAAAGCCTGACCTTACCCACTGTGCTGAGTACTGGGACTTGGGACAAGCTTGGAGAAGGCCATTTCTACATCTGCCAACCAGCTAAAGAGGTCTGTGCCTCAGAGCGTGAACTTGCAATCAGAGGTCCTGGAGGCAAGTTCCAGCTCACCCCATTCTCACTGTGTGACCTCAGCCAAGCATCTTAGCTGGAGCTTCATCTTCTGCCTGGTTGGCCCCAGGCTCTGGGTCTTCCATCTGTCCTCACAGTGCCTTTAAAGCACAGGTCTGAGCCCACTAGGTTCTCATTAAAAGTCTCTGAGGTCCCTCCTCCCTTACCACAAAGTCCTTCCTAGGGCAAATTAGAACCTCCACTAAGAAAACCTCACTTCCCAAATCCTTCCACATACCTGCCCTTCTGGAGCAAGTCTATTCATCCCCAGGGCCAGTTCAAAGCCATGGCATTCCCCCAAGTGACTCCAGTCACCTCTCTCCCAGAAACTTCACAGATTGTTCCCACTACAGCCCATATCCTGTGTAGGCATCAGTCACACACGAGTGACTGGGCTGTGGTCCTCACCTATGCCTCCTTCTGAGAGTGCAGCATAGCACAGCATAGCACAGCGCACACACATGATGCTACCCTCTCCTAACAGCAAATCCTCACAATGCCCCAGGGAGGAGGAGACTCTCAGATTGATCCTCCACTTACAGATGAACAAACTGAGACACGAAGTGCAATGACTTCTCAAGGACACCACAGAGTGGGTGAAGGAGGCCTTGGGACTGAGACTGGACCTGGGGATTGTGGAAAGTGGTCCTCTCCAAGTCGCTGTCAACTCTGACATTCTGGAGATGACGATTTGGTAAACAGCTCGTCATAACCAGACCTACAAACCCAGCTTGCTCCCCACGCACTCACCCGCCCGCCCCTGACACCTCTGGACCTCTGGGGCTTCAGGCCGCCCTGCAGGCCTCACCTGCTTAAGGCTGCAAGAGCCCGAGGAAAACCAACGCAGGAGCCCAAAGCAGCTGCATCGGGTCTTGAGCTTGACACCCCAAGCCAGTGTTGTCCCTCTCCCGGGATCCTGTCCAGAGAGAGGGCCTCAGCCCAGCTCCATCTCCAGGGCCCCGAGACGCCGCTCTGGGCCTGGAGGCAGCTGAGGGTGGCAGGCCACGTGCTTGTCATAGCACGCGGCCTAGGTGGGCCGCCTGGCCCTCGGGCCCGTGGCCGTGGCTGCGCTGGTGGGACTTGAGCGAGCCCTCCCGCGCGAAGCTCTTGCCGCAGCGCGGGCAGAAGTAGGGCCGCCGCTCCCCGAAGACGCCGGGGCGGCGCGGGTGCGGCGCGGGCATGCGCGCGTGGGTGCGCTGGTGGTTGAGCAGGAAGCGCGGCTCCCGGAAGCAACGGCCGCACTGCGCGCACTGGTGCGGCTTCTCGCCGCTGTGGATGCGCTGGTGCGTGAGCAGGTTCTGCTTGAGACTGAAGCAGCGGCCACACTCGGGGCAGGGGAAGGGTCGCTCCCCCGTGTGCGTGCGCTGGTGCACCTCGAGGTTGTGCTTCACGCTGAAAGCCTTGCCGCACTCCGGGCACACGAAGGAGGCCGCGCGGCCCGCCCCGGCGTGTGCCTTCTGGTGCCTCACGAGGCTGGGTTGCTGCGAGAAGGTCTGGCCGCACAGCAGGCAGCGGTGGGGCTGCTCCTCGGCAGGGTGGTGGATGACCAGGCCTCGCTCGTCCCCCAGACCCTCCTCCCCGTCCCCCACAGGGGACCCGCCCCCGGAGGACTCCAGCTCGGTCATGGACACTTCCAGCTGCAATCACCAGCCCCTGGAAAGGCAGAAGGGAAAGAAGGGGTCAGGCAACCCCCAGCCGGAGGAGCCTCTCACCTCCCAAAACCTCCAGCACTCGCCCTTCGACGTCTTTGTTCAAGCCAAAATAACCCCCTCTACCTGCCCTCCTGGGCTCATCTCAAATGCCACCTCCTCCCAGAAGACTTCCAGACCCCTATAGCCTCTCCTTGAGCTATGTTGCCCAACCTGGTGACCCTCATTCACCAGACTGCCCCTACCCCAGGACCTTACCAACAGAGCTGCCTTCTTTTATCCAAGCACTTTGCCTGCTACCCATAAGACCTGCAATAAATGCCTATGGGGACCATCCATGAGCTCCTAGAAGTTTTAGTCTTCACCTGGATACACCTTACCTCTCTAAGCAGGAGAGGGGGTGGGAGGTGCACCTCAAACTTGGAGGGAAGGATGTGATCACTCATGGTTTAAAGATATTTTTTGCAAAACTTAAAGCAGGAAACAAAAAAAATTCTGGACTTGAAAGTGACCTCACTGGATTAAACATTAAAGGGAGAAGCTCTTTGTTTATCAAAATGAGGCATGTGTTTAAAAGGTGTGCAAATCGCTGAACCAGTGGGTTCCCAGAGCCAGGTCTCAGCTTGATTCCTCTCAGTGTCCCCACAGCAAAGCCTGGCCCAAGACTGAGCAACACTCGAGTTCAACAAACATCTTGAGCACCTGGTTTCCTCCACATTGCTTCTCCTAAGGATCCTATTCCAGACCACTGTGCTCCTCTTAAATCATTTCCCATTGTTCTCACATTGCCCTGAGAAAGGAACAGAGCAGGATTGTCAAGTTCCATTTTTACAAATGGAACAACTGAGTTTTGGTGAGGTCAATATTCTTACCCAAGGTCACACAGCAAGGTGAGCCAGTACTAGGCCCTAAGTCTCCAGATTCACTGTTGAAAGCTCTCTTCAATGCACTAGCTCCTTGGTAACCAAGCACTCCTCAACACACATGTAGAGAGGAGACCCCCACCACCATCCCAACCACGGCAGAGCCAACTATTCCCAAAGGACCACTGCTCCTGTAGGGGCACTGTCTACTGCCACCACTCCCATATACCCCAAAAAACTCCTTCAGGGCACTGGGACTGCTCTGCACAACCCACAACTCCACCCACCCACCCCCACCTCACTAGGGAAGCTTGCTGGCTATTCCCCTGTACCACCCTGCAGGCCCCTCCCACTTCCAGCCTCAGTCAATCCGCCTGCAGAGTGGGGTCTCAGGGACATCCTTCTGTCTTCCAAGGGAACAGGCAATCATTCACCCTGGGAGTTGGGGGACAAGTACCACTGGCGGTAGACCCCAAGCCATCAAAGTCCCCTCCATCAATTCAGCCTGTCACTGGGCAGCCTCTCCACTCCTCCCGGCTCCAACCCCGACAGAGGCTCCGCCCGCCTAGAGGGTCCAAGGCCACGGCCCCTGTCCCTCCCCCAAGTTCCTCCACCCCTTGCACACTCACAGCCCAGGCTGCACCCCCGCTCCTCCAGTCTCCAGCGACAGCTCTTTCCTCTAGAGTCTGCGCCGCCCAACGCAAATACGGTAACTCTCCCGCAGCGCCTCCGCGCCCCTCCTCCCCCGCCCCCAGAAAAATCAGCAAGCGCCCCCCGCTCCACGTCCTTCTTGCTGAAGAGTTGCATTAACCGAAAGAGCTCACCCCGCCTCACCCGACCCTCGCGCACAGCCTTGCCAACTCGGGGGACCCGAGCGACCCTGGAGAAAGATGGCAAACTGTGCGTCGCACCCCCACCCACGAATAGACGTAGGCTGCCACCCAGCTGCCGCACCCCACCCAGGCCGCGGCAAGCCCCCGATCCCCAAGGGTGAACGCAGCCCACCCCTGAGCCCGCAGCGCCCCCCGCGGAACCACGCGACCCTGGATAAATACGTAATTAAGCCGCGGCACTACCACTCCTGGAAAGGACTGCGCGGCTCCGGGCAAATACGGTAGCGCGCCCGCAGTGACCCGCCCCCAAGGGTCCAGCAATGGCCTGGATAAATACGGTAACCTCCAGCCGCGGCCAAGGCCCTGGTCAGGGACTCACATGGCGCCGCCTCCCGAGCCCTTCGTCTCCGCCGCAGCGCCGCAGTCGCCAACGTCGTCGCAGCCGCACAGCAGCCCCGTGAGGCTGGGAGGTCTAACTCGCCAACACCCTGGCTGGTGGAAAAAGGAAGGTTGCAAGCGCCTCGCCCTCCTGGGCAGGAGAGGGGACCCGGCTGCGGCCGGCTCCAGGGCCAGAAAGCCCCGCGGGGCGGGTCACCCCAAGCCTCCAGGGCCCCCGCCCTAGCCATTCCTCTTTCAGAATTCCCCAGGTCCAAATTCGGTAATTAGAGCATCATCTTCAATCTCCCTTTTCCCAGGGCTGGAATAGCCTGGCCAGGCCCATAGGATGCCTGTCTCCCAGCGACTAGGAGACAGAGTGGGGGCGCTGGAGGCAACATGGCTGTCCCTGAGCTCCAGGAGAGAGAGAGGGGTCATCGCAGGAGAGAGAAAGGGGTCATCGCAGGAGCCCCATAGAGTCTCTGTGGGCCAGAAACCGCAGAGGGTTATGAGGGCAGATCCAAGCCCTCTAAACTACATGCCCGGGTGCTACTGAAGCCCGATGGAAAAAAGGATAGGCAGAAAGGGAACTAGCAGGGAAGGGGGAACTCTAAATCCAAGGCGGCCTATTAACACCTCACCTTACAAGCCTGTTTTCCTCCAGGCCTAAATTTGTAAAAGCCTTAAATCTTAGAGTAGTATTGTGAGTCCAGATGATTAATGCCTACATACATTGTTAGCTCATACAACTATTATGATGATTATGATGATGATTGAACCCAGGGGTGTTGCACCACTGAGCTACATCCCCAGTCCTTATTATTATTATTGTGTGTGTGTGTGTTTGAGACAGCGGCTCACTAAGTTGTTTAGGGACTCAGTTGCTGAGGCTGGCCTGGTCCTTGCAGCCTTCCTGCCTCAGACACCTGAGTCCCTGGGATTATAGGCCTAGCTTATACAATGTATTTTCTTTAGGCTAAATAAAGTCAAGGGGAAAATATTGTTAAAAACTTTAATAATATGGGGCTGGGATTGTGGCTCAGTGGTAGAGCACTTGCCTAGCACGCACAGGGCCCTGGGTTGGATCCTCAGCATCACATAAAAATAAATAAATAAAGATATTGTGTCCAACTACAAAAAAAACTTTAATAATATGCAACTATAACAAACTTTTTTTTTAAGTGAGAGAGAAAAGATTGAAAATATATATTTTTTTTAATTTACAGTATGGGTGGGTATTTTTCAAAAGTTATCTATTCACTGGCTGACATCAACCTAGAGATCCTGAAAGACTCAGACCACAGGGAATTGCCCTGTGCTCCATGATTTTAAAAAAAACTGAGCTCATCATGCTGACATCACCCCCACACACTTCTCTTGTACACCGCTTACACAATTTCCTTTAAAAAGAACATAAGCAGGACAGTGGCACATGCCTGTAGTCCCAGCTACCTGGGAGGCTGAAGGAGGATCCAAGAGTTGGGGGTTAAACTGGGCAACCTAGTAAAACCCTATCTTAAAAGAAAAAATAAAAAGCACTGGGGATCTGACTCAATGATAAAGTCCCCCTGGATTCAATGCCTACTGTTACCAAAAAAGTTGTAAAAAATAAATTAATAAATAAAATGAAGAGCTCAAGGCCAAAGTATCTCTCACTATCCAGCATCTGAACTTCTCCCTTTGTATATTCGATTCTGTTGCTTACTTTCCTAAATAAATGTCTGTCTTTCTTAAATAATCCTTAGTGCCTTCTCTGATGTGTCCTAAATTCCTTTCTGTGTCCTAAATCAAGCACCTGCCAGAGGTGGGCATGGTGGCACATGCCTATAATCCCAGCAACTTGGGAAGTTGAGGCAGTAGGATCACAAGTTCCAGGCCAGCTTCAGTAACTTAGTGAAACCCTGTCTCAAAATAAAAAATTTAAAAAGCTGGGAATATAGCTCAATGGTAAAGAGCCCCAGGGTTTAATTCCCAGTAAATAAATAAATAAATAAGAAGAAGAAAGGGAGTCGAGATCCTCTTTTCTGGGAAACCTCCTTTCCAGAGACAGAATCACTAAGATGACCAGGGGAAGGAATGAAAACCTGGAGCCCCTCCTCCACACAACTGGCCCACAGTGGTCAAGCCACAGATAGCCCATAAAAGAGCTGCCTACAACACCCAAAGTAGCAGCGATTGTGAGAAGCAGGGAGGAATTCCATTTTCCCACTGCCATTTACTAACACTACTACTTGCTAGTAGGAGCCTTTGCTTTTTACACAGTCCTTTCCCGTGTATTATCTCGTGGGAACTTCCAATAACCATGAGCAGTCTAAATTGGGCAGGTATCATTATCCCATTTTATAGATGGGCAAATAAAATGAAATTTGAAACAGAGTGGCAGAGCCCAGATGGGAGTGGCCTCGTGACTGTGTCCTCTGTACCACCCTAGGCCCAAGACCTGCAGACAAACACAAAGGACATGATGGCAGTGAGCGGGCCTGGGAGGGAGAGCGTAAAGCTACCAGGGCTCAAGGGACATTAAGTAGGCTTCAGCTCTGGGCCCCTTGGGAGCTGCCCCATGAAGGGAGTAGTTGAGATTCCCCAGGACTCAGGGGGACCCCTTCCAGCAGATGGTGGATGTAACTTTAGTGTGGAGCTGTCCCTCGTGAGAGCGTTGGGAGATCCTGGCTCCACAGTGTGCTTTTCAGAGCCTGAGAACTGAAGCATTGCAGGGGGCCACTAGGCAGTAAAATCAGCACCTTGCTCAGGACACCAGACCTGGAGGCCAGGCACCGCTGCTTTCACAGCTTACCCTGAGGACCAGACTGTCCCAGCAGGGCAAGCCTGGCCTACTTCAGGCCTCTAGAGCACCTCACTCAGGCGGATGGCACATGAATGAGACCTCCAAGGAGACTGGTATTTTAAAGAGAAGCAATAGGGAGGGGGACACTGGGAAGCCAACGAGTTGAATCTACCAGGGCCAAGTTGAGAGTCCCGACGGGCCTCCTGCCCTCTGAAAGCAGCCCCTGTCTGCCTCTCTGCTCACAGGACAGCGCCACCTCCCAGTGCTCCAGCTCCTGTTGCAGAAGTTGTCACTGGCCAGGACAACCAGTTTTCATCTCCTCTGCAGGCCACAAGAGAAATGGGGACACTTAGTGAAGACTGAAGTTTTCAAAAGCAAAATCAATAATGAACCTGAGGATGGCACCCATATTTTTAGCAGCATTTTTCTAGGTAAGATGAACCAAAATAGAAACAAAAAGAACACAGCTAGAGATTGAGAGGGGGAGGCAGATGATGCCATCCCAAACCCTGGGTCTCTGTGAGAGATGTCCAGGGCCAAAGGCCTCCATTCTCTGCTCTGCCACCCTGTGATTTCCAGTCCCCTCCTCTCCCTGCAGCTGACCATCCTGTTCTCACATGCTGTGGTAAAGGGTAATGTAGAAACACTCTGGGAATGCAGTAGCTGATATAAGGTCACCCCCAGCCCTTGTGGCAGCTGGACTCTAGACCCTAACAAAGGCCAGGGCTGCTCACAGCCAAGGCACTCTGGAGAGTAGCTGGCCCATGACCCCCATATGGGCAGAGAAGAAATCAGCTCAGTAAGCCCTGCACAGGGCCCTGCACTATTCCACCCTGGGACTTACCAGATGGACAGATGACCCTGAGCCTCTCCCAGGCAGCTCCAGACCATTGCTCTGGCCAGCCTCCAGCTCTTCCTGCATGAGGCCAAGTCCCCAGGGCTTCCATTGTGTCTCCACCAGGAGCTCTTCCATCCCCAGGAATTGGAGAAGCATCCCTAATACCTCACTCTAAAGCACATTTGGAATTTAACACACTGTTATTTTCCCCATTAGGTTGTGAACTTCAAAGGACAAGAACTATTTTTTAGCATCCCTGTATCTCAAATGTCCAGAATATAATGGGTCCTCAGTCAGTGAATGAGTGAATGCATGTGAGAAAGCTACTTTAACAGTGCAGTGTCCTAGCCCCAGCCACAACTTTGAGGGCTGGGATGGGCTGTGGAAACTTAGTTGAAACCGTGAGTGTGATGTTTCAGCTGCTCCAAAGTTTTCTTTCCTTAGAATTAATTAAAAAAAAAAAAAAAAAAAAAAAGCTGAGACATGACCTATGACACCAATTCAGCCAAGCCTTTAAGTTTGTGGCAGACTTAGCTACTTGACATGGGGACAGCTCATTCTTTATGGAAACTGAGCTAAACAGAGAACAAACCTTTTCATCTCTTGCTCTACAAGTAGGCACACATGGGCCACTGTAATTATTTTAATAATAAAATAATAGCTACCACTTATTGAGTGCTTGCTGTGTGCCCAGCACTATACTATATGCTTAACATAGGTCACCTGCCAAGGTCCCACAATCTAAAGGGCAAAGATAGTATTCTACCCCAGAACCGACTCTATCCATTATTCCCAACAAAGAAACCAAAAATCTTTCTAGATTTGGGCCACAGAGTGGGAGGGGAGAGAAGGCAAGTCTTCTAGTTTGTTGTTGTTTTTGTTTTATTTTGCTTTTTCTGCTAGCTGGGGACAGAACCCAGGGCATTGCATATGCTAGGCAAAGCACTGAGCCATACACACACACTGCCTTCTAGCTTTTTGCCAATAGGAACGTCAATCCTAGGGCTACACCATCCAATAGCCACGTGTGGCTATTTTAATTAATTAAAATTAAGCTAAGCTAAAATTCAATTTCTCAGCCACACCAGTCACATTTGAAATGTTAAGAGCCACATGGCACTGGGTGCAGTGGCACTGGGTGCAGTGGCACATGCATGTAATCCCAGTGACTCGGGAGGCTAAGGCAGGAGGATTGCAAGTTCAAAGACAGTCTCAGCAACTTAGTGAGGCCCTAAACAATTCAGAGATACCCTGTTTCTAAATAAAATACAAAAAAAGCTGGAGATGTGGCTTGGTGGTTAAGTGCCCCTGTACCCGGTACCAAAAATAAGAAAAAAAAGAACCATATGGCTCGTGGCTATGGTATTGGATATCCCAAATACAGAATATTCCATCAGCACAAAATGTGCTGTTGGGCAGTGCTGGCCTAGGACACTGCCCCCTCCAAAGCTGAGTAACCTAGGCGATTCCAACGCCTCTTGAGCCTAAGGGACAACCAAAGGTACCATTCATTTCCCTCTCTTCACAGCCACCGCCTGTGTCCAGGATAAAAAGCGATACTCGAGAACATACTATTTTGGGCCCCAACATTCCTCGCCTGCCAAAAGGTCAAAGATATTTCTTTACCAAACTCAAACCACGTTAAAAATAATAAAAGGTTTCAGAAGCACCCCTTGCCCTGCCAAGTCCCTGCTGGGCACAGGGCTGCTCTCTCCCTTGATCAGTGTCCCTGCACCTGCTGAGCAGCCACTCCCCTGAGCAGCTCCCACCGCAGCTGGGTCCAGCAGTCCTGGAGCTAGGTGGTGGACACCAAACCTTCCCAAGGAGTCTGACTTGACCCTCACATTGCATGTCAAGGCTATTGTCCCAGGTTAATTTTATTAGTTCCCAACCTGCTCCTAACAAAATAACAATTATATTTCTGGGAACTTCAGCCCCACCAAACTCATGTGGCCTGTGGAAAGTTTGGCCTCAGGTCGCCACTGCAGATCTGCACTTACATACCTGGATGCAGAAAATCCTTCAAGATTTTTACTTAATTACTTTTGGCTGTTTTTGTTCCACAAAGCAACTTCTTAATCTCTGCAATACTCCACAGTATCTTAGATCATAAAGCACTAAGATAATAAATCTGACCTTATTTATTTGGTACTTGAGATTGAATTCAGGGGTGCTTTGCCATGGATCTACATTCCTAGCCCTTTTTCTTTTATGAGACAGGTTCTCGCCAAGACTGGCTTTTAATTTGAGATCCTCCTGCCTCAGCCTCCCTAGCTGCTTGGTTTACAAGCATGAAAGTCTGACTTTCTTAATTTATGTCTCTTCCTAAATATTGTGACTCAAATTTGTCACTTTAAAATGAAAACTGCAATTGACAATACTGTGCTATCCTTGACCAATGATCGTGGGAGTGGGTGCAGCTCAGGCTTAGCAGGAGGCCTGGAACCTGCTGTCAATCTGCAGCATGACCTAGTGAACAAGTCACACTGTCCCAGCCCATTTTCCATGCGTCAAATGGCAATATTCCTGCCCTGACCACATCACTGACCATGTGAGATTAAGTGAAATAATCAGTAAGAAAGCCTTGCTAAGAGGGTTGGGGCTGGTAACAATTTGTCCAAGTGTTAACCACATAGATTATTATAAACTAGGTATACACCCAAATTATTTTCCAGCTGAGCATGGAGGCACACACCTGTAATCCCAGCAGCTTGAGAGGCTAAGGCAAGACAATTCCAAGTACACAGCCAGCCTCAGCAACCTACCAAGGCCCAAGCAACTTAGTGAGACCCTCACTCAAAATCAAGAATAAAAAAAAGTGGGAATGTGGCTCAGTGGTTAAGAGTCCCTGAGTTCAATTCCTGGTACAAAAAATAAAGATCCATGAAGTTCAAGGGAGAGACATCTTATTCATCACAGTATTCTAAAAAGTCTAACATGATACACAGTAGGCTTGTTAGTGAACAGTGCTGTGCAGTCCCCTGACCTGGTCAACTGGAATACTTGGTAATAATACACACGCTGGGGAATTTGGTCTTCCCCCTTGTGACCCAAAGCACTAGTTTTTGAGGGTCAGTCACCCAGGGAAAGTGAACAGGCATCCTCATAAATTTTCAAGAGGGGAGACATGCAATTACTTAACCCCAATTCCTGCCAACACCTCACTTTAAACACAAGGCATTTGTGGAAGAGGACACATTCTCTTTGTAAGATACACCTGCCAGTCTGATCTCTTCAGTATCTGTCTGCAGCAACCCCTGGGCACCTAATTCTACAGGGATCCAGTGTTTCTTTAGGTCTGGCTTTATAGGCAGTGGTTCTCTAACCCAGGAATGAATCATGGTATCCCAGGGATGCCTTCCGGGAGTAGGTGAGTTCAGACTGATTTCAGGATTTGCTAAGCAGCAAAGAGGAAGAAGTGAATGACCCTTGAGCCTCCCATGGTTACAACAGGCTTTGATACAATTCAGGAACCAGGCGCTCCCTGGGCAGGACAAGGCAGGGCATTAGAGAGAGGCAGGGGAGCATCTAAAATTGGTGAGGGTCACAAGGGTGTGGGCAAAGCCTTCTAGTTTGGCTTCCTGTTGGTCCCGAGAGCTGAGCGTTCAGGTGGGTGATAACCCTGAAACTGTGGAATTTCTACATGGTTTGTGATCAATAGCTGGACCAGAAATGAGAAACCCTGGCTGAGCATATGCCTCACTGGCACTGTGTTAGCAGGGAGGCTGAACAGCTACAGTCGCCCTGCTTGTCCTCACTGTCACCTCCCCGTCTTAGAGCTTTTCCCACATGAAAAGACCTAAACTAGATTTGAAGAGAGTTTGAAACCAGCCAGGCTGAACCTTGGCAGCTCCCCAAAAGGTAGCATTGCTCGGCATTCAGAGAAGGATCCAGGCCCCCAGAAGGTGAACAGGTACAGTTCTTTCTCCTTAAGAGCCATGCTGGGGTCCTTCCATCTTCCTTCCACCCTCAACTACCCAACCCTGGAACTGCAACAACCCACCTTCTGCAATTCCCTCTCCTCTGAGGAAAAGATCTGGAGCCTTGGCTTCTATCAGCACCAGGATCTCAGTCAACCCTGCTTTCAAAGAGCATAAGATGTGACTTCCAGGGGGCAAAAGGTGAGGCGGGGTAGGGTGAATATGTGAGAAGACTATAATCAGACTTGAAGGAGAGGGGACAGGAGAAAACTCTCCTCCAGCCCCAGGAAGAAGTGGCAGTGGGGAAGTTGCTGTGCATGTGGCAATTGGTGAGGGTCACAAGGGTGCGGGCAAAGCCTTCTGGTTTGGCTTCCTGTTGGTCCTGAGAGCTGAGCGTGCCCTGGGCCAGACAGATAGATCCCTGGGAGCACAGACACACACACACACACACACGCCAGCTTCAGCAAGGGAGTTCAGAAAGAACACTGACACCACGTGGAATATTCAGTTCTTCATTTTTCTCTTCTGCAACCCCAGGAGGGATAAGATCCAAGTCAGTAACAGCCACCCACCCACTTGGGGACAGAAGCAGAAGCAAGATGGTGGCTCCCTCCAGCACAGTCACCTCCCCAAGTGGCCAAATCTCAGCTGAGATCATCCACTTGCACTCCTGTCCCTGACCATCACGCATACGCCAGTTCAAGGGCCAGGCCAGCCATACCCAGCACTCACTCAGGGTTGGAGAAGGACCAAGCCCCCCAGTCCCTCCAGAAATAGTTATTGGATGCCACTAAATGTGGCACTAGCTTTGGTGCTGGGGTTATGCTTGTCCCCTCCTATCCACCACCTCTGCTCCTTTCCTGGTATTCTGGAGTCTGTCTCTACTCTACCATAGGGACAGCCCCCTGGTCATGGTGCAGCCCAGGTGTGACAGGCCAGTGCTACAACTGACCAATCCTGGGAACATTTCTCGCCTCTGGAGGGTGCCAAAAAGCCCCTTCATTCGGTTCCTAAGGCTGGGGTACACCTCTTGTGTACAGACGGGAGCAGCCCATCATCAACTCATCCAGGCTCCTGGGTGAGGAGTGCTGATCTTAATTCCTCCCCCAACACACCCTGGGCACTTTTTCAGGCACCCGTTGGAAATGGGATACTTCTGGAATGCTGTTCTCTGGGGCTTGGAGCCTCAAGGTACTACCTTTTGATGGGGTCTCAGGAGGGACCTGTTAAGAGCCAGTTTTCAGGCTATCCCTGTCCCCACACACACCACACACAATCCCCTCTGCCGTGCGCAGCACCGGTGCACTACAGCGCCTCCTCCTGGGGGCCAGGGTGCGGTGACAAGGCTCCGCGGTGGACTCGCTGGTGCTTGAGCAAGTGCTGCTTCTGACGGAAGCCGCGGCCGCAGGCGGAGCACTGGTAGGGCCGCTCGCCCGTGTGGTTGCGCTGGTGCCGCGTCAAGTTGGGCTTCTGGCTGAAGCGGCGGCCGCAGTCGGGACACGCGTAGGGCCGCTCGCCGGTGTGGATGCGCTGATGGATGGTGAGCGCCGACCACCACGAGAAGCTCTTGCCACACTCGTTACAGATGAACTGGCGCGGCTCCCCCGGCCCGGCCAGGCCCCCGCGCCCCCGGCCCCACGGCGCGGCCCCACCCCCCTGTGGCGTCTGGGGGCTGTGGGGCTGCACAGCCAAGTCCTGAGGGGCCTCAGCTTGTGGCTCTGCACCTGGCTCCGGGTCCTGGACGCCAGGCCCAGGGCTGCAGCGCTCGGCAGCGGCGTGCGCACGCTGGTGGGCCCGCAGCGCCGCTCGGCTAGGGCAGCTCTGCCCACAGCTGGGGCACGCTGCAGCCTGGGCGCCCGGCAGGTGCGTGCGCAGGTGCTTGAGCAGGTGCTGCTTCTGGCGGAAGCTGCGGCCACAGTGCAGGCACGGGTGCGGCCGCTCCCCCGTGTGGTTGCGCAAGTGCCGCGTCAGGTTAGGCTTCTGGCTGAAGCGGCGGCCACACTCGGGGCACGCGTAGGGCCGCTCGCCCGTGTGGATGCGCTGGTGGATGTTCAGCGAGGACCACCAGGTGAAGCTCTTGCCGCATTCATTGCAGATGAACTGGCGCTGTTCTCCGGGCCCCGAGGGGCCAGGGACGGAGGTCCGGGCCCCATGCTGGCCCCACCAGCCCTGGCAGAGCCCCAGCCAGGCCCACTCTGGGCGGCCCCGTGGTGTCCCGGGCCGCAGGTGGCAGGCCCGTCGTACAGCGGCTTCCCGAAGCATTTCATGCAGACCAGCGCGGGAGCCCTGGCGGTCCCGGGCGTGTGCGCGCTGGTGAATGCGGAGGCCCACCTGGTGGCGGAAGCAACGTTCACATTCAGGACACGCATGGGTGGCGGGCCTAGAGTGGGTCTTCTGGTGCTTGAGTAGATGCTGCTTCTGGCTAAAGCGCCTTGCACACTCCGGGCAGCAGAAGGGCCGCTCGCCTGTGTGGTGCCGCTGGTGGCGGGCCAGGTTGGGTTTCTGGCTGAAGCTCTTGCCGCACTTACCGCAGAGATACGGCTTTTCTCCGGTGTGGGTGCGCTGGTGGATCTTCAGGGACGACCACCAGCTGAACCTCTTCCCGCAGTCCACGCACACAAAGTGACCCTCTCCAGCAGAAAATGTGGGGTTCAGAGGGCCAGGGGCGGCCCCGGGAGCCCGGCCTGCCAGCAGCCCATCCTGCTCAGTGGGAGGAGCCCACCTTGGACCCCCAGTCTCTTCCTGTGTCCCCAGACCCCGAGGTCGCCCCATGGTCTGGCATGGCAGGAGGCCCCGATGCTGCTGGAAAATGTTCTCCTTGTCCTTCTCGGGAAGCACGGCCTGTGTCTGCAGCAGCCACTCTGGCTTCTCTTGCTTGATCTTCATCACCAGCTCATCTCCTGCCAGGGGCAAAGGGAGAGGATGGAGAGAGGTCACTAGCTGCTCCCCAGAGTGCAAAGAAGGAGCAAGAGAGAGCAACAGGTGCGAGAGGGAAGAGAAAAGCTGGAAGAAGGAAGGCAAAGATTTTTAAATGGAAGGGGAAATAAAAGGCAGTAGGGGAAGGCAGAAAGGACACGCAGAGGGCAAGCTGAGGTGTGGATTGTGACGGGAAAAAATATCTCACCCTGCTTTCTCTACCCCAAGGCCCAGGAGATGCAGAGGAGGTTAAAGAAACCCTCCAAGGGCCGGGGTTGTAGCTCAGTGGTAAGAGTGCTTGCCTAGCACGCGTGAGGCACTGGGTTCAATCCTCAGCACCATATAAAAAATAAATAAATAAATAAAATGTATTGTGTCCATCTACAACTAAAAAACAACAACATCCAATGAAATCTTCTGGCCCAAGGGAACAAGGAGAAAATGGTCAGATGTGAATGTAGGCCAAAAAGGCCTCAACACCGGAAACAGGGGTTGCAGAAACAGGGTTGCCTTGCCTTGGTACTACACCCAGGCCACTTCACTCACTAGAGTCCCACGTGCTGCTCCTGGCCCACACTTCACACCTGTGCACAAGTCTCCAGAGGTACTTTCTGTGCCTACCTCAAACATCAGAACTCCAAATGAAAATGCCTACTTTAGGCACTAAAGAATACAGACCCTATGATCCCACTTACACGGAGATCCAAAGCTGGCCAAACTAGGGATGGCCGGGTGAAGGAGGCATGGGTTTTGAGGTTCCTGCAGTGTTCTGTCAATGTGGGTGCTGATTACAGGAGTGTATTCACTATGTGAGTATGTATGTTATACTTCACGAAAGTTCGCATTCCATAAAAGGGAGATGAAAGCAAACAGTTGTGAACACAGAAGGAATAAAGTCTAAAAACAACAGATTTCAGCATTATAGAGACAACAAAATAAAACCAAAGAAGTAGAAGAAAGGTATTGACAAAGGTAAAAACAGAGATTTTAAGTGAAGGAAATTTAAAAGTACCAAAAGGATTCTGAAAAATCCTAAAATACTATTTATTGACTTTATATCAAAAAAATTGAAAATTTTTGTAAAAAGATGGTTTTGCAAGAAAATATCAATTAAAGCTAACCCAAGGATAGGTAGAAAAACTGATTATATAAATAATCAGAAGAGACTGAAGAGAAAGCCAGATTCTACCCCACGACAGGGAATAGGCCACATGACTGCAAAAACAGGCTCCACTAAAACTTCAAGGGAAGGATTAGTCCCTGCTATTTAAACTATTACGGGGAATAGCAGGGAGGGAAGAGTCTATTAAGTCCGGCATAACTCTAGCATCAAAACAAGACAAAAGTGGGGGTAGGCAGGAAATTATAGGTTTACTGTTCTTTGGACAAATGCAAACATTAGCAAAGCAAGTTCAGAGGCATTAAAAAGAATGACATATTATAACCCTGCTGGGATATTCCCCAGGAAAGAAAAGATGGCTTGACAGAATCATGACATGACTGTATTAAAAGTAAAAAACCTCATACCATATCAATAGGTGTGGAAAAAGTCATCTGCTAAAATTTAGCATCATTTCTGAAGGAAAAGAGGGAGGGAAATAGGAAAGAAGGGAGGAAAGAAGGAAAGGGAGGAGGGAATGAATGAATGAACGAACGAACGAACGAACGAACGAACTAGGAACATAAGAAAATTTCTTAACCTGACAAAAGATGTATACTAGAAATTACAGCAAACACTACAACCAAAGACAAAAGATTAGAAGCAGTAAAATAAGGGTGCTCACTATCACTGACACTATTCAACTTCATACTTGAGAAACCAGCAAAGCCGAGGAGAAAAAAGAAATATATAAATATGGGAAAAGAGGAGGCAACTGAGCTTTGCTTATGATTTTCAACTTAGAATGTACAATAGAATCCACTGAAAATGGAAATACAGCAAGATTACCAGGTAAAAAAATTAATCATTTTTTAAAATGGCAATAGAAGCTGGGTGTGGTTACACACGCCTGTAGTCCCAGCAACTCAGGAGGCTGAGGCAGGAGGATAGCAAGTTCAAAGCCAGCCTTGGCTCAAAGCCAGCCTCGGCAAATTAGCAAGACCCTAAGCAATTAAGTGAGACCCTGTCTCAAAATAAAAAATAAAAAAATGGGGATGTGGCTCAGCAGTAAAGCCCCTCTGGGTTCAATCCCTGGTACTAAAAAAAAAAAAGCGTAGTAAAATGAAAAGATGGAAAATATACACAATATACACAGAAACATGAGAAAGCAAGTAGGCACAAGGGCATCCTGAGGGTATATTCTGGGAGCATATCCTGGGGTTCAGACTTTTTGAAGGATAATTGGACAGGACTTGTTAAAATCAGAAGTGTATAGAATCTTCTATATAGAATTTCACTCTAGGTATTTATCCTAAGAAATACATACCAGTGGACCAGGCATGTCACTCAGTGGAAGAGCACATGCCTAGCATGCACAAGGCCGGGGCTTCAGTCCCGTAGCATACGCACACGTGCATGCACATGTGCACACAAAGAAATATGTGCAAATACAAAGAGGAGTGCTGAGAATACTCACTGAAATGCAATTTGTAATTAGCAAACAATGGATAACAATCTAAAGAACAGTTTTAAAAAATTATCATTCTATTCATGATATGGGTTGTAACTGATAATTGAAAAAATTGGAAAATAACTATATATGCCAATGTGAAAAGATCTAAAACATTTCAAGAGAAAGCAAAAAACAAGTTGAAAAAATTACATGAATTATTTGACCCAATTTATGAACATAAAACTGCATGTCTCTATGTACATACATATGTACTTACATGACCCAGGATGCTGTGTACAAACCTGAAAATGGTGTTTGTCCTCTGAAATGATAGGACTGGCTAGAGAAGGTAGAGGGGATCTTTACCTCATCTGTCATTTGAATTTTTCTGTATGTGTGTGGTACTGCCAGGAGTGCTCTACTACTGAGCTATACCCCTGGACCTTTTAATTTTTATTTTGAGACACAATCTTGCTAAATTGCCAAGTCTGGCCTCAAATTCTCAATCCTCCTGCTTCAGCCTCTCAAGTCCCTGAGATTACAGGTATGTGCCACCACACTGGCTTGTATCTTTTGAATTTATATGAGGATATTCAAATAATATAATTTTTAAAATATATTTTACAATATTAAAAAAATTTTTTTAGGTGTAGTTGGACACAATACTTTATTTATTTATTTTTATGTGGTGCTGAGGATCAAACCCAGGGCCTCGCAAGTGCTAGGCGAGCGCTTTACTGCTGAGCCACAACCCCAGCCCTCAAATAATACAATTTTTAAAAAATAAAAAGGGGGGCTGGGGATGTGGCTCAAGTGGTAGTGCCCTCGCCTGGCATGCGTGCGGCCCGGGTTCGATCCTCAGCACCACATACAAACAAAGATGTTGTGTCTGCCGAAAACTAAAAATTAAATATTAAAAAAATAATAATAAAAAATAAAAAGGAGTGGGGATGTGACTCAGTGGTTAAGCATCCTTGGGTTCAATCCCCAGTACCAGAAATGTGTATGTGTGTGTGTTTGTATGTATATGTACATAACATACACACATATACAATTTTTAAATCCTTAAATATTTTAAAGAAAAAACCCTCAATAATAATCTGGTAGTCTTTCATTCTAGGGCCAACACCCCCCCCACCACCACCACCGCATGGCCTCAGGGTCATTGTGGGGGAGGATATCATGGAAGGTACCTTTAAGGAGCCAGTTTCCCTCCTTGCAAATAACTTCATAATGCTTCCCCTGGTGCTTGGTCATGAAAAATCATTTTAGTGAAAGTAACAATTTGAAAATGAAAGTGGTGATTGAAATTTATTATTGGGGCTGGGATGGTGGTTCAACGGTGGAGCGCTCGCCTAGCATGGGCAGGACCAGGGTTCGATCCTCAGCACCACATTAAAAAATAAAGGTATTGTGTTGTGTCCATCTATACCTAAAAATAAATATTTAAAAAAAAGAAATTTATTTTTGGCAGGAACTGAACACCCAAGTGCAATGAGTTTAATTGATTATAGGAGTGTTTCCATAGCTGCAATGAAATGTGGCCCGGGAAGGTATTTAAGGGACTAAGTATCCAAATTGGCAGCCTGGTAGTGAATACAAGATATATTCAAACAAGAAGGGACCACTGTCCCTGAGTGACACAGTATCCATTAATACCCCAGAGCCCCCCCTCCCCAAGTTACTGCCTTGCTTGGTAAAACTTGGCCTTAATATCCAACAAGTAGCTTTCCCCTCTCTACCCACAGCCAGAAAGATGTCCCTATGCCTGAAGGCCTCAGAACTCCAGGATAGAGTTCTCACACCTGCTAATGGGCACAAGAATATAAACCTAGCACAGGTCCCCTGAGGTCCTGGGACTGAGGAACAGGGTGTGCTAGGCCCTCAGCCTGTCCCAGGGATATATCACTTCAGGGGTCTGGTACTGATACAAAGCCTCTGGCTTGCAGGTTATATTCCTCAGTCATCATAAAAAACATGTTTTAAATCTTAAATGGTTCAGATAAAATAAAAAGATGTTAAATGGGGATTACCATTTAATGAGTACAGAGTTCCTGGGTGATAAAAAAAATCTGGAAATAGATGATGGGGATGGTTACACGGCATTGTAAGTGTGCTTAATGATACTGATGTACACTTAAAAATGGTTAACTTGATAAATTTTACATTATGTATATAATGTAAAGCACTCCTGGATTAAATTACCACAACAACAAAAAAAATGGATATACAACATATATAAAAATTAAAAGAGGAGATGAGGATGTAGCTCAGTGCTAGAGCATGCACACAGGCCCTAGCACTGAAAAAAAAAAAAAATTAAAAGAGGTAAGTTCTCAATTATCTGAAAAATGTGGCACTCAGACAGACCATTCCCCTAAGTCTGGCCAGGTGAGAACTGGCTATAGCCTAGGAGTGGGTCTCGATATCTGTGCCAGCATTTTCCCTCTTCCCTACAGCCCCAGGGTTGCCTCAGAAGTGCCCTAGGGAGGAAGAGGGCCCTGGTAGTCTCCAAGTCTCCTTTTGTCAGAGCCACCTCACGGCTGAGGAGTTTATACAGGGAAAGTGTCCTCAGGTGTTTAGCACACATGCTCTAGGCTTCACCGTGATTGCATAATTACCGTAATGTCTATGTCTTACAGAAGCTCTCGAGTCCCAAGTGAGACTTGAACAAGGCCAGCCTGTCCATCTAAAGGTCCTTATCAAGACCCAGCCCAGGATGGGTGGTTTCCACACATGACACTGCCCCTCCTGGAGCGTGCTGCTAATGCTTATCTTTTACCCAGTCATGGCATAATTTTTGTCTCAGTCTTAAGTCCACTGAAATGATTTTTTCTGGGAGGGAAGGTGGTTCTCTCCACAGGGGTCTTGGGCTCTGGGGACTATAGAACAACTGCCCTGGGAGGGGAGAGGGAGATAAGAAAACCAGTCACACTCTGCCCAGGGGGGGATTCCTAAGTTGGGCTAGGCCTGCCCTGGGACCCCATTGCTGGTGGGGGAAAGGGATACAGCCACTCTTCAGCCCCCACCACTTCAGGACAGGACTGGTGAAAGAGCTGGGCACTGTGGCAGGAGGATTACAAGTTCAAGACTAGCCTGGGCAGTTTATCAAGACGGTGTCTCAAAAGAAATTTTTAAAAAGAGCTGGGAGGGCTGGGGGTGTAGCTCAGTGGTAGAGGGCTTGCCCAGCAAGAGTAAGGCCCTTGGTTCAATGTCCTGCACTAAAAAAACAAAAAGCAGGGTTGGCGGGGAGTGGCTGGGAGAGCTGCTCACAGGCAGAGGCAACAGTGGCATCACACCTGTAATTCATTACTCCGGAGGCTGAGGCAGGAGGATTGCAAGGTCAAGGGCAACATGATGAGTGAGTCCCTGGTGCAAAATGAAACTTTTTTAAAAATTTTAATGTCTGGGGATGTAGCTCAGTGGTAGAGCACTCCTGGATTCAAATCCCCTGCACAGGAAAAAATAAAAGAGCTGGGAGACCTCCTCACAGGTGCCAGGGGCTGCTGCAGCCCCAGCACAGGGCTAAACAGAAGGGCTCCTGCCAAGAACACATGACCAAACAGAAAAAATTTCCATTCCTGACAGCACTTGCCGGCAGATACCAAAACTGAGGGCTGTGTTTCATCATAGCCAACTCTGAGCCAAGAAAGACCCTGAACTCTGAGTGACCCCAGGAAGCTTTCCTGGGCTGAACTGAAGAAGTTTGCTGATCAACAAACAACAGAGTCTGCTCTAAGCAGCTGTCCTACCCAGAGTGCTAGAGCTTAAAACATCTCAATTCCTGCAGCCATGCCTCTGTCTCCCCTGGCCTGGCAAGTTAATGGACTGGGCTTTGTCTTTTTTTTTTTTTTTTCCAATCCCACAGTCTCTTTGTTCTAGTCTTTGGATGACCTTCAAGTCCAGGTCTCCACCCTGAAACTGTACATTCTAGATGCTCGGGGCAGCAACTTGTGTTTGGCTCCAGGAAGGACAGGCAGGCAGGCCTGGGACAGGAGGAGGCCACTTTCTCTCTTACCTGTACTGTCACCAGGCAGGCCACTCTCCATCCCTGAAGACCTCTCACGGCATCAGTGCTGGCCAGGTATCCGCCCTGCCATCTGAGAGTGAGATGGGAGCAAAATAAAGAGAATTGGCCTATGGGACAGGATGAAAGCCGGTCTTCCGGACCCTCTCCCATCTCAGACCTCGCGCTATTTCTCAGCCCTCTTCTAGGACCTCAGTTGAAATGTACAGGGGTTGGGGGCTGGGGATGTGGCTCAAGCGGTAGCGCGCTCGCCTGGCATGCGTGCGGCCCGGGTTCGATCCTCAGCACCACATACAAACAAAGATGTTGTGTCTGCCGAGAACTAAAAAGTAAATATTAAAAAAAAAAAAATTTCTCTCTCTCTCCCTCCCTCTCTCACTCTATCTTTAAAAAAAAAAAAAAAAAGAAATGTACAGGGGTTAACAGCACCGGCCTGTGGAGTCTACATTATGTAGTTTTAAACACACACTGCAATTTTACAGTTTTTAAAAATTCTGGCTTCCCTTCCTGCCCCCTCCATGTTTTAAATTAGATACCCTGACAAACTTGAAAACAGAAAAAGCATATGGCAAATTGTTTTTAATTGATAGTTTCAATTATGAGCATCCCTGAAATAAAGCTATTTTATAAAGTTTCATAACCCCTAAGGAAATAGTAGATCTTAGAAAATCACCATTATTTGCACACATTTACCAAAAAGCAAAGCCCTGGGGAGATAAAGAAGAAAAAGACTTGGTCTGTGTCCTTCCATCACCTATTTTAGGAGGTAGTATATAATCCTAAATTAGAAAAATAAAATAAACTTAAATGCATCAATATAGATAGATACCACAGTAGTGTTCAACTATCAGGGCAAGGGCTGGGGCTGTAGCTCAGGGGTAGAGCGCTCGCCTAGCACGTGTGAGGCACTGGGTTTAATCCTCAGCACCGTGTAAAAATGAAATCAAGATATTGTGTGTCCACCTACAACTGAAAAATAAATAAACAGATATCAGGGCAAAAAAAATGCTTGTTGAATTATTAAAGAGAATTTTAGGAAGTGAGAGAAAAAGATGTGAGACAGAGAGAGATCATGGACACATGACACCATACTTTGAACTGCCGCGACAAGGGATGACTTCATGGAAGAGGTACAATTTCAGCTTGACCTTCAAGAATAAATCAATTTAGCGCACTAACAATTTCAACATTTTTCCCCCCAAACAAAATAATCTCTTGGAATGTATGGGTGCCCCTGTGAGGTACTGTCCCTGGTAGAATGTGTCATCCAGGTCCTGCCCAACAGCCAGTCTTTCAGACTTGGACTTTTAACCTCTCCCTCTCCTGAAACTCCGCCTCTCTGCCCAGTCAAAAGTGGCAAAATGGCATGATTTATATTAACCAAGAGGAAACCGGGCAGAGAGGGTCCAGGACATGTCCAGAGTCACAGAGGTGGTTGAATGGCACAAATGGACAAAAACCCAGGACTCCTGACTCCCAGACCAGAGCCTCACACCCCTAACATGGGAAAGGTGGCAAGTGAAGGCCACCAAGTGAGAAACGAGGAACCTCAGCTGAGGTCAGAGATCGCGCAGGACGGGCCCTAGTCAAGAAGGCACCCAGGAGGCAGAGGGCCCCCACTCTTCCTCATCAGCGGCCCATCTTTCAGAGTCCCCATCCATGTTCTAGAACAAAGCTAGTCAGGAACCCTGCCAGGGCATCTCACGGTCGCCCTAGGCAGGGTGCTAGCTCACGGGTCCCTGGTTCAGCCATCACTTTTCTTTATTTTAGGCTGTGGTCTTCCTGACTGGCTCCCTTCCTGCCGGAAACATGGCTGGGGGCAAATCGCATGGCTTCTTGGACGCCGCAAGCTGTTGCCTGGGAGTCCCCTCTGAAGCCCCCACATCCTCTGCCAGGCTGCCCTGAGCTTCTTCCTTCCTCAACGTCACCTTCCCAGAGCAGCCTCCCCTGGCACCTCAGTACCCAGCAATTAGCCTAACTGCACCTCACATTGCCCCAGCAGTTTTCCCACCTGATGTGCTCGTCACTGTCCCCAGGCGCCCCAAACCCCGGACAGAGCCCCCAGGAGAGGCACATAACAAATATGCTGCCAGCTGGGGACTGAGCTCAGACACCGGCTCATTTTATCACCACGCCAGTGCCCACGGTGTCTCCTGTGCTCACACCTGGCTTCATGCTCCTGTACCCCCAGCACGGCAAGGACTCCAAAAGCTGCCCCACAGAGACTCGCAGCCCAAGCTTCAGCCGCCTGGGAAGGGGCTCTTCCAGGCTTCAGTCAAAGCTCCCGTTTGGCCACCTCGGCTTGGCAACCCCTCACCAGAAAGCCCACTCCAGCCAAGGAAAGCCTTACCGAGACCCCCTTCCCCCAGGGTCCCCTTCCTGAGGGTTCTGGGCATATCTACCGGAATTGGAATCTGGTCTCTGACAAGGTAAGAGAGGGGTATATGGGTAAACAGGAATCTAAAGAAAATTTAATTTCCCTGGTGTAGAGTGAAAGACACCTTCTTGGTTTGGGGGTTTTTTGTTTTTTGTTTTTTTATGGTACTAGGGATTGAACCCACTGAGCTACATCCCCTGCCTTTTATTTTGAGACAGGGTTGCTGTTTGCCCAGGCTGGCCTTGAATTTACAATTCTCCCTCAGGCTCCTGTATTGCTGGGATTACAGAGGTACAGAAGGACTGAGTATTTTCTTCAGAAACTTCTCATTGTTAATTCTGGCTCCATCCCTTTTGAAACATACATAAGTCTTTTTTGAAGCCAAAAGGCTTTTGCCAACTTCACAACATAATGTTTTTGTTTTTTTTGTTGTTGTTGTTGTTGTTTTTGGTACCAGGGATTAACCACTGAGCTATATCCCCAGCCCGTTTTTTTTTTTTCTTCTTCTTTTTTAAGAGAACCAAGGCAACCACTGAGCCACATCCCCAGCCCTATCTTGTATTTTATTTAGAGATAGGGTCTCACTGAGTTACTTAGTGCCTTGCTTTTGCAGAGACTGGCTTTGAACTTGTGATCCTCCTGCCTCAGCCTCCCGAGCTGCTGGGATTACAGGTGTGTGCCACCGTGCCTGGCCTTGATGTCTTTCTTGAGGACCTGGGAGCCATCCTTCTGAAAAGTCAACATGCAGGAGGCAGGCCCTTCTCCACGCAAGGGCAGGAGCCTGGCTCTGGATGGTGCCTGGCTCCAAGCTGCAAAGTTAACTCCTGTCATAAAAATATGAAAAGCTAGGCTGAGGTTGTGGCTCAGTGGCAGAGCACTTGCCTCGCACATATGAGGCACTGGGTTCGATCCTCAGCACCACATAAAAGATAAATAAACACAATAAAGATATTGTGTCCATGTATAACTAAAAAAAATATATTTAAAAAAATATGAAAAGCTTACTTTTCCTTTGGGTAAGGGTAATTAGATAGCAAATAGTCACCCTAATAAGTAGGTAAAATGAGGCTGAATTAAATGAGACATGGTAGTGTCACATGCTCTTGAAGAGCAGCTATGATTTATCTTGAGAATGGATGTGCAAGATAGATGGCCCCTACCTGGCTATAACCAAGCTGCGAGTGCTCTCAGCCCAGCCATCTTGCAAGTGCCAGGAAAGGCATCACATTCTTCCAACGCTTATTCAATCAAAACAAACAAATAAAAAACTATTTTCTTGGGCTGAGGATGTGGCTCAAGTGGTAGCACACTCGCCTAACATGCCTGAGACACTGGGTTCGATTCTCAGCACCACATACAAATAAAATAAAGATATTGTGTCCACCTGAAACTAAAAAATAAATATTAAAAAAAAAAAAAACTATTTTCTTTCTTTTCTATTTTTGTGGAAGGCCTTTCTGGGTGATAGAGATTTCTTAAACTCTATTTCCCCAACAGGGGTCTGCCCTCACCTCTGCTGTATTTTCTTCCCTCAATACTGGAGACGCCTGGGAGAGGTGGGCAGCAGGAAGGGGAGGGCAAGGCCCCAGGAGGGGTCCCACTGAGAGTGGGGGCTCCTTCCATGGCTTCTGCACCCCACTCCTTGGAGAACCTCTTGCCAATTGACTTAATATCCACCTAAAGAGGCTCAGAGGATGGTGGGCCCAGGCCACGTTGATGTGGGAAGACTTTGAAGGGGTCAGAGCTTGGGCCATGAATTTGAGGCAAGGACAGAGGGACAGGACTTAATGTACCAATACATCCAGAGGTTCCTAACTCAAACCAGAGAGCCCTGCTTTATCGACTTCAGCTTCCAGAAGCTTCCAGGACCTAAAAGCTGCCTCAGGTGGCAGAAGGGCCTTGATTCTTGGTGACCTGCCCAGAGCTGTGCCTCCCTGTCCTGGGCTTCTGTCCTGAGCCACCCCAGGGTGTGAGGGAGAGCAGCCCTGTGGTCTAGGTAGAAATGGAACTGTTAATAGAAGGAGGAGGCCTCATGGGCCCAAGGGCATGAAGTGAGAAGTAAGGGGGACACACAGGTCAGGAATGGGGATAAGCCCTGGCTTTGGGGACTCACTATACCTATGTGCTCAAGTGGGAGATGTTTGGAGACCACACCCTGGGAAAGCCAAGCCCAAGGCAGTCCCTCCACATGGACACCCTTCTAGATCCTCCACACCATCACGAATGCCCAAGATTCTGTCCCTCCACCATGTGAACTGGCTTGTCCCTCCTCATCCCCAGCCCTGACATATCACTTGGCTGACAAGAGAGACCCCAGGCATCAGGTGGACAGGCTGCCCTGCAGGATGCAAGGTCCACAGCCTAGTCTAGTACACGTGGGCCCTGACCTGGGCTAGGCCACCTTTCCCTTCCACTCTCCATAAGTACCAAGTACCAGGGAATCAGGTCACACACAGGGGATGAGTCTCAGGACAAGGCTGGTCACCTCCTATTCCTACTACCTGCCCCTAACCCAGCCTCCCAGCAAGGGGTTGGGCTGCAGTTCTGATAAGAACCTCCTCAAGGGGAAGGCCCTGGTGGCCAGCTGCAGACCACACAAAGAGTGGATTTTGGCCTGCAGCAGGTGGTGAGGCCTGGGGGCAGAGGAGGTAACAAAGGGGCTTTGGTGTTAGCAGAAGACACTTGGGGAAAGAGGGAAGGCAACAGCTGGGGCAAGGAGCAAGGCCACACCCCCCACCTCCTCCCAAACCACAGGCATCTGCAATACACTCAGGGCCCCAGGTGGGGAACAGGAACTGAATGCAGCTCATACATCCTTTGTCACCAGTGGGCAGGACCACAGTGCCTTCACCAGGAGCTGAGGCTTTGAGCTGAGCAGCCCTCATCCTGAGGCCCCACCAGGTCCTCACCCCATCAACCTTCCACCTACACCAATCACCCTTTGCTCTCCAAGGAGACCCAGGCAGGAGACACCTGCCCCAAGCCTCCATTTCTAGCATTACCTTCCTTGCCCTCTCCTCCTCGCGGGCACCACCTGGTGGTGCTTCTACCTTCCCAGCATGCCCTGGCATGCGCCAGCATGCAGGACAGCTTCTGCAAGGGGACAGCCAGGTCTGCACCCTGGTGCCAGGCAGGCTCTTAGATCAGCCTTCAGAGGCACAGGTGCGCATTTCCTATACCCTCATTTACCTGAGGAGGGCATTGGAGACTCCCTGAACACCTTGACCTTGACCTGGCTATGGCAGGAGGGTGGTCAATAGAGACAGGGAGAGAACTGCTAGTGAACACGGACTGGGTACCAAGCTCTAAGCAAGCACTGTCCATGTCGTCCTTCAGCCAGGGAAACCAAGGCTTGCTCAAAGTCACACAGCCAGCAAGTGCTGAAGCTGGCACCAAACTGAGTGGGGCCTGCCCTTACCAGGGTACTTTCCCCTCACCATGGGGGGTTCTAAGAGAAGGAGCATAACTGAAAGCAACTGTGACCAAGATGGCCTGAAACTGCCACCCTCATTTTAGGGGCTTGGCTTCTATACACACAGTGGTTATTTAAATTCAAATAAATTTAATTTAAAACTGGGTTTCTCAATCACACTGGCCACACTTAAGTGCTCAACAGCCACGTGAGTCTAATGCTACCCTAATAGACAACCAAGGTCATTTCTGTCTTCCCAAAAGGGAAGATCCAAGAAGGTAGGGACATTGTCCCTCCTGATCCCTGATATTCAGAAGGTGCTCAATACTGAGTTCTATGAATTAATTAAACAAATGGAGGACTCTGAAGAGATCACTTTTCTGGCCCCTGTCCCTTGTCACTTACAACAAATCCCTCAGGATAGCCAATGTTCTCTGCCTGAGAATTGAGTTTCAGTTAAGAGCAGCGAAGCTTTCATTTAAAATATATAATCAAAGGCATGTGGGAAACTGATATAAACACCACACACAAACACACCCAGGCTCCGTTGCATCTCAAATTCAACAAAAGTTCAAAGATGCGAAAATATGGAGATACTGATGCATGAGAGACCACCTGCCACACTGCACAGTGGTCCCCTCTGGCCACAGCTGGCTTTCCAAAGCTTGCTTCAGCTACGCACACACAGCCAACCAGGCCAGAACAAAACAAGATATACTGAGAGAAACAACATTCTCGCAACACTTATCACAACAAACTGTTATAGCTGTTCTTTGATGCTAGTTATTGTTAACTATTATTGTTGCCTAGTTTATAAATTAAATTTTATCACAAGTAATTTTAGGGAAAAACAGTAAATATAGGATTCACAGTGACAGGCATCCGCTGGGGGTCTTGGAATGAATCCCCAAGGATTAATGGGAATCTATTGCATATGGAAATATAGAGAAAATGAAATAGTTTTTTTTTTTAATATTTATTTTTTAGTTGTACACAATACCTTTATTTTGTTTATGTATTTTTATGTGGTGCTGAGGATCAAACCCAGGGCCTTGCACGTGCTAGGCAAGCACTCTACCGCTGAGCCACAACCCCAGCCCGTGAAATAGTTTTTTAAACTCACAGACACACCTACAGATCCACAGACACACAAATGTATCAGTCGAGAACGACGAGAACGATGTCAACACAAATCATTACACAGCACACTAGGGAAAGCAGAAATGGAATCCATTATGACACGTGTCCTTGAATATTCAGGGCCATCCCTACAGGTCCAAGAAACAGAACTCAGGGAGGCAGGACTGGAGGCACCACAGTGAGCTCTGAGCAGTGACTTGCTGGGTGACCTGTGCTGGGGTGAGGGGTGGTGTAGGCCAGCAGGGGCTATGGAGAAGCTGGAATGGGACAGAAAGTCCTGGGGAAACAACTAGGCTTTGCTCAGTTCAGCCTGACACCCTCCAGGGCCTGGCCCAAGGGCAGCAGCAGGCCCTTTCTCCTGTGGCCAGCTCTAATTCTGAATTGCCACAGGGCTGGATCGTCAGCCCAAGACTCCCCCTTGAAGCCCACTCCCCAAAGCAGCAAAGATCTCCCCACAGCTGCACATCAGGACCACATCACAGTTTGAAGTGGGAATCAGGAGCCCTGAGTCTTGGCCCCATGTCACTAATTCACTGTCACTTCAGCCATCTGGGCCTCAGGTTTCTGAATGCAGATGACTGAAAACATCCCTTCCATGGGTTTGCTATGAGCATCAAATGAGGCAATTTGAAAAGACCACACTGCCTGAATCCTACAGACTGGACAGTGTCTTTTCTCTCCCATTACTACCCTTTAAGATCAACCCACTCCCACACTTCCCAAGCCCAAGCTGCTTGGAAAACGATGCCCTGGTGCTCACCCTTCCTAAGCCAGGACTCCTGCCAGCTGCTTTGGAATCTTTAGAGGCCTTTACCACCAACTTTGCATGGAGGAGAGGGCTGGATATGGATTTCATTGTGTCCCTGTTGCTAAGCCCTCTATCATTTCTAGCCCTGACCATGTGGGCTTCCATCCCCACACCCCAGCATCAGACTTGCCCAGAACCCTCTCAATGGCACCCTTGTGCCCTCCTCATGACTCACTTTGCCCTCTTCTACTCAAACATCCACAGTTCTCCCTACCATAAAGCACCAACAGCCCATAACTGAACAGGTCATTGGGTCCTACCAGCACCATTTTAATGCCTCCAAGTTCTACTGCCCCTGCCTGAGTTCCAGTCTACTTCTCACCTGGATGACTTCAATGCTTTATTGTTTATCTTGCTCTGCCAAGTTCTGTTTCTGCCACACAGAACCCAAACCAACTTTTCTAAAATTGAAATTTGAACATTATTTCCTTACTTAAAATCATTCAATGACTTCCTCATACTTTCAGATTTAGCTTAAAATTTCTTGTCAAGGCCAAAACCTGGCCTGTGGTCACCTCTCCCACTGCACCCAACATACTCCATCTCCCAATATCCAGTTCCTGAGCTAGAGCTTGTCAAGTCCTCACATACCCACCAATGACTCTTCTTGGAATGAACTTGCCTGACTTCTCTTCTCAGCCCAGATCAGGGATCATTTTGCCCAAGAAATCTTTTCTGTTACGCGAGAATGGTAGGAACTCCTCTGCTTAACCTATTCACCATTCAATCCAGTACCATATCCATGGGATTACTGTTATCATCAACACTTTCTCTGGATCTAGTAGTGGCATATGCTTGTAATTCCAGCTACCCAGGAGGCTAAGGAAGGATAGTAATTTCGAGGCTAGCCTCAGCAATTAACGAGACCCTGTCTCAAAATAATATATAAAAAAGAAACTCAGTGGTAGGGTATTTGCCTAGCATATACAAGGCCCTGAGTTCAATTCATCACTTGCCCCAATCTCCCCCCCCCCCCAAAAAAAAGACCTTTTTCTGTCTCTGCAACAAGATTAAAGCATTTTAACACAGGAACACAGGGGTGCTTCCATCTCCTGGTACCCACTACAGGCCGTGCGCACTGTAACCATTACTAAGCCTTGTTATAAGGGTACATTCAAATAAAAGAAATTTCAGTCTAAAACAGATTAGAAGCTCAGAATTAGAATCTTGGTGCTAAAAGAGAACAAATAACATCTAATCTCTTCATTTTGTAGATGAACACGGAGATTCGAAAAGAACATTAAGGCGGAGCCTGGACTGTCAACTTGCCTCCAAGCCTCCAACCCTTGGACTTAGACCACACCCAACCCTAGCCGCACTCCATCCTGCCCTGAAGGAGGCAGCATCTCTACATGCCCCACCTTTACAGAGGAAGAAGCCCCCTCCCAGCCCATCCCAACCCACCAAGATCTGACAGCAGTGCTCATTTTCCTGGTTGGGAAGACCATGCACACAGCTGCAACTTCTATGGTGCCTTCCTCTCACTATTCTTTACCTCCAGTTCCACCCCCCACCACCCCGCTCATTTAATCGCACACTTATTGAGCACCTACTATGAGTCTTTCTGCAAAGAGCACTGGCCCCCAGAAGCTGATCTACAGGGGAGGTGGACACAGACAGGGAACTCAGAACAACGGACCAGGTCAGGAGGGGCGGTGCACAGGCGACCCTCCGCTCACCATTAGGTTCTCCCTCGCATGCTTACGGGCCTCCCTCCTGACCTCGCTGCCCTGTCCTGCGGCCCTCCCCACCCCGGGCCGGGTCCTTTCCCCCTCGGCTGTGTGGGGATGGAGAAAGTTTGGGGCCCGGTGCACCGGGACGTGCGGGGCTCCCGGAGGCCCGCGCCCCCTCCCTCCGCTCCAGCCCTGGCCGGGTGGAGCAGGGCGGGAGGAGCGGGGCCGGGCACCCGGCCATCCTTCGCACTGCCCCTCCCCGCCCTAAATGCAGAGGGACTCGGAGGGAGGGGGCCGGGGAAATAAATACCTTTGACTTTGTAGCTAAGGTTAACGGGAACTGCCACCCCGGGGGCGACTTGGGCACCGGGCTCCCGGCCCTGGCCAGTCCCGGGGCAGGCGGGGAGGGCACGCGCACCTGATTGGCTGGTGGTCCTGGCCGTCCCCCAGGCCGTCCGGCCACCCGATTGGCTGTGCGGCTCAGATGACACGCCCGGCCCTATCGAAGCAGCCCGCGGGGCGGCCCCTTTGTTCTCCAGAGCCAATAGCCTGGGGGGCTGACCTCGCCCCGCGGGCGCGCGGCCCCGCGCAGCAAACGCGTGCGCCGAGGGCTGTGAGGAGGAGGGCAGGCGCGGTCCAGCCACTGGTGACCGCGCGGCATCACGGCGCCCTTGTCCGTCCTGCCCTTGAGACCAGCTCTCGGCCTCGGCGCGCCCCACTTCCCGTACTCGCGCGTATTAATGTCTGAACTCAGGGCGCGCGTACGGGTTCGGTATCAGCTCCGCAAACGTTTTCGGAGCGCCCCGAGTGTTGCCAGCCACTGGTGTCTGTGCTGGGAAACCATCCCGAACCACAAAGAAGCCCCGGCTCTGAGACTTCCCCTCGAGCTCGTGTTTACTCTGTCGTCCTTTTTCTTTCCTCCCTGAGAACCTGTGTTCCCTGGGTGGTGCTGCACACATCGCAGGAAGGTGCACGTGCCCGGTGCGTGCGTGTGCAGAGGGAACCCCCAGCAGTGCCTGGTGATAATATTTACGGCGCTCCACGCGAGACCGTGGAAACGGATGCATTCAACCCCTTGGTTTCTAGCTGGGGAAACAGGGTCTGATCGGGTTAAGTTACCAGGTCTAGTTTCACCGCGCTCACTAGGGCTGTGATAAATGGAATCATCTCCCAGCTGCTAACCTGGTCCAGATGGCCAACTAGGGTATACAGTTCCCAGAGCCCTCTGGGAAAATGTAGCCCCAATTGGAAGGAAATCCCTCTCACTTATTCCTCAAAAGGGACAAGACTGGGTCAACTCCTACTGGCAGGATTGTCCGCAGAGCTGATGAGAAATTGCCTATGGAGGCAAGATTCAAACAAACAGAAGTGGGGCTGCTCTCTGACAGCCCTGTGAAGGAGGTGGACCTGATGTTCCTTAACCAGTCAACCCGGGATGAGGCATCTGCTTCAGGCCTAGCTGCTGTTCAGTCTCAGAAGCGCAATAGAAATTGAGGGTCAAGATTCTCTTCATTTTGCCACTTGCTTCAAGTACAGTTTTCACAAAAGCTATTTTTCTGTCTCTGGACTTTGATTTTATTCATCTGTAAAATAGTTAATAATTTTCTAGTTGCCCACATATCTTACTGGGCCTTGACAGTTATATTTGGTTATAAAGGATAGAAGCACTTGTGCTTCATAAAACCCAACACACCCTACAGAGCTCTGTCACTAGCAGTCTACCCTTCAGGGTCTCCCTCACAGGGTTACTTTCTGGAGGAGGAGCCACAAAGGCTCCTAGGACTCAGTCCTGCTTCAGAGACCAACATTGTAGTTCCAGGTCTTCCAGCAGCTAGTGTGACTGACCCTGTGAGGTCACTTCCACTCTGAGCTTGTTTCCTCCTCTACAGAGTGAAAGACTTCTCCAAATTGACATTCCTTGGCCAAGGGCATTTCAGGGGTAGAAAGAATGAAGCACATCTGAGAACCTATTCTCATTAAGCTAAAAAATAAAATAAGAGGAGAAGGCTTTTTAAGAGAAAAAAGGTTGGGGGAAGACCCCAAGCTCTTACCACAGTGCAGAGAAACACTTGTGGGGTAGGAGGTGCACATTAAAATTATAAACAGGTCTGCATTACTTAACATTTAAAAAGATAATTCAACACTTTTGTGTAGAAGGAAAAAAAAAAGAAAAGAAAAGAAAGAAAAACTGCCAGTTTTTCAGAAGAGAAGGGAAGCTCCTGAGACAGCTCTGACCCCTCCTGCCCGGCCAGCCCTCCCCTGTGACCGCTGTCTGCACCAATGCTGAGCAAGGGCTTGGGAACCACTGGCTCCTCAGAAAAACTCAGGAAGGAACCAGAGGCAAGTCCACTGTCTCTACTTTCCCAGCTTCCTCAAGACCATCTAGGTGGCCTTCTCTGTCCTTCAGACCTCTCCTTACCAACTCAACCCAAAACAGTGGGCAGCAGAACACAGGACACCCAATACCCATCCTCACACCCAGGTTAAGTCCCTTTAAGATGACAATTTTTCTTGGGGTTGGGAATATAGCTCAGTTGCTAGAGTGCCTGCCTCACATGCACAAGGCCCTGGGTTCAATCCCCAACATCACAAAAAAAAAAAAAAGAAAGAAAAGATTTTTCTTAAGGTTAGAACCCCTGATCTGATTCCCTCTCCCCTCAGCCCACTGGAACCTCTATACTCCCTAAAAGAGGCAGATGGCCAATGGACGTTCTTGAGACCATGTCCTGTGTTCTCAGGTTCTGACAGATAACTTGCCTTCAACTACACAGGTTTTGATTTAGTACCAGGGATTGAATCCAGGGGCACTTAACCACTGAGCCACATCCCCAATGCCCCAACTTTTTTTTTTGAAACAAGGTCTCACTAAGTTGCTTGAGATCTTGCGAAGTTGCTGAGACTGGTTTTGAACTTGCAATCCTCCTGCCTCAGCCTCCCAAGTTGCTGGGATTACAGGCATGAGCTACCACACCCAGCAACTACACAGGTTTCTAAGTGGCCCAAATACTCCCCAAATCAATATGAAGCTTTGAAGGTGTTGGCTTCCATCCCACACACTAAGCCCTACTCGCCTCTGTCCATCTCTCCACTTTGTACTTATGTTCATCCTCTCCAGACCCAAGCCTCTCAGGGGTCTGGAGACCTCACAGTAGTTCTGATCTTTGAAACCCATTTCCATCACATCAAGTACATAGTAGGCATTTAATACTTACCTTAACCAAAAGCAGCAGCAAACTCAATTTATCCAAAAAGTATGTGGTGGTGATGAAAAGGGACAGGTTCAGGAGCCAGACAGACCTGAGCTTGAATCGCCTGTGGTGACCGCCAGTTACATGACCCTGAGCAAATGTTTTCATGTTGAAAAGGCAAACAAGACACCCACTGCACAAGGATCACATGAGGCAGTGTAGGGGAACTTCCCTGTGGGGTGCCACCCGCATAGGCAAATGGTGGCTATTCTTAAGCACCACTCTGTGCTGGGTGCTGGGGATAAGTGCAGAGATTTCTAATATAAGCAAAAATAAATGCGCTTGTTGATGGCTGACACTCAAATATGTAGGAAATCCCCATATTCCTCCCCATATGGGAGGAAGACACAGTGAAGGACCTGCAGCAGATGAGCCAGTGAGATCCCACAGGACACAATCAAATCTTTCCCTTTCTTTCCTGGTAACTGGCACCTGAGAAGTCTGACCTGGCCTCAAAGAAGGCTGAACACCTGGCCATGTGGATCTGCACCCAATGTGTGTGGGATATGCAAGCTGGGAACTGTCCTTACTGCTCAGAATTGCCTGTCCTTCCAGAGACTCCTTTGTCATGTTGTCAACCCTCCAGCAGGGGCTGCAAGTCTAACCTAAGTCTGTATGTCCCACTGTCCCCCAAAAGGACTGTCAATGCTAGCTCAAGTAACTGGAAGGCCAAGGTGGTGAGAATGACAATGGTGGCCCTGGACTCACCTCAGTGGGTCAGTGACTAGAAACCAGTATCATCGAGGAGGGTACTAGAGATGGAACCCAGAAGCACTTTACCACTGAGCTATACCTCCAGCCCATTTTTAGGTTTTGAGACAGGATATTGCCAAGTTGTCCAGGCTGGGCTCCAACTTGCAACTCTCCTGCCTCAGCCTCTGGTCACTGGGATTAAACATGTGCATCACAACCTAGTAGGAACCAATATCTTGGTTCAGTTAACTGGAACGCTGGCCCACCACCCAGGGACTGAGCCCAACTTTCTGGTTTGCTGGCCACCTCCTCAGGAAAGGACTAGATGGAGGGTGTAGAAGCCCTCAGCTGTTGCCAAAGCCTCACACAGCCCTTCCTTCCCAGGAAGAAGAGCCATGTTCCTCCCTCCAACTCCACAGTCCCCAGGGAAAGGAATACTCCCCAGCCACCAGTTCTAAAACCAAATCTTTATTCTCTAGTCTGAAAAGGAGGGTAAGTGGTTGTTCTGTTTAGATCCAGAGAACAGAACAAGGCCCAATAGATAGAAATTATAGGAAAGCAAAATTCGATCATTATAAGGAAGAATTTCTAACAATTAGAATCATCCTACAACAGAACCAGGGCCTCAGGAGGTGGGAGCTCCCTGTCACCAGGAAAGGCTAATATCCACATGCTGGAAATCTTGAAAAGGACACTCAACCAGGATCTTCCCTTCAGCTGACCCTCCAGCATCAGTGGGCCAGTCCTTCCTTCCACAATGAGCTTTGGAAAGAGTGGAAGAGGGTCAGCCCTGGGAGGGCCAATTAGATAAAGCCAGACAGTCCAAGGAGGAAACGCCTGGGAAGGTGATCTTCAGGGAGGAAGAGGATGGAATCATTGGCAGTAGATGGGCCTCTGCAAGCCTGGGATTTCAGCAGGGACATCAGGAAGGGGGCACAGGTAAAACCAGCTTAGTTTCATCTCTTGGGCTGAAGAGGCCCCAGCTGCCTGACAAGGCCAGCAGGCTCTCCAAGGCATATCCAGCTGGTCCACTTTTCCTCCCGAGCTTTCCTTTACTAAGGACTGTACCACACCTATTTTCAAAAGTGACCTGAAGTAACTCATAATAAAGACTGGGACATTAAGGCGTTAACACCAGAGGATGGACTCTTCCTTCCCACCGGTGGCTCCTGTAGCCAAGGGCACTAAGGGTAAATGGAGCTGCTATTGCTACTTTTCCAGGGCATAGGACAGTCGAGGTGAATGTTGGAAACACCACTCTGAAGGGGCTTTCCTGGCCATCCGGGTTTACTCCCTCACTAACAGGGCGCAGCTCACTCCCGCCTCTTCTTTCCCTTCTGAATTCGCATCCCTCTCCGTCACCAGCTCCAACACGAGCTACCCAAGCCCACTGCCACACTCCTGCTGCGAAGGAGCCCAGGGCCTGTCTCCGTCCCCCACAGCCCCTGCCCTTCTCAGATATCATGCTTCTTTTGGTGGGTCAGGAGTCTCTCCTCATCGTCAAAGGTCTGGCCACAGATGGCACAGCAAAAGGCGCCATCCCGAATGTGGCTCTTGCGGTGGGTGATGAGATTGGACTTCTGACTGAAGCTGCGGTCACAGTCGGGGCAGGCGTAGGGCCGCTCGCCCGTGTGGATGCGCCGGTGGGACACCAGGTTGGACTTCTGGCTGAAGGCTTTGCCGCAGTCGGGGCAGACGTAGGGCTTCTCGCCCGTGTGGATGCGCCGGTGGGCGGCCAGGTAGGGCTTGTGGCGGAAAGCCTTGCCGCAGTCGGGGCAGACGAAGGGCCGCTCCGGGGCGTGGTCGCGCCGGTGGGCGGCCAGGTGGCTGCCCTGGGAGAAGCGGCGCCCGCATTCCTCGCAGGCGAAGGGTCGCTCGCCGGAGTGCACTCGGGAGTGCGCCACCAGGTGGGTCTTCTTGCCGAAGTTCTTCCCGCACTCGGCGCAGGTGAAGGGCCGCTCCCCGGTGTGCTGCCGCTGGTGCGCGCGCAGGAAGCGCTCCAGCCGGAAGCTGCGCCCACAGTCGTCGCAGCTGTACAGGGATGGGGTCGCCTGGGCCTGGTCCCGTGGGGGTTCCAAGGGGGCCTCAGGTGGAGGCTCCGCCGCGGGCTCCGGAGCAATCTTCTCAGGGCCGGGCTCTGCCGAGGGATCCAGCACCACGGCTGAAAGCTGGGGGCTCGCAGCACCGGTGGTGGCCTGCGCGGAGCCCTCAGACCGCTTGTGGATCTTGCTGTGCGACAGCAGGTTGGGTTTGTGCCGGAAACGGCGGCCGCACTCAGTGCACGGGTAGGGCTTCTCGCCAGTGTGGATGCGACGGTGCGAGGTCAGGTAGGGCTTGTTGGTGAAGCGCTTCCCGCATTCTGGGCACTGGTGGGGACGCTCGCCAGTGTGCACTCGGCGGTGGGCGATCAGGTTGGGCTTGTGGCGGAAGCGCTTGCCGCAGCAGGCACACTGGAAGGGGCGGTCCACGGCGTCCCCACCAGGCCGCGGGGCGGTCACAGCAGGGCGACCTCGGGGCCTTGGCCCCAGAGCTTTGGCTGCTGCCTCCTCCAGGGCCTCAGCCACGTGCACCCGCTTGTGAGCAACCAGCTGGTCCCACTGGGCAAAGCTCCGGCCACAGTTGCCACATATGAAGGGCCGGGCCTCAGGGGCAGGGGGATGGCACCGCCGCAGATGTGCTCGAAGTTGCTTTTGTCGCCAGAAGCGTCTCTCACATTCAGGACAAGCAATGGGCCGCTTTGCAGCCGAGTGGGCCCTCAGATGCAGAACCAGGGCCACCCAGCCTCGGAAGCTCTGCCCACAGAGGTGGCAGGTGAAGCCCACGTCTGGTGTGGCAGCAGCATGGACCTGACGGTGCAGTGCTAAGAAGGGGGCATGGCGGAAGCGCCTCCCACATTCAGGACAGGGCAGAGGGAGCCGCGCCTGGCACCTTCGGGTATGAAGCCACAGGGCCACCCAGCTCAAGAAGTGCCTTCGACAGTGGGCACAGCGACGGGCCCTGCCTAGGGCTTGACTGCCTGACTGGGCCAGTTTAGTGCCCTGGTGCCTCAGCCCGCTGGACTCCTTCTCCAAGGTCTGAGGTGACTCCTGGGAGGACCCTGAAAGGAGTCTGGGCTGGGCTGGACCCATGGCCATGGGGCCCCTGCAGCGCCGTTCCAGCATTGGCTCTTCCTCTGCTGAGGGTGGAAAAGCAGAGTCACTCCAGAGACCAAGACTTCTACCCCAGTTCCTTTCCTCCTAGGAGACCCCAGACCCCAAGAGCAGCCCACCCTCTATGGACTCCCAGAGCCCTTGACACCAATCTAGACTCTCTTAATTCCTTGTAGGTTATTTATTTCCATCTTGGATTTCTAGATAACATTCAAGGATATTTATCTTGTATCTTTATTGCCCTAGAAACTTTCAGAAGGGAGAGATACTGACACTTCTTGGAATCCCCTTGTGACAGCTACCCCAGTGTCAGGAGGTGAGTAAACTTCCAGGGTCAGCTGCACAAACACTCCAGCCACAGGGCTCACCAGAAAATATGGTCACATCTCCCTACAGTGCCCTATGCCTTTTCAAAGCTTCCCTGTGGCCTCTCCATGTGTCTGCTATTTCCTATTGCCACATTTGAGCTCTGAGCAACTTGGTGAGGCTGGCTGGGCAATCACTGAGTGCCTTGGTTGACAGATGATGCAAGTGTGAGGCAGCAAAAGGGATGGGCCTTGCCTGAGGTGACACTATAAACCAAGAGCACAACCAGGACTGAGGGACAGGTCTTCTAAACTTTCAGGGCAGTGTTTTTTCCTTTCAAAGACCTGAGTTTGCAAGATGTTGCAAAAATAAATTGCTATAACCTTTCATTCCTGCAAGGCCACAGGGGAGGCAGTTTAAGCCTCACCAACCTCAGCTTCTCTGGGCAGCAGCCTGGAGAGTGAGAACAGCCTTACTTGGTGACAGGAGGGGAGCCTGGGGCACCACTCCCAGCACAGACTAATGCCAGGCCACCGCCTGTCCAGACTGCCCACAATCTGCCCGCCTGTCCTCCTCCACCCACACACATTATTAGTACAAAGCCGAGCTTTCCTGATCCAAAGAACACCCACAGACCGTTGCCCTGGGGGGAGGGAGCAATCCCTGGCTCTGATTCCCTTGGGGTGCTGGGGATTAGTGGGGCAAAAGAGGGGGAAAGAAAGAGATGGTAATCTCTGTCCCCTGCCTAGTCCTGCCCCAACCTGGTCAAGGGCTGCCCATGTTCAGTTCTTCCACGCTCTGGGGAGTCCGGATTCCTGCTGGAGAGCCGCCTACACAGAATGAAGGCTGGGATGGCAGTTGGCCTCTTAAGGGACCTCCTGTACCTGCTCACAGGCTCTATCCAGACACAGTCCCTAAATTCCCTACAGTCTGTTCTCTGGGGGAATACAGACATGACTCATCCTCTGAGGACTGAATGAGCACACAGGAAGATGAGAAAGGGGTCCTTCGCCCAAAGGCCCTATTCTTTCTGCCCCGATGGGGAGGACTGAGCACTGGGGCTGTATGGTGGTTTGGGAACACAAGGGCCAGACTCTACCCTGAAGATTGCAGAGCTGGGGATGAGGCTTTTTCCAGCTTTTCCTGGGGATGTTCTTGGGGATACTTCTGCCGCTGCAGCGCCTGCTTCGGCCCACACTCCGATAGCCCCCAGATGTCAGAGAAAACTGCAGCAATAAAGACACCCCTACCCCCATGGCAGAGCTCAGACCTCTGACTGCAGAGAGGCCAGCCTTACCTGTGGGGAGGGGAGAGAAAACATATGTGAGGCTCTGCGTTCTGGGGCGTCATCTTGTGTCCTCACCAGTGTCCAACCCTCCCCCAACAAAGCCACAGCTCCAGCCTTAAGCCCCACAGCCTGCGTGACAGTGACCTTAATGGATCCTGAATGTTCAAATGAGTGTCGCTCTTCACTAAGGAAGCGCATTGCTGCCTTTGGGGGGGTCACCTCCTCCCCCGGTAAGGTCACAGAACGAATTCTCTATTCGGTGGCAGGGGTCTTTCCCTGGTGGCCAAAGGCCGGCCCAGAGCAGTAACTCTGGAATCCCTGCTGGCTCCCCTTCCCCCACTCTCCCTACAGGAATTCCAGGCCTGTTTCCCATGGGGCTGCCCAGGGCGCGCCAGAGTGACCAGGACTCGGCCAGAATCCCCTTCGGCAACTTGGACGGCCCAGGGTGGTGGAAGGCCGACACCCCGCTTTTGTATTGGTGCGTGCCCTCCGTCCGCGTTCGCGGGCACGCGGGTCCCGCTCCTACGACACAGCCATTTCGGGTCCCACGCACAGCGCAGCCCGCGGAGCCTGTGCGCAGGTGCGCTCGCCCCCGCCCGCAGGCCCCCCGCACACCCACAGCCGCGCACACTCACGGTCACGCGCCCCGCAGGTGGAGCCGCCCCCGCGGGCCCGCAGCGCCCCCCGCGCCCCTGTCCGGGCCGTACCTCTCCCGCAGGCTCTGCAGGGACGCCGCGCCCGTCCATGGAGCCCCAGGCCGGCCTCCGCGGCCCGCTCCCAGCCCGGCCGCGGCGACAGCGGCAGGTTCGAGTTCACAACTGCCAGGCCCGTCCCCAACCTCCCCCCCGCCGGGTTCCCAGCGCCACGTGACTACAGGAGCTGCCGAGGGTCAGTCGCCGGCTCGGCGGCCGCGGCCTAGGGGCGGGGCGGGGCCGGGTCACCCCTCTGCACCCCAGCCGCGGGGGCCTGCCTGGGAGGGCCGCACCCGGTTGCTGTGGCGATCACCAGCCAGGGTTTTCGGCGGAGAGCAGCGGCTCAAGTTTCCTGACCCTTTGTCCCTGTAGGGGACGCGCGCTCCTGAGCGACCGCGTGGCCGGCCAGTGATCACTGGGTCTGGTTGGTCCGCACTCAAGGATTAAGGGCTCGAAGCTCGTAGGGAGATTTCAGAGAGGGCGCCTGCTGCCCCCTGAGCGTCGAGCCTGGGGCCTCGCCTAGGCAGCGCCTGCCTTTCGGCTTCCCGGCGTCCGCGCACCCCTGTCCTCTGTGTGCGCGACGGCGCGCGGCGGACCCGGGACCGCAGCGGCGCACCTGAGGTCTGCGGCCTCGGATTTGTTCCAAAGTGGAGAATGAATGGGAAGGCCGGATCTTGTGAACTTTAAAAGGCCTTCTATTTCCCATACGAAGAAAAAGCGGGAGTTGCCTGGCTACCTGTGGCCTCGGGCCAGACGCAGGGCAACGACTAAGGTGGTCATTTTGCGCACGTGGGTCATTTCGGTTGGAAATGCGCAGCAGCCAGTGTGGCGTCTGCGGAGGCAGGTGTAAACCTGTGCCAGTGACTCACCCACTAGCAGGTGGCCTTGGCTTTCCAAAGAAAACACTTCCTGGGGTTTCCAGGCTAATACAATTTCCTCTCCTTTAATGCTTTCAACAAAGGCAAATTTTGAATTGTACCATTATTTTTAAAACACTTTAAAATCTGTTGCATAAATAGGAAATAAGGGAACATCAAGATCCCTCATGCTTTCTACCTCCTCCAATTGCATTTGATAGTTTGATATGTATCCTCCGGTGTGTTTTCTATGCATGTTTATTTCATGTTTGGCATAATTGGGGTGATGCCTGGTATAAAGTCTGCCTTTTTTCACTTAACCCATTAGCGTGAATTTACTCCACATTTAAAAAAATATTTTTATTAGTTATAGGTGGACACAATGCCTTTATTTTACTTATTTTTTATGTGGTGCTGGAATTGAACCCAGTGCCTCACACATGCTAGACAAGTGCTCTACCACTGAGCCACAACCCCAGCCCAAATCTTCTCCAATTTTTTAAAAGATATTTTTTTTTTACATCACGATTCTTAAAGGCTACATAAATGTACAAATAAATATCTAACAAATTTTCTCTTTTTTTAATATCCTTTATAGATTCATGTCTTATTTCAAAATTCTAGAAGTAGGGAAATGATGAGTCAAAAACAAGGCATATTTTTAAAGAGTTTTCTAAATTAACAGGAAAATTTATGAGTTTTTCCTGAAAAGTGGCTATTTTTTTTCTACAGCCTTGACAACACTGGAGATTTTTTTCAAATTTAATTTAAAATGATTATTTCTCATTGTATGATTTGTGTTTCTTAGATTTCTAATTAGCTGGATTGTTTTGGGTTTGGTTTTGTTTTTGAGACTGAGCCTGGCTGTGTTGCCTAGGTTGATCTTGGAACTCCTTGGTAGAAGTGATCTCTCACCTCAGCCCCCCAAGTTCTGGGATTACAGGTGGGTGCTACCATCCCAGCCTCTGGATTGTTTTCACATGGTTATTTATTGCCAGTTTGTGTTGTATCTTTTGTGAATTTTTGTCCCTTTGCTCTCTTTTTTTTCTGTTTGTTCATTTTAAAATTTGGAAAGTTTGGGGCTGGGGATGTAGCTCTGTGATGGGGCACTTGCTTGCATAGGCGAGGTACTGGGTTTGATCCTTAGCACTGCATAAAAAAGTAGAAAGAAAGAAAAAAAAAGCAACCTGAGGGCGGGGGGTGCAGCTCAGTTGTTAGAGCACCTGCCTCACATGCACATGCCCTGGGTTCAATCCCCAGCACCACCAAAAAAAAAAAAGGAAAAAAGTAGCTGAGAAGTGGATTTCACTGTTTGGGGGATTGTGCATAAAGTGCAAGTATTAACTACTGTCTTGCAAATGTGTGTTCTCAAACTGTACTTGAACATCCCTCCACCTCCCACCCACAGTGCCTCCCTTCCTCCTGCTAGGCAAGCATTCTACCATTGGCCCAGGTCACTGAAGCCAGAATTAAAAGAAGCAGTCAATATAGATAGGTAAATTTGGGCTGGGGATTTGGCTCAAGCTGTAGCGCGCTCGCCTGGCGTGCATGCGGCCTGGGTTGGATCCATACAAACAAAGATGTTGTGTCCGCTGAAAACTAAAAAATAAATATTAAAAGTTCTCTCTCTCTCTTAAAAAAATATCTATATCTATAGATATAGATATATAGATAGATAAATCAGGTCAGATCAAGGAGGCCAATTTGGGTCTGGGAAGTTGGAGAGGGATTGAAATACTACTGTCTTCAGAGAGTTAAAAGTTGTTAATTACACCCCCTTCCTGCCCAGATCTCTCCACCTTGGCCTCTCCAGCCCATCTGCTTCTCACCTTTTGGCCATCCCACTGAACATCTCCTGGGCCTAGTCACATATGCAGGAAGGATAGAAATAAGGGAAAGAGAGCAGGAGAACAAAGGAAGCCTAGGACATATTTTAAAAGGCAGAATGCCAGGCAGGGTGGTGCACATCCCAGTGGCTGGGGAGGCTGAGAAGGGGGATGGCAAATTCAAAGCCAGCCTCAGCAAAAATCGAGGCCCTAAGCAACTCAGTGAGACCCTGTCTCTAAATAAAATACAAAATAGGGCTGGGGATGTGGCTTAGTAGTTGAGTGCCCCTGAGTTCAATCCCCAGTACCATCACACACTCATCCCACAGCCTAAATAAGTAAATAAACAGGGCAGAAGGCACTCACTTCCCGGGAAACCAGGATACCAGCTATGGCCCCTTTCTCCCTCCCAGGAGAAGTCTGTTACCCCTTTTTAAACAAACCCTGCTTTATATTTTGTTTATTTTGTTTTTGGTGCTGGGGATCGAACCCCAGAACCTTATGCATGCAAGGCAAGCACTCTACCAACTGAGCTATATCCCCAGCCCAAACCCTGCTTTGTATGCTTGCTTCCACGTGCTTCAACATGTGAGGAAGAAGAACGGGTAACCAGCAGTTTCATCCCCAGCCTTGATTTTTTTAATTTCTGAAGAACGGTTCGTTTTTATATGCTAAAACCTATCAGTCTTTATGATTTCTCCCTTTAGATTTCTGTTGAGAAGCCACACCCATCCCCAAATTACATTCTAGTTGTAGTCATTCTCTCTCCAAGTACAGATTCTGTATTTTGTAAAAAATATTTTTAGTTGTAGATGGACACAATACCTTCATTTTGTTTATTTAGTTTTTTTTATGTGGTGCTGGGGTCGCGAACCCAGTGCCTCATGTATGCTAGGCAAGCACTCCACCACTGAGCTACAACCCCAGCCCTTGTTTTGTTTTTTGTGTCCATACTGGGAATTAAACCCAGGGTGCTTTACCACTGCACTACATCCCCAGTCCTTTTAAAAATTGTTGTTTTGTTTTGAGACAGGGTCTTGCTTAGTCCCCCACGCTGCCCTAGAACTTGCAGTCCTCCTGTCCTGAAGTCTTCAGAACAGCTGGATCACAGACCTGGGCCGCTGCACCTGGGTTTTTTGTTTTAATTATTTTTTCAAAACTTCTCGGCTGGACCCACTCACTTTTTTTCCAAATGAACTTTAGAATTTCTTGTCAATATTTTAAAGACCCTGCTAGCATTTGGAGAGAATGAAGATTCGAGTCTCTCCATGTATTTGAGTATGATCTTACCTCTGATAGTCAATTGTTTATTTGTAGATAAAATGCATGACTTTTGGGCTGGGGTTGTGGCTCAGCGGTAGAGCTCTTGCCTCGCATGTGCAGACCCTGGGTTCGATCTTCAGTACCACATAAAAATAAATTAATTAAATAAAGGTATTGTGTCCAACTACAACTTAAAAATAAATATTTAAAAAAATGCATGACTTTTATACTTCCCATGAAATAAAATTCACAAATATGAAAAAAATCTCTGCCAGATTATGTGGTTTGGGGGTTCAGAAAATATGGTCACAGTATATTGTGGAACAAATGTCTGGTTTGGTGGTTACAGAAGAATGGTTTTCCTTCCAACAATACAATAAGTAGACCTTCTGGTTTTTACCTAAATGGCTGTAATAATACTTAATAATTAGGGAGTCTTTATTTTGTGTCAGGCATGGTGATAAATACTTCACACACCTGTCTCATCTGATCCTCTCAATAACCCTACAAAACATTCTCTTCTGATCCTCATTCTACAAATGAAACAACTGCAGAGCGCAGGGCACATGCCTGTAATCCCAGCTGGGGAGGCTGAGGCAAGAGGATCTTGAGTTCAAAGCCAGCCTCAGCAACTTAGCAAAGCCCTAAGCAACTCAGCAAGACCCTGTCTCTAAATAAAATATAAAAAAGAGCTGGGGATGTGGCTCAGTGGATAAGTGCCCCTGGGTTCAATCCCTGGTACCAAAAAGAAAGAAAGAAAGAAACAACAAAGACCCAGAGATGTTATAGAATTTGCCCAAGGCCAAACAGCAGATAGTAGCTAGTTGGAACCTACACAATGCCACTCAGCCGCACTCTTTATTTTGGGGGGATGGAGCTTGAACTCAGGGGCACTCGACCACTGAGCTACACCCCCAATCCTATTTTGTCTTTTATTTAGAGAAAGGGTCTCACTGAGTTGCTTAGTGCCTTGCTTTTGCTGAGGCTGGCTTTGAACCTGTGATCCTCCTGCCTCAGCCTCCTGAACTGCTGTGATTACAGGTGTGCACCATTGTACCTGGCTCAGCCTCACTCTTAACCACCATACTTGTACGTATGGAAAAGGTACCAAGTGCTGGGCCAGCACCAAGTAAATGTGAAATGCCTGTGGTTAATGAGAGAGTGTGTGCACCAGTGCTACTTGGTCATTACAGGTCTCCTTGATTCCTACATTCCTGCAAGAGTCCCAAGACAGAATTCCTTCATGGACTTCTCATCTGCAGAAAGGTTCTTAACTTAGACAGGGCCCGTGTTACTCCTCCTTCCAGCTCCCCTGAGGAGAAATGTCTTTTGCCCAGTCAGGAGTTCACACCCTGCTGTAGCTCCTTTTTCCAGCTCCACAAGGAGAAGAGGAACAGCAAGGGAGCTGTGGAGGGATTCCTCAGCCTTTATGTCAGCCAGAACTTTAAGGCCTTGGTATTTGGACTTTTGCCCTTCAAAATGTCCTCTCAACAGAGGGATGGTCCGGCAACCTGCCAAATGGCCAAGCCCAAAGCCCGAAGGATTGTCCCAGATTTTGATATGCCTGCTGGAGAAAGATGGGGCTGCTCAGAGGTGCACAGCCCTCTGGACAGCAAAAAGTAAAAGGGCCCTGGGAGGATCCCTCTTGTCCAGCAGAGCCTGGTCCCTCTATTGGGTTAGATGGCTAAATAGGTGGGGCATGTGAGGGGCCGCAGAAGATGTCTCCAAAACACTCTTTGAAGACAACTTGGATTGTTTGTTTAGAAGCCGCCCCGTCTCAGAAGTGGGGAAGACAGCACCTCTTGCAGATGTTCAGCCTCAGACCTCCGCATGGGACTCACTCATGCATCCAGCAAATATTTAATCAGTGCCCACCATCTGCCATGAAGCCAGGTTGTGACCCAGACAGAAATGGTTCATGCTATTTTACCACAATGAGAAAGGACACTGAGATGCTTTTAACTCTGGTTTAACATTGGAAATATCCTCTTGGGTTAGTACTTAATACAAAATAAAACCAAACGTTTGTTGGTGGTTTTTGAATGGTTAGTTGTTGCAAAGGTAGAGGAGACCAGGGATCAGGAGAGCAGACAGGGAATCGTCCTCTAACAGCTTACTGTAGTGATTCCTGTTAATTCCTGCCTCTGAGCATCCCTAAGGCAGACAGCAAGGCCCTCACATCCCACAGACAGGTCAAGAGGAGGCAGAAAGCACATCTGTCACTGACCTCATGGAGGACAAACATGCCACACTTAAAAATCTGGCATCTTTGAATATTCCCAGCTAAAGGACAGCTCAAGAAAGCAGTAGGGGAGACCAGAATATGTCACACTGAAACGAGAAGGATCCTTTAGCTAAGGGCAATTAAGAAGTAAATGCTGGTCTGGGGCTGTTGCTCAGTCATAGAGTGCTCCCCTAGCACATGTGAGACACTGGGTTCAATCCTCAGCACCACCTAAAAATAAATAAATAAAATAAATACATTGTGTCCATCTACAACTGAAAATATATTTAAAAAAAAAAAAAGTAAGCTGGGTACTGTGGCGAACGTCCCAGTGGCTCAGGAGGCTGAGACAGGAGGATGGCGAGTTCAAAGCCAGCCTCAGCAAAAAGCGAGGCACTAAGCAACTCAGTGAGACCTTGTCTCTAAATAAAATACAAAATAGGGCTAAGGATATGGCTCAGTGGTCGAGTGCCCCTGAGTTCAATACCTGGTACCAAAAAAAAAAAAAAAGTCAATGTAAGCTGGGCATGGTGGCACACACCTGTAATCTCAGCGGCTCTCAGGAGGCTGAGGCAGGAGGATCACAAGTTGGAGCGCAGCCTCAGAAACTCAGCAAGACCCTATCTCAAAATAAAAAAGGACTGGGGGTGTGGTTCAGTGGTTAAGCACCCCTGGCTTCACTTCAATCCTCAGTACCATACTATATATATATAAAATTATATGTTTTATTTATATATAATATATATGTATATGTATTTTTTAAGAAATAGATGCAGAAGTCTCTCTGTTCATTTGACTCAAACAGGACAATCATTTACAAAGACAAAAGCTGCCCACCTCCCCACCGGGGAGAATAGGTTAGCCGTTTAAGACAGCTTTCGACCCTCCTGGCCTGGGGACAGTACCAAAGGAACTTTTGCCGACTAACCCACTTTTGTCTGCGGGTGAACTTGCCTTCACACAGGTTATCAGCCCTGAAGACCCAAGTCCTTTTCTTTTGTCTTGTACCTTCTCTGAAAAGTCATTGTTCTTGGTTAAGGATGCTGGATCCGCTGGAATTCAAAGCCACCTCTTTGAGAATGACTCATTTCTAGGTGTCTTCCATGCACATGTGAAATAAATGCACTAATAAACTTGAATCTGTCAAGCACAAGCCTGTAATCCTAGCAACTTTGGAGGCTGTTAGGAGGATGGCAAGTTTCAGCAATTTAGCAAGGCCCCAGCAACTTAGTGAGACTCTGTCTCAAAAAATAAAAAGAGCTGGGGATGTCACTCAGTTGTAAAGCACCTCTGGCTTCAGTCCCCAGCACCTAAGTAAATAAATAAATAAGTACTTGAGTCTGTCCTTCTCTAGATTGTTACAGGGGTCTGTTCTAACTTAGAACCTGTTGGGGTTGAGAAAAAATTCCCATAGTCACCTTGGCACAATGAAGTAGGCCCCTACTATGACCTTCTAGAGTGTGTTCCCTCTAAAACTCAGGTTGAAATTTGCTCACTATGGTAGTGGTATAGGGAGGTGGAGCATATAACAGGTGATTAGGGCAATAAGAGGAAATAGTATGAGGCCCTCACCAGATATGGCTACCAGATCAAGCGTATGCCTGTAATCCCCATGGTTTGGAAGGTTGAAGCAGGAGGATCTCAAGTTCAAAGCCAGCCTCAGCAAAAGTGAGAACTAAGCAACTCAGTGAGACCCTGCCTCTAAATATTGTACAAAAATGGGCTGAAGATGTGGCTCAGTGGTTGAGTGCCCCTGAGTTCAATCCCCAGTACCCCCCGCCAATCAACCTCTTTCCGCTATCAATTTTCCTAGTCCCAGGCATTTTGTTACAGCAATAGAGAACAGACTAAGCTCCTAACTTTCCAAGGTTGTGTGAAAATTCTTAAGGAAAAGATCAAAGTGCTCCTAGTTCTGCAGTTCTTAAAATAGCTTTGAGTGCATGAGACCACGCATAACGCATGGCAACGACAAATGCTGAAAGAGAAGCCCTGGGTTGAGATCAAATGTCAATCTTCACAACTCAGTGGCACATGTCACCCTTCCATTGCATATCTAGTTCCCAGAGCCTATCTTTTGCTTAAAAAAAAAAAAAAATTGATCAGAAAGGTACCAGGTAGAGAGCTCAGGTTTCCTGCGGAGGAGACTGGTATGTAGGTACCTGGAGCTGTGAAGCACTCCTGCTCAGTCTCCTGCTGTCTGCAGCTGCCACGTGGTCAACAGCAGCCTCTAGCAACTGGCCTTCTACAGCAGCTGCCTCCAGTCTCCCTGCCTCCTCTCTGACCCAAAGAAGCCAACAGTCTTCACTTAATTAATTTGATCCTTCAATTGGGATTGAACCCACAGGTGCTTTACCACTGAACCACATCTCCAGGCCTTTTTTGGTTTTCTTTTTTTTTTTTTTAATTGGAGACAGTCTCATTAAATTCCTGAGGGTTTCACTACACTGACCTTGAACTTGTAATCCTCCTACCTCAGCTGCCAGAGTCGCTGAGATCACAGGCATGTGCCACGTACCCAGTCATTTTGATCCTTTTAAATATGTTGGATTGGATGGCTCTCCTGGTTGGAGGATTTCAATGGCTCCCATGACATTTTAAATAGTATCCAAATGACTTCCAGGACTTGTAAAGTCTCCATGACTAACTGGCCTCTCTAACTCCATCCAGGTCACCCTTGATCCTTGCTGGACACGGCCCCAGCCACTGTGGGGTGATCTCCCTCCAGGTCTTCTGGTCTTCACTGGCCCTGGATTCAGATTGTGGCTCAGTCTCCTCTCCTCACAGTGTCTCCCCGTCTCCTGGAGCTGCTGTGACAAGTCACCACCAACTGGGAAGCTTAACATTTATCCTCTTATAGATCTGGAGCTCAGAGTCCACAGTCAATTTCATTGGGCAAAAAGGAAGGATTCTGTTGGACCCTGCTCCCTCCAGAGGCTGTGGGGACAGTCCTTTTCCTTGCCTTCTTGCTTCTACAACTGCATCCGCATGCCTCCATAGCCCCATGTATGCACCACAGCCTGGCACCCAATAGCTGCAAATTCACGCCCCCTTAGCTGCCACCCCATACAACCTCCTGCCCTATAGCCACGTCCTTGGTCCTTGTGGCCCTTAGCTTATGGCCCTTCCTCCATGTGCAAAGCCAGCATCTAGCGCCCCCCTGTTGCCACTCTGATCTCTGCTGTCTTCAAACCTCCCTCTGTCTGCTCTCATAGACAAACAGGATTACACTCAGGGCTCACCCAGATAATTCAGGATAACTGTAAGGGCAAATACAAGCTAAAAAATAAGAAAGGCAAGTTTTGATTTTCCCTGGTGAAAAAAGGACTCTCTTAGCTCTACCCCTTTTGGCTAAAGCATCTACTTTAGAAAACTTAAAATCCACATGATTATGAAATCTTCTCTGTCCATTTAAGTAATACATAAGAAAAAAAATTTAAGCTAAATAAGCCTTTGGCTGCATTAACGGAGGTCCTTCTTGAGGACTAGGAGCCATCTCTTTGAGATGAAATCATCAAGGAAGGTAGAACTGAACCTCCCAGGTCACAGGGAAAGGGGAGCTGAACTTCAGCAGGTGCAGGCCTCTAAATTGCAAATCTATGTCTTGTCGTAAAGACACCAGCAGACTGGGCACAGAGATGCACTCCTTCGATCTCAATGACTCCAGAGGCTGAAGCAGGAGGATATAAAGTTCTAGGTCGGTCTGGGCAACTAAGCAAGACCCTATCTCAAAATAAAAAATAAAATGGGGTGGGTAGAGCACCTCTGGATTCAATCCCTTACCCCACCACCACACACACACACACACAAAAAAAAAAAAAACTATGAGCACCACACCATCTTCTCTTGAAGGTATTCATGCAGCTCTTAGGCCGTCAGTCAAAAGTTAGAAGGTGGACTTGGGCAGGATTCTAGAAACTTCCCTGGGACTCCCAGTAAAACTGAAGGGCAAGAGTAGTGCGCCACCTTCTCCTCTGAGAGGACCCACTCTCTCCCTTGAGTGGCCCCTTTCCCCTCCTTCTAATAAACTAATGCCTATTTCTCTGAGCGGTATGTCAGAAATCTTTCTGACTCAATCTCAAGAATCAGAGTTCAAAGGCGGGGGGGGGGGGTGTGCTCTGAGCTGCCTCAGTTTCCTGGAAGGCCCCAACCCTGGAGCAGCAACACGTTTTTTGTTTTGGTACCAGGGATTGAACCCCGGGGTGCTTAACCACTGAACCACATCTCCAGCCCTTTTTATTTTTTATTTTGAGACAGCGCCTTGCTAAATTGCTGAGGCTGGCTTGAACTTGCGATTCCCCTGTCTCAGCCTCCTAAACTGCTGGGATTATGCCCAGCTAGTAACACGTTTGCATAGAGGAAGATTCAAATCGGTACATGCATGAGTGAGGCAAAAATCAGGAACTTGGATGAAATGTTGAACTCTAAGTTTCCTCCTTGAAGGGCTCTGATTTTAGGTGTCAGGACCTTACTTAACATGTTGTTTTGTCTGGAACATTATTCTAGCTAGACTAACTGGACCTCATCACCAAATCTGTCACAACCCTCAGTTATCCTGGCAACTAAAACACCATGATTCTCACAAAGAAAGCTTGCTGAGAGCTATTCAAAGGGCAATAAACTAATTAAGGGGGCAGAAAATTGAGATAAAAACAGGGGGCATTGGGCTGGGGATGTGGCTCAAGTGGTAGCTCGCTCGCCTAGCATGCATGTGGCCCAGGTTCGATCCTCAGCACCACATACAAACAAAGACGTTGTATGAAAACTAAACAATAAATATTAAAAAAACAAAACAAAACAGGGGGCATCAATTTCTCCGGTAAGCAACACAGCATCTCTTTGAGGCAGTCCATGCATTTCCTATGCTGTCAGCCAAAAGTCAAAAGGTATCCAGGGGCAGTGGGGTATGCCTGTAATCCCAGCAGCCTGGAAGGTTGGGGCAGGAGGATCTCAAGTTCAAAGCCAGCCTCAGGAACGTAGCAAGACCCTAAGCAACTTAATGAGACACTGTCTCAAAATAAAAAATAAAAAGGACTTGGGTGTAGCTCAGTAATTAAGCACTGCTGAGTCCAATTCCCATTATCCCTCCCCCCAAAAAAGTCAGAAGGTGGATTGGCAGGACTCTGGAAGCTTCCCTGGGACTTCGATACAATTGAAGAGCAGGAGCCCACCCTTCTCCTCCCTGAGAGAACCCACTCTCCCTTTAGAGTGTCTCCCTTCTCCCTTTCTTATCCCTTCTCATAAACTCGTGCCTTTTACTCGAGTGTCATATCTGAAATCCTTCTAGAAGGAGGGTCTCCACACTGCCTCACTTTCACAGCAGGCTTCTGCCTTGTAAAAAAAAAAAAAAAAGTTCCACCTATCATTACAGTACCATGTCTCTTTTCACTGGGATCTGGTTATAGTCTCCTCCATTTAATTCACAAAATGGATTTAGAAGCCAGTGTGTACCCATTCTTGGTTTAACATTACTGAAAGCCAAGTTTGTCTTGGAAATGCTAAACGGAATTTCTGCAGAGTCTTTGAGTTATAGCAGAAGCAGGTGCACTGTGGACTGTTTTGTTTCCTGTGTGTGGCAGGTGCTTATGAACACCATCTGTACTCATTTACCAAACAACTAAAACCTCCAACTGTAGCTCATTCCTGCCCAGACTCTCCTCTAGTAGAACCATTTTGGTGACTTGAAAGAATTGGTGTCACCCTAGATTCACTCTGTGCCCTCTGGATTTGCTTCTAAGACCAAATCCGGGTCACAGTCAAGTTGGCCAGGAAATCTACATTGTCCTTATAAACAGTTGCCTTCACTTACTTTTTTCCCCCAGTACTGGGGATGGGACACAGGGGTGCCCTGCCACTCAGCCACATTCCCAAGCCCCCTCATTATTATTTTATTTTGAAACAGGTTGTCACTAAATTGTACACGAAGACCTTGAACTTGCAATCCTCCTGCACCAGCTTTTTGAGTCACTGGGATTACAGGCACAGGCCACAGGGCTTGGCTTTGCCTTCACTTTGTTAAGAAAGGAGAAGAGAATGTCTTCTCAGTAGGACTTAAGAAGGCATTAATAACAATTACAACATGGGCTGGGGATGTGGCTCAAGTGGTAGCGTGCTTGCCTGGCATGCCTGGGGCCCAGGTTCGATCCTCAGCACCACATACAAACAAAGATGTTGTGTCCGCTGAAAACTAAAAAAAAAATATTAAAAATTCTCTCTCTTTAAAAAAAAACAATTACAACAATATGACATTTAGCAACTACACAATAACATTCTATTAAATTACTACATTCAGGAGGCTCAAGTGATTGTCTGGCAGTGTATAAACTTCTGGGTTTGATCTCCAGCATTATAATAAATAGTAATTCAACAAATAATATACTAAGGTTAATTTTAAATTAACATATCAAATTCATGCATTTTATTTATTTTATGACAGTATATTTAGTAATATAATAAAAATTATTTTTAAAAGATTTCACTTAAAAAGCATTTAATTTCGCAGCATCTAGACTGCCCTCAGCGACTCTTGCTAGCCAATGCTGCTCTAATGCCTCCGCTCCTTACTGGGTGATAGTTCTAACAAATATATGTGGCATGTGAAACGAGACACCAAATCAGAAAGATTTGTGGCCAGAATGCCGTTAAGAGGGAAGTTCTTAGGGTTAAATCACAAATCAATAAGTGACAATAGGCTGCCCCAAGTATGTAAGGAAATAATCCCACAACCTGGTTTTTTTGAAAAACTACAGAACTCCCTAGAGTGAAGGACTTGGTTGGTGCTCAGCATCGCCACCTGGTGGTAGTTCCTTGACAAGATCGCATGGGCTCAGGCGGGGATCTACAAGCATTCCACTAGGTACCAGCAAGCAGACCACTTTGATTTACAGGAGTATTTTCCGCGCATAACGCTGACTTTTATTGTTTTTTTGTTTTGTTTTGATGGTGCTGGGGATTGAATCCAAGGCCTTGTGCATGCAAGGCAAGCACTCTACTGACTGAGCTATTTCCCCAGTCCCCTTTTATTATGTTTTAATGGTGCAAACTCATTTTGTAAGTTTGTTGAATTTTTTAGTGTAATTGCATGTTTTAAAATGTTAATGTGTGTGTTGTGTTGTTATATTCATGTTAAGGTACATTCACTTGGTAAGATCTGAATTTCATTTCCTGTCGCATTCAAATACTAAACATTGCTACAGCTGTAGCTCAGCCGCAGAATCATTGCCAGCTTGCAGTAGGCCGGGGTTCAATCCCTCCCACCCCCACTCATCCCACCACCGCCCCCCCCCACCCCCGCATTGCAAAATAGAAAATAGAAAGAAAAAAATACTGGATTTCTCGTTTGTGTGTGTATAAATGAGAAGATCCAGATGACTAATTTCAATGAGGTAATTTCTAACTTTTAACAGTGCAACTCTTGTTTCCAAAGCACCTCTGATTATCATGTCACACACACAGAAAAACGACTTTTCAAATGGGGCTGAGTGCAAGGCACCAAAGTTTAGGGAGGGATTTCTTTTGTGTGGTGGGGTACCCAGGAGAAAGAGTAATAGTTTGTCTGTTTAAGTTACTCACCGACTGGTTACACATGGTTCAATACACACATGTATTCATCCTTACTCCCTCCTGAAGCCCCATTAAAATTACCATAAAAGGAAGAAAATGGTATCAATCCACAAAGAGAAGGTGGTGAGCAAGGAACAAAGGTGACTAAGCAAAGGCCGAGTTCCTGCAGTGGGAGGAGGGGGTCTGCAGCAAGCAGGAGAATTCCATCCACTGAACTCCTGCTGTAGGATGGTAGGCATGCCCCGCCCCCCCCCGGCCCCCCCCCCCCCGCAGGAGACCTGGGCTTTCCTCTGCAAAAATAGAATCAGGCAGGACAAAAAGCCCAAAGGAAACCCTGGGTGAAGCCAAAGTCCCCAAGCCCCCAGAGCTCAGCCCCCAGCGCTACTTGGCTCCAAATAACCCAGCTGTGGCAAAAGCTCAGAGGATTCTCCTTTGGGTAACAGTATTGGCCCAAAGAAAAGACAAATAAATCATGCTGATATTTGGAACATTCAAACAAACAGAACCAAACAATGGGCTTATTACTCATCACTCTGTAACTGGCCCACCAGTGGGCAAAACCCCATCTCCCAGGAAGCTCTCTCAGGCATTCGGGGAATGTGGTGTTCAAAGTGAAAAACCAAAGCCACATGCAAAATAAGGAGCATAATGGAGCTTTTATTCATTTTTTTTTTCCAGGACTCAGGACAGAGCCCAGGGGCATTTAACCACTGAGCCACATTCTCAGTCCTTTTTATTTTTTATTTTGAGAGGGGGTCTTGCTAAGTTGCTCAGAGCTTTACTAAATTGCTGAGGCTGACTTTGAACCTGTGATCTTCCTGCCTCAGCCTCCCCAGCCTCTGTGGCATGTGCCACTGTGCCCAGCAAGAAATCAGTCTCCAAGTTCAACTCCGATTGAGAATTTCAGAGAAAAAAATGGACAGGAGACTGGAGGTGGCAAAAACCCAGGGAAAGACAATCATTCAACCTAGAATCCTTTGCCCCCTGAAGTATTTTGCTTTTTAAAATGCTAAGTGGGAAGAATTCTTTAATTTCTAGTTTTATTATTGTCTTTTTAAATAATCGAATCAATGAAATCACACTTTGTAATTAAAAGTGGAATCTCAGAAATCAGCCCCAGAAATCGTCACCACTGCTCCATCTTTACAGGACAGCTTGGTCCTTGCAGCCCCAGTTTCCCCTGCAAGCCATGGCCAAGCTCCTGGTCACCAAGCACCAGAGCCTCAGCACGCAGCATTAAGACTAACCAAGAGCCAGGCCAGTGGGGCATACCTGTAGTCCCAGCTCAGGAGGCTGAGGCAGGAGGATGGCGAGTTCATAGCCAGCCTCAGCAATGGCGAGGCGCTAAGCAGCAACTCAGTGAGACCCTGTCTCTAAATAAAATACAAAATAGGACTGGGGATGTGGCTCAGTGGTTATGTGCCCCCGAGTCCAAATCCTGGTACCAAAAGAAAAAAAAAAAAAGGACTAACCAAGGATCATCATTTCCAGGGCAACCCACGATAGAAAATGTGTTGTGCCTACTTCTTTATATTCTGAAATATATCTTCAATAAATGGACAAAGGGAAAGGCCCTTGCCAATGCACAGAGAAAGAAAGCGGATTAAGGGAAACCAACCCTCTGGGGAACTGGAGAGTCCCAGGCTCCTCTGCAAATCCTGCAGCTTGACCTCCTCCTGCCCTTCCCCCTCCTATCTGCATTCCTCTCTTTCTCCCTCTGAGCAAAGACAAAGACAACATCCCCTCCCTCTGGCCTTCCTCTCCCCACACTGAAGCTAGAATTAAAACAGGCAGTCAGTATAGACAGGTAAGTCGAGTCAGGTCAGATCACGGAGGCCAATTTGGGTCTAGAAAGTTGGAGAGAGTGAAACGTCAATTCCTTCAGAGCCCCACCTCCACCCAAATCTAGCAAACCTGCCCCTGGTCCAACCTGTTACTAAGGTAACCTGTCCCAGAGACTGTCCCTACAGAGGTGTTAATTACGACCCCTTCCCCCTTGGCCCCTCCAGCCCATCGCTTCTCACCTTTTAGCCATCCCACCAGCCATCTCCTGGGCTTACACAGGAAGGAGAGAGATAAGGGGAAAGAGAGCAGGAGAATAAAGGAAGCCTAGGACATATAAAAAGGCAAAACACCCCCACTTCTTGGGATACCAGCTGTGGTGCCCCCTTCTCCCTCCCAGGAGAAGTCTATATTATCTCTCTTACTCATTGATTCACTTATTTTTTGGTGGTGCTGGGGATTGAACCCACGGTGTTGTGCATGTGAGGCAAGCCCTCTCCAACTGAGCGACATCCCCAACCCCAATGTTACCCTTTTAAAAAACCCTGCTTGCCTGGGTGTGCGGTGTGCTTCTCTAATGTTCAGCCTTCAACATGTGAGGGAGCAGAACTGGTCACTGATGACTGGTGGTATCACTCCACACTCACCAGCTTTATCCCCTTCCCCTCTCTTGCTAAGGTCACCCCTGGTCTCCTTATGATACTGCTGCTCCCTCAAATGTTGAACATTAGAGAAGCACGCGGAGGCAAGCAGGGTTTATTTAGAAAGGGGAAACAAAGACTTCTCCTGGAAGGGAGAAGGGGGCCATAGCTGGTATCCTGATATCCAGAGATGCCAGGGGTTCTGCCCTTTTTACGTATCCTGGGCTTCCTTTGTTTTCCTGCCTTCTTCCCCTTACCTTTCTGCTTCTAGAATATGTGACTAGGCCCAGGACTGCTCAGCTGGATGGCCAAAAGGTGGGAAACAGGTGGGCTGAAGGGGGAAGGGCAGGATGGAGCTGCAAGGATACATTAACAACCTTAAAGCTCCCTGTAAGCGGGGGCAATTCCTGGGACAGGTTACCTTGGCAACAGATTGGAGCAGGGGGAGGTTCCTGATAAAAGTGGAAAAAGGGGTCATTAACATTTCAATCCCTCAAGGGACAGTCTTCAATTTGTTGGACTCATTCAAAACTGTCCTGACCCGATCTACCTATATACTGACTGCCTGTCTAATTCTGGCTTCACTTACATCCAGGGGGTTCCATCATCAGTAAACTGGATCTCTAAGCACACATTGCCCACTCTCTCTCCTCCTCAAAGCTTGCCCTGTGTGATGCTGTTAAAGGGTCTGACCTTCTAGAAACTGAGGAAGCACAAAAGCCCCCTTTAAATCCCAATTCTTGCAACAGAGTCAGAAAGATTTCAGACATGTCACTCAAGAGTTGCAAGGATAGGTTTATTAGAAGGGATGGAAAAGGGGAAAGAGGAGAGGGGACACTCTCAAGGGAGAGAGGAGGGGGACAGCATGCCCCTACTGCCCTCCAGATTTACTGGGGGGGGGGGGGTCCTCAGGGAAGTTTCCAGAGATTTCTACCCAGGTCTACCTCTTGACTTTTGACTGACAGCAGGGAGACATTAGACTTTCAAGTCCCAACTGCCATGACAATTCTAGGTCATTTTGGCCCATGCTGACTGGTTATAATTGGAACCTGTTTTTACAGATTTTATGGTGAGGGGGTTTTATCCTTACCTCCTTGAGTTCTGAGATTTGGTTTGTGTAAGCATCACAAAAATCAGGATAACCTGTATTCCTCTTATCAGCATTATTTTGGAGCTGCATTTCCACTGCAGATAACATAGTTTGCTGAGGATTGTAACATATCCTGTGGACTTAAGCCAGGAAGGGCTGCAAACAAATTGTTTTCATAAAAGTGAAAGCATGTGGGGGTCAGCACAGTGGGCCTGGTTCATAGAATTATTCCCTTAACCTCATGTTCCCACCACTCACGTCTGTCTGTCACTTAATCAACATCAACTGCTCCTGATCTGCCATTGAGCTACACTAGCTCCTTCTCTGCCTAGTGTTATTCAGTTGGTGTTGTGCAGTGTTGGGAGGCCTCCCACCTGGAGCCCCTGCTCCAATCCCTAACTTCCCTCTTTGGTCCTGTCTCCACCTGTTTGTCCATGACATGGCTTCCCATCTGCAGCCAGGCTCCCCGAGAGTCCCATACATTCAACCTTTGCATGCCCCATGAACACCTCCAGGCTCTCTTCCATGTCCCCATCTTCCTGGGAACCTCAAAATGTCTCTAACTTGTTCAAGGCAGAAACATGGGATCCACTCCTGCAGCCCTCTCTACCTACCCCCACATCCAACCTACCACCAACTCTGATGCTTTTAGTTCCAAAGGGTTTCTGGTTCTACTTTTCTCATCATCAAGGCCCCCTGTTTTGTCCCAGTCACTTTCATCTCTCACCTAGACAATCTCATTTGTCTCTTGTGGACTTTTCCCTCCAATCCACTCTCCAGGAAACCACTGGAGAGAACCTTTAGAAAGGTTATGGGGGGGGGTGGTTTAAATTTTTAAAAAAAAAATCATTTTCACATTTTAATAGACATACCTAGTATGCACAAGGCCCTGGGTTCAATCCCCAGTACTGGGGGTTTGGGGAGTAAGCCTAACATTTTAATAGAGGAATTATCCACAAGTAATGAGATTTTAGAAGTGCAAAGGTATACAGTTCTCCTTCCTCCCCTTTTCCTCAGCTTGAGACTTCTTCTCCTTATAGGCAACCATTAGAAGTTCCTTATTTGTAAGAATTTAAGAATCCAGTTAGACCCAGCCAGCATGGACCAAGGTGACCTAGAATTGTCATGATAGTGGAATTGTCTGATGTCATCTGGCTATCAATCAGAAGTCAAGAGATGGACCTGGGAAGGATTCTCTGGAAATTTCTCTGGGATTCCCAATAAAACTGGAGTGCAAGAGAGGCACACTGTCCCTCTCCTCTCTGAGAGGATCTATTCTCTCTCTTGAGAGTGTCCCCTTTCCCTTTTCCTATTCCTTCAAGAAACTCATGCCTATTACTCTGAAAAAAAAAAATTCCTTGCTTTTCCTTCTAAAAATATTCCATACAAGTTGGGAGTCGTGGTACATGCTTATAACCCCAGCTACTTGGGAGTTTGTAGCAGGATAATCACAAATTCAAGGCCAGCCTGGCATTTTAGAAAGATCCTGTATCAAAATAAAAAATAAAAGGACTAGGGATGTAGCTCAGTGGTAGAACACCACTGGGTTCAATTCCCAGTAACATTTAAAAAAACAGAAAAAGAAAAAGAAAAGAAAATATTAAACTCAGGCACTGGACCACTGAGCCATATATATATATATATATATATATATATATATATATATATATATTTTTTTTTTTTTTTTTTTTTAATTTATTTTTTTGTATTTTATTGAGACACAGGGTCTCACTGAGCTTCTTAGTGCCTCATAGTTGCTGGGGCTGGCTTTGAATTCGGGATTCTACTGTCCTGGTCTCCCAAGCCACTGGGATCACAGGTGTGCGCCACTAGCACCCAGAGACAGATATAGTTGTATAAACTGTTAGACATACTTTTATCTCAAAGGCAAATCAGTTCTTTCTTTACAAAAGATAAACTAATTTGTTAATATGGTTGCAATTTTTTTAAAATTTTACTTTGTACTGGGGAATGAACCCAGGGGCTCTTTACACTAAGCTACATCCCAGTTCTTTTTATTTTGAGACAGGGTCTCACTAAGTTGCTGAGACTGGCCTCAAACTTTTAATTCTGCCTCAATCTCCTGAGTTACTGTGATTACAGGCATGTGCCATCACACCCAGCCTGTGGTTACAGATATTAAAGGGAAATGTTCAGTTATTGTTAAACTAAATTTAGAGTAACTTGAAAACGTAAATTCTTACCAATATTTATTTATTTTTGTTTGTTTGTTTATTTTTGGCAGCGTTGCAGATTGAACCCAGGGTGTTACCCATGCTATGCAAGCTCTGTACTACTTCATTACATTCCCAGCCCCAGGTGTGAGAATCTGCAGTACTTTTTTCACATGATGCCCAGGAAAATCATTAACTGTCATTATACATTATAAAGGTAAGTCCTATATAATGGTTGAGTTGCTACTGCTCCCTGGGTGGGACACCACCTGGGCTGAGACCCCGAATGTTCCCTGGGTAATCCCAGCCTGTACCAGTCACTCACTACTTTTCAGTAGGACTGCTCTCTCTTTTGAGGTGCCTGTCGCACACTCCTTGTGCCTAAAGTGGTTTTATTTCTCTCTGATTTTTGTTCTCTCAGAGAATGAAGAAGCCATCTCTTGTTTCTGCTTAATAACAGCTGAGGAATGAAATGCCAGTCAGTGGTGGGCTTTGAGGCTCCAGTAACTGGTTCTGTGGAGCTGAGACTCTCTGGTGCCCTCAGGGTCTATGGAAGTCTCTACTATGTGGAGAACAGAGGGCAAATAGGAAAGGAAAGAAAACCTTGTGCCCTTTTGTTTAATGCCCCAATAGGATAGGACTTTTGACCCCAGCTTTCAGAGGCATCTGGTGTGCTGCATGAGATCCTCTGGGGTGACTGGCTTAGGGCTTGGGCTAGATAAATGCTGGTGGTTGCTAAAGATATGAAGCCTCACGGCTTTTCCTAGGCACTTGAGGTACCCAGGAATTAAGTGTTTTTTTTTTTGGACACTGAGCTCCCAGACTCTTCACTGCCTTGTAAACTCCACCAGGCCATTCTGCACACCTGAAGTCTCCCAACACCCCATAGGAGACTGAGTCACTGGCCAACAAGGACGAGAAGTCAGGCCAGGAAAAGCAGTATGCAGGGTCCAGACAGGGGGTTGGGCACCACAGTGAGCCCTTCTCAGAGGAGCTTTAGCGGGTGGGGGGACTCCTTAAGCTTCAGTGTGCTTTGAAGGTGTCTTTATTTCTGGGAAATTTTCCTCCATCAGGAAAGGGCAGCCCTACCCGGGCAGGTGAGCGGGCACAGGAAGCCCTTGAGGGAGCAGGGCAGTCCTCAGCCAGCGGAGAAGAACCTGGAAACTCCAACTCCCAGCCAGGGAGAGGTGGGACCAGGGACTGCTTGGCACCCAGCGCTCCGGGGCCCCGCTGGCGGGAATGAGCCGCCAGCGCGGCCAGGGTCAGGGTCAGGGGCTGACTCCAGGAGGAGGGCGCCCGCCCCCGTCGGGGCGTCGGGGCGTCGGGGAGGGGCGGGGCCTGGAGGTGGGGCCGCGGGGGCGGGGGCGTGGAAGGGCCGGGGCAGAGGCCCGGAAGAGGCTGACAGCCAGCCAGGTCTGCGCCGCGGAAGGGTGGCAGAGACGCCGAAGGCTCGCGAGGAGGTGAGGAGGGGAGAGCCGCCGGGGGAGGCAACTGGACGCGCCGAGTGGGCGAAGGAGCGGCCCCAAGGCCTGCGCGCCTGCTTCAAGGCAGCCCCCTGGAGCCTCTTCACCGAGGGGTCTCGGGCCTCAGTTTCCGCCTCTGTGGCTTTCTGGCCCCAGACCACCTCTCCAGGCAGGGCTGACCCCGAGGGTCGCCCCTCTGGCGGCCCCGATCAGGGGTTGAGGTAGGGATCGGAAGGTCTGGGAGGGAGATCTTAGGAAGACCCCAGGAAAGAGGCAAAGGAGGGAGAACCTGCTTGAAGCAAGAGAGCGGAGGGCCGGGCCGAGGTGGAGACCCCCGCTTCTGGGGACAGCGGTGGGGCTGTGGGCAGCGGCAGCCCCAGTGCAGGGAGGGTTAAGCATCCTGAGTCCCGCCCGCTCTGGGCCCTCCCACGTGTTTACGTTCTCCCCAAAATATTCAGCCTCTGGCGGGTCTCGGTTAGGAGCTCCAGTCCCTGCCCCTCCCCCGCTGTTGGCCTGGGACGCGGGGCGGGGCGGGGCGGCGACCTTTGGCAGCCGGGAGATTCCGGGCTGGGAGCGGGAGGAAGAAGGGTCTGTCGGGGAGAGCCTGGGGACAGCCTGGACAGAGGGGAGGGGAGGGGGCGGATAGAAAGGGTGGCTGTGGCCACAGGACTGCTTCCCAGGCTGCTGGCCAGGGAACCCTGGTAAAACGTTACAGGCCCCGACAAAGGTGCGCAGCAGGGTGGGAGGCACCAGGTGGACACCAGGGGCGACTCAGGGAAAGGCCATTTCCCCTGTTCCTCCACCTCTTCCCAGAGTTCTACAGGCATAACTGTGAGGAGCAGGGCAGGGTAGGAGGAGCCCTGGCTGGCTGGAGAGCTGAAGACCACACACCCTCTTTCCAGGGCCCCGGGCAACTGAGGTGACGCCATGTGGCAGCTGCTTATCCCGCTGGCCCTGTGGCTGGACTCAGTGGGCTTGGGCAGGGCCGAGCTCACAGGGGTGCAGCGCAGGGCCCTACAGGTGGCCCTGGAGGAGTTCCACAAGCACCCATCTGTGCAGTGGGCCTTCCAGGAGACTGGCGTGGACAGTGCTGTGGACACGGTTAGTGGCATGGCCTTGGTCTGGCAGGGAGGTTGAGGGCTGCACCTCAGGGGGACCCGCACATTCCCAGGAAGCTTTCCAGAGAAAGGCCACCAGCCTAGGTCACATTCAGGAGCCTTGTTGCCCACTCAGCTACCCATTGAGCTTCCTGTCTGTCTGTCCGCAGCCCTTCCCAGCGGGCACCTTTGTGAGGTTGGAATTTAAGCTCCAGCAGACAAACTGCCGGAAGAAGGACTGGAAGAAACCAGAGTGCAAAGTTAAGCCCAGCGGGGTGAGTGAAGATGTGTGTGTGGGGGGGCACAGATTGCACCCTTGTGTGGAACTGGGAGGTCCAGTGTGAAGCCCTGAAGACAGAGCCTTCCTAGAGGGGCAGGGCTCAGTGTATGCTCAAGGTTGTGCCTCCAAAGGGCCCACAGGCAGGGAAGGGAGGGGTGGGTTGGAGAGGGAAGGATTATCTTCATCAGCACTCACATTGGAGTCTCTCAGTCATCAGTAGAAGCCCTGGTGTAGCTTGGCACCATGGTGGATTCATAGCAGGGTTTCACAGTAATCGGTCATCTCCTGGGCAAAGCCACTGTTGTTGGCCATCCCTGGGGTGGGGGGTGCTGTCTTCTGGTTCTGGCTCCTGTCTGGGAGGGAACACCAACTCTGGGCTGTATGGATTCTGTAAAGGCCTCAGTTACCTTCATCTACTAAGAGGGGGGCATTATATCAGTGATATTCAAACCTTTTGTTTGGCCTTAGGACACTTTTGTTCAAATCCAATCTAAAAAAAATGTAAATAAACAGAATAGACAAAAAGCCAAGTGGTCTGGTGGAAGTCAGGTGGAGAGAACCCCTCTGGGGAGGATTCTTGCCTTTATGCTCATTCACATGCCACACAGCCATGCATGTAATTGCACTTGTATGTGCACTCATGCACATAGGCAGACACTCATCTGGGAAGGATTCCTGTTTATATACATGTCAAATTTCCATAATTTGAAAACTGGGAAATCCCAGCAACTCAGAGGTTGCAGGATCAAAAGTTCAAGGGCAACCTCAGTAATTTAGAAAGACCATCAACAATTTAGCAAGACCCTGTCTCAAAATAAAAAAGAAAAAGGACTGGGGATGTGACTCAGTGGTAAAGCACCCCTCGGTTCTATCCCCAGTGAAAGGAAGGAAGGAAGGAAGGAAGGAAAGTGAGATTGACTTCTTAAAATATCCTGGGCCTGAAACCAGCATAATCTCTTGTCCCTTACTCTGGGACTTGACAGGGGAGCTGGTCTCCAGAGGACAGCTCCCAGCCTCCCCCCCACCGTGCTCCTGGTGCCCCATGCCCCCCCCCACCCTTTTTCTTTCTTCCCTCCATGCTTCCCTCCCCAGAGGAAGCGAAAATGCCTGGCCTGCATCAAACTGAACTCTGAAGATAAAGTTCTGGGCAGAATGGTTCACTGCCCTATACACGCGCCAGGACGACAGGTAAGAGGCAAAGAGGTTGGGAAGGGGGCGGAAAGATGGGCTGAGGCTGGGTCTGAGGGAGAGCAGAGGAAGTTTGGATGAGAGGGAGGAGGGGCAAAAGGGTCTCGGGGCATAGTTTAGACATTTCCTGGGGGTGTGAAGGTGCTGCCAGTACTACTGGCAGTTGCCTGAATTGTTGTTGGCGCCGGCAGGAGCCCCAGGAACACCAGGAGACCCAGTGCAGCAGGGTGGAGCGGGCCGGCGAGGACCGTCACAGCTACTACTTCCCAGGACAATTTGCCTTCATAAAGGCGCTGCCCCCCAGCTGAGCCCTGGACTGGTAGGCAGCCAGGGGGCAGGGATAGCCCTTGGGTTGGAGATGCTGCTGCTGGACTGTGGGAGAAGGGGAGGGGATGGATTAGAGCCTGGAAGGAAGCTGGGCCTCCCTCACCCACCAGAACCTCAGAGCGAACCTCAGAGCGTCCGTTGTTTGTAGAATTTCATCCCACTTCCTGCACAGCTGGGCTTGCTGCCTCGTGAAAGGCCTGCCCTCTTAGGCAGAAGATCTGCTCACATCCTGGGCTAATAAAACTGCTCTCAGACCCTGTTCCCTCTGCTCCTTATGTTGCCCCTGCCCTGGGATCAACCTGTAGGAGGCCAGCAGAAAGAGGGCAAGCTGGGTGTGTGTGCACAGGCACACTGGCCCCTCCTGCTGGACACCTGGACACCTAGACACCAGCGGCTCCGTGGAGCCTGTTGTGCAGGACCAGAGGCAGAGGGGGAAAGAGCAGACTCACGGACACACAATAATGCAAATGGACACAGAGCCATTTAATAGAGTTGGTGGGTGAGAAAGGGGGAGGACTTGGCCAGGAACCACAGAGGACAGTCATCTGGATAGGCAGATTCAGAAGGTGGGTGGGCTCCAGCTTTCAGTAATGTTCTGGCACTCTGCTCTGCCTGAAATAGCTGGGCTGCTCACCCCTGCCTTTCTCACCAGTAGCCTTGGGAAGAAGTATCCCGTCCACTAAGTCTCAGACTGGAGCAACCAGGAGTGGCCCCTTGCCTGGTGCACAGTCTGTGTGCCACCTGCTGGAGGTCATTTAGGAGATGTGTCCCTCCCTGCTATATGTGAAGGGAGGGCAGGGAAGTTTTCATGGGGGGGGGGGGGAACTACCCTCGGGACAGGAATAAGTGAAGGCCCAGTTCCTAAGGCCAGTGACCAGCACAAGAAACCTCAAAGACAATGCAGAGGGAAAGGAGGTGTAAGCAGAGGGCCATCTGCTAGGCTGCCCTGGGGTGATATTGGCGGGGAGCACTTTCAGAAAACAAAGGAAGAAGTAGTGCCCGCAGGACTGAGTGCCTGCTCGGCCCTGGCCAGGCTCTCACTGGCCTGGCGGTCCAGGTCGCGGCACTCTTGCAGTGTGTCCTGGAACTGCCGGCAGGCCTCCTCCAGGATGGAGCTGCTCCAGGTGGGCCACAGCTCCCAGTACCCAGGCTCCACCCAGGGCTGGGCTTCCATGGCTCTGGGGCCTGGGCTGGAGCTGGGGCGCAAGGAGCTCTCCAGGTCGCGGCACAGCTGGTAGAGCTCACTGCCACGCCCACTCACGCGCTCCCCATCGATGACCTTCAGGCCGGGCAGCAGCTCCCTGACCGCAGCCCAGTAAGAGGGGCTGGCACACAGAGGATTGCTGAGCCGGGCCAAAGGGTCCCGGAGCCGCAGGTACTCCAGGCCCCGTAGCCCAGACAGACACTGCAGCTGGCCAGGAGTGGCCAGCAGGTTGCCTGCAGCATTGAGACTCTGCAGGTTTTCGCAGGCGGCCAGTGGCTCCAGCCCGGTCAGGCGATTGTTGGACACATTGAGCACAGCCAGCTGGCGCAAGGAGGCCAGAGGGCCGAGCTGGGTAAGTGCGTTGCCTGAAAGGTCCAGCCACTCGATGCCCAGGCACTCCCCCAGGCAGCCCAGGTCGGCCAGCCCCAGGTCTCGCAGCTTCAGCAGCAGGATGGACTCCAGAGCAAACTCGCCTGTGCGGGCCTTCAGCAGCTGGGGCGTGATGCGCGGCCCCTCAGCCTCTCCTGGCTGCTCACCTGGAGGTTCCATGGGACAGCTGGCTTGGATGATCTGGGCCTTGACAGGTCGTCACAGGGACATGGACACCACTGGGTCCGCTGGCTGCTCGCCCCCAAAAGGCACCCTCCACTCTCCTTGGGCCTGTTTTGATACACACCTGGAGGGTGCGCAGGTCCCTAAGGAGAGACACACAATTAGACATCTCCAGAGCACTTACTGTGACCTCTGCAGCAGGTGACAGAGGACACAAAGGCTGTCCCATCAGCCTTTACCACCAGAACCAACAAATCAACAGCCAAATAAGACCTAAAAACCAAGGCCTGAAGACAGGCCATGACAGCCCAGCCTAAGGACAGCAGCCCCAGGTCACCCTGTGAGTTAGGGCCACACTGCACAGAATTCAGGCCCAATGTCACCTGTTCCATCCACTGGGGTAGGGCACAGTGGCCCATCCCTGTAATCACAGCTACTCAGGAGGCTGAGATAAGAGGGTCTCAAGTTCAAGGCCAATGTGGGCAACTCAGTGAGACCCTGTCTCAACAGAAAAAGGGATGCAACTTGTAGTAGAGTACATGCCTGGCATGCCTGGCAAAGCCTGCGCTTCCATCCCAGCACTGCCAAAAAAAAAAAAAAAAAAAGTTGGACTGGGGGCAAAAATCTCAATTTTCTCTTTTCAGTAACCACTCATGATACATCATTATCAGTCATGAGGTATTCATTTTTTTTTTTTTTAAAGAGAGAGGGAGAGAGAGAGAGAGAATTTTTTAATATTTATTTTTCAGTTATTGGCGGACACAACATCTTTGTTTGTATGTGGTGCTGAGGATCGAACCCGGGCCGCACGCATGCCAGGCGAGCGCACTACCGCTTGAGCCACATCCCCAGCCCAAGTATTCAATTTTTAAATGTCAAATTTATTTTTGACTAGATAATAGGAGGTCACCATCACCAATTTCTTATGTTTCCTTCTTGGGACAATGATGCACGTGAAAAACCAAATAAGCACACTGTACCTTGTTTCATTCACTTAAAATGTTTCCTGAGACATTATTACCCTATATACATGCCTATATACATGTATGATCACACTACTGGTGTGGCTGTGCACCAGGTCCAGCCAGAGGAAGGAGAAGCTGTGCTCATTTGTTTACAATGTGTCAAAATGCATTCTACTGTCATGTATAACTAATCAGAACAAATAATAAAATAAAATGTTAGGGCTGGGGTTGTAGCTCAGTGGTAGAGCGCTTGCCTATCACGTGTGGGGCACTGGGTTTGATCCTCAGCACCACATATAAATAAAGATATTGTGTCCATCTATAACTAAAAATATATATATTTTTAAATGTTATCTGAGCCAGGCACATGGCACATGCCTGTAATCCCAGTGACTTGGGAGGCTGAGGCATCAGGTTCACAAGTTTCAAGTCAGTCTGGGCAACTTAGTGACACCCTTTCTCAAAAAGGGCTGGGGATGAAGCTCCATGGTAGAGTGACCCTGAGTTCAATCCCCAGTACAAAAAAAAAGGAAAGGGTTCCCAGATTTGGGGGCCAATTCCCCACCCTCTGGCTGGAGCTGCAGGGCCTGAGGAGTTGGCTTTTAATCCTAGATGAGGGCAAAACCTGAGGTCAAGGGAGGGGAGGCCCAGGGAAGCTGAGGTGAGCTAGGTATGGTTGCTCTCCACCCACTGCACCCCTGCCCACCCAAACCAGTTCTGACATCAGCTGGTCAGATCAGCAGACCAGCACTGATCACTGTACCAGACAGCCCAGTGCTGGCTGCAAAGATGACATCATTGCACCAAAGGCAAGCTGGGGGAGGCCAGAGTCTTGGAGGGAGGTATGGTGGGAGGGGTGGTCAACTCAGCTGGCAACAAAAGGTGGGGGAGGGCACATTAAATCAGCAGTGACCATGGGACAGGGAGCCCAGATGCTCGTGCAGCATGAGGAAGGCAGCCTGGGGGCAGGGCCGATGGTGCTGCTGCCCACAAAGGGTCAAGGTTTAGGCAGAGACGAAAACAAGAGCAGACGTCTGCTCTGTAAGTCAATCCCAACCCTCCAGACTCTTGGCAGGCCAAGGGCAGGTGACGCCTGCAAAGGAGATCATGGCCCCTGCTACTGAAGGACCTGGGGTGCAGGGCACTGGAACTCCCAAGTACGCAGGATCAACACCACTGATTATGTCCCTCTCCAGGGAATCCGGGCCCAGAGCCCTGGCCATCAGCTCTTCCCACCCAACCAGCAAAGAGCTTTTTTTTTTTTTTTTTTTTTTTTGGTACCAGGGATTGATCTCAGAGCCATTCGACCACTGAGCCACATCCCCAGCCCTTTTTTGTATTTTAGAGATAAAATCTCACTGAGTTGCTTAGACCTCACCATTGCTGAGGCTGGCTTTGAACTTGTGATCCTCCTGTCTCAGTCTCCAGCTGCTGGGATTACAGGCGTGCACCACCGCACCCCGGCATAGCAAAAAGCTTTTTAAAGGACTCCCACCAGGGAGTCAGGAGACTGAATAGATCTTGTCCTCATTATACCTGTTCCTCACCTAGTCCCCCAGCCTGCAACACTCCAATCTGTTTTGTTGTTGTTGTTTGAATTTCTAAATTCACACCTCATTTCTTTCCAAAAGGACTGGCAGTCATCCCTTGCAAGTGTGCATCCCCTCAACACGACTGGGGTGGGGCATGTGAACAGAGGGTGATGCAGCCACTTCACATCTGCAGGAAATGGCCCTGGCCCATAGAGGGGGATGCAGGACAGCATCAGTGCATATGGTAGAAAAGAAACATGGAGACCCAACCCCAATGAAGATACAGAGTGACAGGGAGGGGAGAGGCCAGAACATTTGGCGATCTGGCTAAGTGACTGGCAGGGGCCTCTCAGACAAGACATAGAGGGGACACAATGGGATGAGAAGACCTCCAACGGGCTGGGTAGTAGAGCACTTGCCTAGCATATGCGAGACTCTGATTTCAGCCCTCAGCACCACAGGGGGAAAAAAAAGACTTCCAGTTCCACACAGTGTGAGGGACTGGGTGGCATCAGGCTGCACACACTAAGTGTGAGGGATGGTGTGGCGTCAGGCTCCAGAGGCAGCTGGATGAATGGCCTCAGGCGTTTTCAGTAGGAGGGGGCAGCCGGCATAAAGGAGGGTGTACAGTACATGGGGCTAACCTTCCGGAGGACACTTGAAATATCTCTGGGCATCTCTCCATGGAAGTGCACTATCCGGGGATGGTGATTAGGAAGCCATGGTCAGTGAGAGGACAGAGGTCAAGGGCTACTTGAGTGAGGCTGGGAGGACAATTCGAGGCCTTAAAGGAGCGACAGCACAGTACTGGCCACACCTGCTGAACCTGGACAAGATGAGGCCGGACGTGGCTGGGGGCTGGGCAGTCGGTCTCAGGGGCACTGGAACCAAGACTGGCAGAGGGCTAAAGAGGGAGTCCCCTGAGGGACTGGGGCAAGGCCCTTTTCAAGGAGGACCGGCATTGAAGAAAGCGAGAGCCAGGGTAGAGGGAGATACCAGTGAGAAGCCGACGTGGCGATCGATCACCACCTTAAAGCCGTGAGGCCATTTGCAGAGAGGAAACAGTTATAGAAGAGGGAACAGCGAAGAAAGGCCCAACTGGGTTAGGAATTTGGCCTTCCCTGCCCCAAAGTGCGCCTAGGTGAGACACATGCCTGCTAGAACCTAGCTCGGCCCCAGTGCCACCTCTTCTAGGCTTTAGCAGCTGGATATATGGCTGTGGTCAGAGCAAAACCGATTCTCATGGGGCCACAGAGTGCTATTGTGCTCCTGATCACGGACCAGGTGGCCCTAGGCAAACTCAGGACCATCAGTGCCCACCCATGCGTGCAGTGGACAGAGGTGCAGCAGAGAACGGCTCTGTCCACGCACAACTGCTCCAACCTTGTCTCTGCAAAGTGGCAGCCATCCTGTCCTGGTGACAGAAATGAACCATCCTCTGGGCCCAGCAGCAGGCAGTCTATAAGAGGATTGGGTGACATGGACACGCAGGTCTCCTGAGGAAGGCTGACAGTGAACAAGGGAAGATGAGCCCATTGCCCTACCAAGTCTCAGTTCATCTTTCTAGGAAACAGGACCAGAAAAAACAATGTTCATGGAGTGAGCTTGGACAGAACAGAGCCAAGTCTAAGGAGAAGTCCTTCAACCCTGAGCAGGCTCAGAAGTCACTCAGTGGCTTAAGTGACCTGGGAGCCTTCCTCCACCCATTTCCCTCTCCAAAGGCTCTTCTTCACCTGGGTGTTATTGCTCGGGGCAAGGTCTTTGCTGTGGGCCCTCATGCATCGGCAACAACCCTAGCCTCTGCCCACTAGACACCAATAGAACCAGCCCCCTCCCCCAGATGTGACAACCATAACTGTCTCTGGATATTGCCAATGTCCCCCAAGAGACATAAATGCCCCCAGTGAGAAATAAGGTTCTGGAGTCCAAGCCTCTGAGCTCAGGACCACAGTGGTTCTCATCTTCTTCCTCCCACCCACCTCCTTCCTCCCCCCATTGTGCCCCCAGCCTGGCTTCTCCATCCTCTCTGAGGACACTGGGGAGTCTGTTTAGTGCTGTCACACAAAATGAAGAATGGCAGTTCAGCTCAACCTGCTGTCCCTTAGGGCAACTTCACATGAAACCACCCTGCCCTGTCCACTGAACCAGGGTTTGCAGGGGAGGTACGGGACTGCAGGCAGGGTTCTGGGAAGGTCTGGGGCATACCCCGCCCTCAAGAACAAAATACCCTGATTCCTAGCAGGGGACATTAAGAATATCCCTTTACAGCCACCACCCCTCCCTCAACAAGCCTTACCTCCTACGGGGAAGCCTGTGAACACCCCCTTCCATAGGTCCCCATTGGAGTGCTATGGGCAGGGAGGATAGCCAGGCAATACGGAGGCCAATCTGGAATTCAAATCATGACACTCCAGCCATTAAATATGGTGTTCACAAAGCTTTATTTAAAGGATGTAATTGTTATAGCCAAAATGAAAATACTGCATATTAAACAGCTCATAGGGTATGACCTCAATATAAAAAAGGGACCATATCAAACCACTGAGATAGACTCTTTGAGTGACAAGATTATGGCTAACTTTCCCTGCTACCTTATATTTTCAATAATTTATTAATGTCACAGTGAAATAAGCTGATAATCTATCCAGGAAAGGCCACTGGACAGGCTTCCACAGCTGGCAGTCCAGCGAGGGGATGGTTTTGAGTGTGCACCTTTTTTCTTCCAACCCATCTTAGTGACCACCTTGCCCAGAACTCTTCTGTCCAACCCCACTGGGTTCCTGGATCCCAATCCTCAGGTCCTATATTTGGTCCTACAAGAACTCTGGGCAATCTGTTATTAGCAGGCTTCACACATACCTTTCTCTTATAAATAAGGGATCTGCAGGACACAAGTGGCCAGGGAAGGGTGGAATGTAGACTCGGTCATGTATCAGCAAGAATGACCTGTTGAGGACTGGGGGAGCTCAGTTCTTGGTGCAAGCTGGTTAGTTCCACCCTCGGGAGCTCTCTGGCCACTCTGGGATTCCCAAATCTGGTGTTTATTGCTCACATGCAGTGTAGGCACCTGCCTCCTGAGACGGCGACTCTACCTTGAGGTTCCTTCCTACAATGAAAGGAGCCTCAGGAGAGCTGCAGGAGTGTGTGTGTGTGTGTGTGAGTGTGAGGGGGATGCTGAATTCATACCCTACCTCTGGGCCCTGATAACTGTTTAGGAAAGCCCACCCACTTCTTTTTTCCAGAACTGAGGACTGGACTCAGGGCTACTCTACCAATGAGCCATATCCCTAGCCCGTTTTTTATTTTGAGACAGGGTCTCACTAAGTAGCTGAGGCTGACCTCAAACTTGCAATCCTCCTGCCTCAGACTCCTGAGTCACTGGGATTACAGGTGCACATGACTGTGTCTGGCATGTTAGCTCTTCCATGCATACTGCTGAACATAAATGGATCAACACAGGCCTGGAAGATGACTTCAGAAAAGAATACGGCAACCTGTCAAGAACCAAGAAGCTGTCCCCATCCTTATTGCACAGGCTTAAGCAGATGTCCTCTGCCCTTTGTGGCTGCAGGGTTCCCTGAGGTTTTGAGGTCAGCAGACTACTGGGACACCTTCAAGCTCCTGAGCTCCTGGAACCTACTAGCACACACCCAAGTCTGCCCACCCCAGCACAGCAGATAGGCTATAGGGCCTGCTCCTGCTCAGCAGGGTCAGTACTGGAGCAGTTGAGGGGTGGTGGGGTGTAGTTGGGGAAGCTCTCCAGGTTGGTGTTGAGGAAGAGGAGCTGCTCCACAGTCTCCATTTTGAGCGGGGAGCCCTTTTCTGTGATGATGGGGCTGTTCAGGGCACCAAAGACATTTTCAGAGAAGGCTCTTGTGGGCGGGCAAGACAGATAGACTGTGGCCAGCTGGGTCAGAGCTGGCCAGGTTTTACGTTTCTTCTCCCAGTAATACAATGGGTCCTCCTGAGCCCCGATGGTCTCGTTCTCTCGCAGGTACCGGCTGACAATGATGCTGGCTATGTGATTCTCAGTGGACAGCGAGGCCCCGCTGCTTTCTGAAGCCATCAGTCCCACGCTTTCCAGTTGCTCCAGCAAGGTCTTCTCCCTCTGGATGACCAGGAGAGAGCCAGACTCGCTGCCTTTCTGCAGAGGCTCCTTCTGGCCCTTCTTCTGGGCTCGTGGGCCCTTGGCTACTTTGTTGGTGCTCACTCGAGAGCTCCTGGCGCGCTGCAGGGAGCCTGAGGTGGGCAGGGAATACTGGGAAACCATAATTTCCTTCACCTTGTACACAAGGACTTGTTTCCAGTGATCAATGTCAGCCCCTACGGGCAGGATGGCCTCAACCTTGCCCTTAAACCGGGGATCCAGCAACGTGGCCAGCACGAATTCCTCTCGGTAGAAGAGATCGTTGAGCTGACAATCTGTGGAAAGCTGCAAGGCCAAGCCCTCAGCCAGCCGCAAAGCCGCACCCACCTCCCCAACTCCCTGCTTCTGGAAGTGCCGATGCACCTGTTCTAGGAAGATGTGCAGATAGCGCACCTGGGGCAACACCTGGCTTAAAGAGGCCTGTTCTGTGCTGGCCTCACGGATCACCATCTGGAAGGGCTGCAGGAGCTTGACCAGACTGTCTGCCAGGCTCCAAAACATGGCTGAGAGGGCAGTGCTGGCCTTGCCTGGCTGCTGTTTCTCCGAGTACTCCTGCAGGGCCTGCTGCTGCTCCACCAGCCATTCCATCAGGTGGTAGGCTGAGCTCCAGTGGTCTGAGAGCTCCTCGAAGGGCTGCTGGGCTGGGAGGCCACACTGGTGCTGGAGCTGGCTAAGGAGATTCCGGGCCTCTGCGGAGCCTTGGAAATGGCTGTAGATGGCCCTGGCTGTGCCCAGGATAATCTGGACGCTATGATGGTGACACAGAAAGTTGTTCACCACTGAGTCAAGGTAGTGGGCAAAACAAGGGATGAGGGTGTACCCCTCAGCCTGCAGGGCCAGGTCCAGGTCAGGGCAGCCACCAGACACCAGGAAACCTGCTCTCAGGGAGCCACGGCCCAACCACAGGTTAATCTGATCCAGCAGCTCGGGCTGCCTGTCCTCTGTCGCTCTTTCCAGGCCTCGGACCCAGAGCAGGGCTTTCTTCCTCAGGCTCCCCGATGCCCCAAGCTTGCTGCCTGACTGTGCCACCACCCAGTGGGCACTGACAGCCACATAGTTCACCATGGAGTCCTGGGTCAACATAGAGGCTGTGAGGTGAACATGGCCCTCCTCTGCCCACTGCATCTCCTGAAGAACTTGCTCACCCACAGCCTCGTGGAGCAGGGGCAAGGCTTTGTCGCGGAAGAATGCTGGGGAGGGCAGGTGGTAGCGAGGGTCCACTTGCGCCATGAACCTCTTAAAGGGTTTGGAGGAAACAAAGGAGAAGGGCAAGGCCAGGCTGCATAGCAGCTCTGTGATGCTGTGGTTCCAGGTCTCCGTGTGGGGTTGTTCGGGGGCATTTGTGTCATTAGGCCTGTCCTTGACTGCAACAGGGAAAGCAGGCAGGGGTGATGAGGACAAAAGTGGCTGGTCAGGTCTGTCCAGGCCTGGCTCTCTGCTACGTTGTCCCAAGAACACAGTGTCTGGGTGGTGTACGGGCACCAGTTGCCCCCTTGAGGCAAAATTGGCAGCATCCATGGGCAAGGCCTGTAGCTGTGCCTGTTCCATGTCCTCTACCCCCTTGCCAGGGCTGCTGGTAGCTAGCCCTCTCTCCCACTCTAGCCCATGCTGGCTAGCCAGGTGATGCACGAGGCCTGAGGCTTGCGACTGCCCCTCAGTTTTGCACGGTCTCACACTGACGTGACACAAGGTACAGAGGACTCGGCAGCTGTTCTTTAAATCAATGGTGAAGAACTGTCTGATGTCCGACATGGGTGTCAGACCTGTGGCACGCAGAAGGCCTGCGGAATGCGGGGAAGAATTCAAGCCCTGATTTTCTGTTTTCTTAGCTCTAACCAACTTTTTCAAGCAGGGGGTCTCCTGAAGGTTCAGCTGGGGCCCCAACTTCTTCTTTACTACAGGACGAGAACGCTTTTTCTTCCCCTTCTTGGGACGTTGACACGCCTCTCTGGCCAGATGCACAGTGAGGTCAGCTGGCACCGCCTCCTCATTCAGGAGCCCAGCTGGCACTGCCTCCTCATTCTCTCTTGACTGGTTTGCCTCCAACCTTTCAGGACTGGTCATTTGCAGGGATGGGGGTTGGGGCTGAACCAGAGCTAGGGTAGAGGGGGCAGCTCTAGCGCCACCCACCAAGGACCTGGCCTTCCGTCCTGCCGGCTCTCCTTCCTCTGTGCACCCACATGCCTTCCGCTTGGACACTTTCCTCTTCTCGGGCTGTGTGTGGGGCTCCTGCCCAGGCACAAGTCTGAGGCCCTGAATTCCAGAGTCTGTCTTTGGTTTATTCTGCTCAGAGCTAGCCTGGCACTCTGCCTGGGAAGTGGCAGGGTGAAGACTAGGCTTCCTCACGGGGTGGGTTTTTCTCTTCCTGCAGGAGGAAGGTAGGCCAAAGGCAGTTTCTACCTGCTTCTCCTGGAAAACTTGGCCTGGGTCAGATGAAGGGACCAACGTACCAGTGGGTGGGGGCCAGGAGCTGCTCCTTTGCAGAGACAAGTGCCTTTCACGTTTCTTTTGGGAGCCGTGGGATCGGAGTTTCCTCCTGTGGCCACTGCCAGCATTTTCTTCTCTGCACGTAAACTCCAGCTTGACTTCAGTCTGTGGCAGGCCAAGTCCACGAGAGATATTGGTGGCTATGGTTTTGAAGTCAGAGCTGGCACAAGCCAAGGTGGCAGCTGGGCTCTTGGGTCTGGCCACAGGGCAGCTGGCACGCACAGAGGGCTCCTTTCCCACTAATCTGGAGGGTGTCTGCCTCTTGCGGGACTTTTTGCTTTTCTCCATTTCTATTATGCTTGGGAACTTGGCGAAATGAGAAGACAGGCCCAGGCTGCAAGGCAAGATGAAAAGCACAGTTCTCACTGTCCCCACCTAACTCTGGGGACCACTGAGGGGAAGGGGAGGCCCAGACAGGACAGGAGAAAGAAGGTCAAGAGACAAGTGGCGAGGCACAGCAAGAGAGTGAACTCAGGCCCAGGACCAACTCCCCAGGCCACGAACTCCCAGGTGAAGAGCAACTTTCACTCCTCTAGCCAGACAGGGCACTCCGGAGGCTGGTCCCCATGGCTCTCGGCACATGACAGGCTTCTGTGTGCATCTTCTTTGCCAAACTGATGGACTTTCCCCTTTTTTCTTTCAATGTCTGAGAACACAGGAGGCACGTGATTTTTTCTTTTCTTTATATTTATTTTTTAGTTGTAGTTAGACACAATACCTCCATTTTATTCATTTTTATGTGGTGCTGAGGATCAAACCCGGGGCCTTGCATATGCTAGGCGAGTGCTCTACCACTGAGCCACAAGCCCAGCCCCACGTGGTGATTTTTCTATGGGGTGTAGTAGATACGAAGTAAAGTAGACAAGAGCCCTGTGTTGACTCACACATGCAGAGCCATGCAGAAGGCAAGAAGTACCACGTGGACTGTGCGACCCACGGAAGGGAATGACCTCACCAACAAGTGCTGGCAGTTTTCCCAGGGGAGAGACTAGTAAAAGGGAGGGGGGCTCCCAAGCTGTGTCTTGAAAACCTGGGCAGCAGGAGGGCACAGTAAATGTACAATGTGGCTCAAAATTTGTTAAAAAAAAAAACAAAAAAAGGCATGTCCTGAGCCAGAGGTGTTGCTGGTCAGCCTCCTGCAGAGACTATAGATGGAGCATCCCCAGTGCCCTCTCAAGCTCTTTCCTGTCACAGACAAACCTCCAGGAGGGCTGTTTTCTCACCCCCCATTCCTTTCAATACCTGCTCCTCTAGGGGTCTTGCCCCTAACTCAATGGCTTTTCTGCAACCCCCCACCCCAACTTCCTCCTCTTGAAATGCCCTTTCCCCTCAGGTAGGAACACATTTTCTTGGTTTTCCTCCCACCTCAGGTGCCTTCCCAGTTTCTCTTCTGGTGCCTCTTCCTCTGGGTGTCCCCTGAGTGATGTTCCTCAGGCTGCCTCTCTGGGCCCAACTGCACCCAGGCTGCTCTGCTCTTCACCCAGGTCTGTCTGGGGATCAGGACTCTCTCTTAAGCTCCCCTCGCCTGCTCTCCCTGCGTGCCACTCCGTCTTGGTTACTGGGACACCCTGCCACCCAGATGCTCCAAGTCCAAAACCTGGGTGTGATCTTCAATTCACTTTCCTGGGTGTTAGGTGGAGTTCAGGACTATGAAGGGACAAGACCCTCAGAAGTCAGAGGAGACACAGGAAGAGAGAAGAAAAGAAGACAGCAGAGGAGGAAAAGCCCAGTGAGCCAGGATGCACGTCCTTGTGATGGAGAAGACTCTGAGGAAGGCGACTTAGAAACCCACCCACAGCACCCAAAGTCAGCAGGCCTCATCTCTTCAGAGAAGATCAAGATGAGATTAAGAGGGAAGATGGAAAACCTAGACACCTTGACACTGAGTGCCGTCAAATATTACAGATCCCCGGAGATGGCAGGGCTGTATTTCACAGGTGTCAAGCCACCTGGCTCTGAGTCTCTGTCAGGAGACGATCCTTCCAGATAGCAGTCTCCAAGGCTAAAGAAGCAACACCCTCAAGCTTATTTCACAGAACTCAGTCATCCACCCAGACATCAAATGAACAAAGGCCCAGGTGAGGTGCCACGTGGGAGGCTGGATAACGTCAGGAATGACATACAAGATACTGTCTTGAACCCAGAAGGCTGCTTCCACATGTCAGCACTGGAAGGGACTTACCTCAGCTCTTGCTTCCTGACTGGAGACTGCAACCCAGACTGTGAGTTCAAACCTCCAGGAGTCTGTAGGCTATATCACCATCAACGAGGACACAGGGCACTAAAACCAGGCCATGGTATACAACCTGGTAGAAATGGGAAACACCTGTCTGTTAAGAGCTATAGCCCAGGGGCACACCCCAAAACCTTCACCCAAGATCCACTAGTGTACCTCAGGGTACCGATCCTGTTGCTTCCCAATTAGCTTTGTCCTATTAGGATGCTATACTCAGTGTATTCAACCTTTTAACAAAGATTCATGAAATACTCACTACGAGCCAGCATTAAGCCCTCAAGATAAAAAAATATGGCTGGGTGCAGTGGTACATACCTGTTATCCCAGTGACTTAGGAGGCTGAAGCAGGAGAATTCCAAGTTGAAATCAGCTTCAGCAACTTCGCAAAGCCCTGAGCAACTTAGCATGACCCTGTCTCAAAGTAAAAAAATAAAAAGGGCTGAGGATGTGACTCAGTGGTAAACTGCCCCTGGGCTCAATCCCCAGTACACAAATATAGGAGAATAACTGCCCTCGGGGCATTTGGGGTGAGAAACCAGTTCCAGTCTCTTAAATCAAATGGAGTAGCATTTGTATATGATCTACACACATCATCCCACATTCTTTAATCATCTCCGATTACCTATAATACTTGATATATGTAAATGCTATGTAAATAATTGCTAAGCCCTATTGTTTAGAACTAATTTTAAGAAAAAGTCTACACATGTTCAGGGCAGACACAATTTTTTTTTTCCTTTCTTTCTTTCCTTTCCCCCCAGTACTAGGAATTGAACCCAGGGCTTTAGCGTGGAGCTACACCTCCAGCCCCACAATTTTTTCCTGATAATTATGACCTCCCATTGGTCGCAGAGCCTGCAGCTGTGGAAGGCTGACTTCAAGTGTTGGAGATGGTGATGGGAGGAAAGGGCTTGGCTGCAACCCTAAACAGAGAACAAGTACAATGGGAAGAGGGGCAAGCTAACTACACAGGACAAAGGTCAAATCCAAGGCCGGGAGCTTCCAGAGGAAACGGGTTGAGAGCACAGGAGGGGGAAGGGATTGGCCTCGGAGTTAGGGAGTTAGGGCAGGCGAGCATCGATCAGGTGCCGGGAAATGAGGTCCTTTATGCCCGAGGGACTATTGGTCCCCCAGAGGAAGCCAGGCCACTGATAAATGTGTGGGCTTAATGAATCTGAGGCTATCCCATTCAGACTGCTCTTGCCAATCCTTTCCCTGAGGGCGCCCAGAGAGAGGGGCCACTCCTCTATTTCTAAGGTGCCTTAATTATGCCAGATCTTTTCCAATTCTTACTCTGCCCAGGCCCACCAGTCCCCACCTCTCACCCCGTCCCCGGCGCGCCCCCCCCCCCATACTAGGGCACTAGTGAAGCCAGATTTAAAGATAGGTAGTTAGTATAGTTAGGAAAATCGGGTCTAATATCCAGTAAAATCGAAAATGAAAGCCATGTTGAGAATTCGCACGGGAAAGCAGAGCAGCACTTGGGGAAATTGAAATGTTAATGTTCCCAAGGCCCAGAGCCCATTCTAAAGAAATGTTAATAGAGCAGCTCCCAGCAAACTGGAAGGTGCTAATCAGAAGCGCCCCAGGTCCTTCCTGCCCAGATTACTCCTCAGGCCCAACTGCCCCTCACCTTTCAGGTCTCCCCACCTACATTCTGTCACTGCAAGATAACAGAACAAAGGACAGCAACAGCGACAAAACGTGGGAAAGCTGAAAGAAGACCTTAACTATAAAAAGGGGAAGACATCGCCCTTCCATGGATTCCACCTCTTGGGTCCCCTTCTTCCTCTGGGGACAAGTCTTTTCTGCTGTCTTTAATAAAGCTTCTACTTTCCACCTTAAACTTGCCTCGGGGTGCTTCTCTGATGTTATACTTCAGCATCGGGGAAGCAAGGACCGTCACCGGTAAACAGCGGTAACACTAGCTGGGCCCTCAAGTCCTGGGCTTCTAAGCAGGTGGAAAGGTGGTGGGGAAAAGGAGGAATGTGTTGGAAGTTAAAGAGCGAAAACCACTATATATTTTTAGGTTTTGTCCCACATACACATTTGGCTTACAAAAACCTAAAGGGGGACGTCTTAAATAATAATCAAACATCACCAGACCTTTAAGTTAGGCAAAAGTGACACAAAATGAGATCTGTTGAAACGCACCACCAGAACGTTCTGCTTTTTCCCGGGAGGTGGGGGTGAGGGTCCCCGGTGGCCTAGAAGGACGGTGTCCAGAACCCGGGCTCGGCTACCCGCCAGGTGCGCCCACGAGCCTACGCGCACCGGGCGCCTGCGCTACGCCGTGGGCGAGGACAGCACCCAGCCGGAGGGCCGCAGCGGGTTAAGTGAGTCCGGTCGGTAACAGCATCCAGGGCGGCTCTCGGCTCCGAAGTGGCTGGAGGGCGGTCTGTCCCGCAGCTCTGGCCTCATCCGTGCGTAAGAGCTCTGGGAGCCGGACCCGGCCGGCCGCGGAGGGCCCCAGCCGTGCGCCCGCAGCGTAAGTCTAGCAGGTCGCCCCCGAACCTCAGCTCCCGAGACCGGAAAGTGGGACGGTGGCGTCCCCCGCGGCTTACCTGGGGCCAGGTGCCAGGGCTGGGTCCGCGCGCCCAAGGGAGGTGCACGCCAAGCCGCCGCTGCGCTTCTCCCAGCACAGAGGGAGGGAGTCCCCACGACGCGCCAACCGGAAGGCAGAGACCAGGGACTGCAAGTTCCGGAGCGGGCAAGGGGCTGCTTCGGTGAGCCCCAGCCCGCAGGGGTCTCCGCGCGCACCCCCGGCCCCGCTCTTGGTACGTTCCTCCCGCCCGCGGCGGGCTCCAGTGCGCAGGCGCGGACCGCAAGACGGGAGAGTCTTAGGTACCAACCGGTTTAGTATGGTCTTGGAGAAAGCTATTGTATGCCCTTATCTAATACAAATGTTGGAGTTCACTGTACCAGCTCCGGGCCCCTCCAAGAGATCCCAGTCCACCCGATCCACTCCGCGGGCGCTGCAGGTGGAAGGCCACAAAGATGATAGTGAGATGGGATTTAGGATAAAGAAAGGACCCTCCCACAAGCCATTGAGATGCAGAAAGTACAGTTGTAAATCTTGAGCTTGAGCAACTTGCCCTTGGCTCCTGCCCTTATAAAATGAGGGAAATGTGTAAGCAAATGATAAAAACTGGTGCAAAATTGTGTAGCTCCACCCTGCCTGCGTCTCTAGTCCAGCCCCTAATACGGCTCTCGGCCCCCTGTAGATATGAACACCCCACACCAACGGGTTGCTGTCCCTCCCTCTGGCCATGGCTAGCATTCTCCGTTGAGTGTGTATTCCATACTTTACCCCAAAGGTGTCTCTCTTTTGAGATTGCTCCCCATCCCCACTTCTCCCTTGAATGTGTATCTACTTTCCTAAATAAACCTCTGCCTTTGCTTTTGACTGCAACGTACTGAAATTCTTTTCCATCCAGTATGGCGAAAACCCCGCTGGTCCTGAATTGAGTTCTCCCTTCTCTCTGCGAACTCCTCCAACCCTTCTCTGGAGACATCAGTTCCCCAGCAACAGTAAGAAGGAGCCACAAGTCGGCATGGTGATGCCCCAAAGGCCTTGCAAACCGCATTGCCCAAGGGCCGAAAAGGCTGCATTCCGTGGTGGAACAGAGAATGGCCCTTTCCCTTGTGGGCGCCAAAGTTTACAACTTTTGCCTCTCAGGCTATGTTAGCTCCTTTCCACCAGAGTCAGAAAAACTCCGAAGGCCTCCTCCTCCTGTCCCAAGCCAATCAACTCCAGGCTTGTGCAGTCCTCCACCTAGGACTTAAAACAGGGACCTCTAGAACAAGAGTGTGTATACACTTTAGCTTTACCCTTTACCAAAGTTATTTGGAATCTCAATTGATCCTCTCCATGCCTCAAAGATGAAGCTGTTGTTTTTTCCACTGTACAGATGAGGAAACCGGTATTCAGTCACACAATAGGAGATATTAGCTGTTAAAGAAAAATTATCCAAACAATTGTTAAAGACGGCAAAAGATTCCTTTCTTTAAAAGGGCTCTGCGGTAGGAGAGTGCTCCTGTCTCAAGATCTTGAGTTGCTGGGATTGTAGACATGTGCCACCACGCCCTACTGATCTGAATGCTTTTGCCCCTACCTGCCACCACATACATACATACACACACACACACACACACACACAGAATTCATCTATCAAGATCCTGACCAACAAGGTGACAGGTCTTTGGGAGGTGATTACATCTTGAAGGTGGAGGCCTCATGAACACACTTAGAGGCCCCAGAGAACTAGTTTATCCCTGCTACCATGAGAAGACACAACAGAGGTCACCCCCTTGAATCAGGCCCTATGAACCAGGAAACAGGCCTTCATCTGACACTAAAATTGCAGTCCCCTCAATCTGGGACTTCCCAACCTTCAAAACTGTGAGGACTTATTTTCTGTTGTTTACAAGCTACCCAGTTGATAGTATTTTGCTATAGCACCCAATGGACTAAGAAAAGTATATACTTGTATGTCTGATTTTCAGCTGGGCTCTACCACTAAGGTACATCCATAGCCCTTTTTTATTTTTGAGATAGGGTCTTGCTAAATTGCTGAGGCTGGCCTCAAGCTTTTGATCCTCCTTCCTCAGCCTCCTGGTGTCCTCGCTAATCATTTCTTCTTTTTTCTTTCTTTTTTTTAGTTGTAGTGGATACAATGCCTTTACTTTATTTATTTACATTTGTATGGTGCTGAGGATTGAACCCAGTGTCTCTACAGCTGAGCCACAATCCCAGCCCCCTAATCATTTCTTTTTATTGGCAAGTAGAATTCAGTTATGTGCAGACAGCACAGTTTGTTTACCTATTCACCCCACTGATGATTTGGTTGTGTCCAGTTTTGGTCTATTGCAAATAAAGAATATGTGTTGTGTAGACCTATGTTTTCATTTATCCTGGGCAAGTAAGATAGGAGTGGGTGTACTAGGTTGTATGGTAAGTCCTGTTTAGCTTTTTAAGAGAAGACTGACAAACTCTTCCAAAATGTTCATGCCATTTTGTGCTCTTCCGGGCAATCTTCCAGTTGCTCCAAATCCTTACCAACACTTTGTCAGTCTTTTTCATTTTAGCCATTCAAGTGGTTGTGGTTGTATCTCATTGTAGTTTAAAGTTGCATCTCCAGATGACGGATGGGGTTGACTTCGTTTTTGTGCTCATTTGCCATTTGTACTTCTTCTGTTGTGAAGAATGGGTTCAAATGTCTTGCCCCCCTTTAAAACTTTGGTTTGTCTTGTTCAATTATGAGTTCTTTATATATTTAGGATATGTTATGGTTCAGATCTGAGGTGTCCCCCCAAAACCCTTGTATTAATGCCCGAATGTTCAGAGGTGAAGTGATGATTGGATTGTGAGAGCTGTAACCTGCGCAGACTGACTTGGTGGCAACTGTAGGCTGGAGGAGGTGGGTCACAGGGGGTGTCCCTGGAAGGGTACTTCTTCCCTGTGGTCCATTCCCCCCTTTCTCTCTCTGTCTGCTTCTTGACCCTGCCATGAGCTTTGCAGCTTCCCCCATGATGTTGCCCAGGCCAGTGGAGTGGGCTGTCTGTGGACTGAGACCCCTGAAATGCTGAACCCCAAAGAAACTTTTCCTCCTCTAAATTGTTCTTATTGGGCATGTTGGTCACCGTGATGCAAAAGCTCATGAAAACAGGGTCCATGTCCTCTGACAGATGTATACACTGCAAACATGTTCTCCATTTTGTGGTTGCTTTTCATTTTCTTAATTATTTTGAAGAGCAGAAGGAGAGATGGGGCAGTCTGATTGCACTTCCCACTTTCTACATGGTCCTTCTCTCCCTTCCTGGACCTAATTCTCTAGGATTTCCACTTGAAGTGGAAATATATGAAGAACTTGTATAAATCAATAGGAAAAAGACAAAAAACAAAAAGCCAAACAAAATACTATCATACTAGAAAGTCAGCTAATGAAGTGAACAGGCAAATTAGAGAAGCAGAAACCCAATGGTCAGTAAATGGATGACAGTCAAGCTCATTAGCGATTAGGAAACGCGCGTCAAAGCAAGTTCCATCTCACACATACCATCTGACCGAAAAAATCCAAAAGGATGAAGAGCACCGGGATCCAGGCACTTGTAATATTGGTAGGAATGGAGATGGAAACAAACATTTTGGAGAGGAATTTGGCAATACCTTGTAATGTTGACAGCTCTCTGGTTCTAGATGTGTGTCTGTGTTAGTCATCCTGTGACCAAAATACCCACGACAACAGCTTAGAGCAGGAGAGATTCACTTTGGCTCATAGTTTCAGAGGTTTCAGTCCATGCTGAGCTGGCTCTGTTGCTCAAGCCTAGAGAGTGGGAAGAGAGAGACAGAAAAGAGAAAGTATGGAAAGGGCCAGAGAGAAACCCAGCCCTTCCAGGGCAGTGTGCCCAGTGCCATGGTGTTTGGCTTGAATTTTAATTTAGTTAAATTTCTAAAGATTTATTTAAAAAGCTTCCATAGCTTTTTATCTAAAAGGATTCCATAGCTTCTATTTTTTTTTTTACTTTTTCCTTTCCTTTAGATATCTTTCCCATTACATAATAATTTTTAAAAATTCTGTTTTCTTGTAACACATTTATAGTGTCATTTAAATTTGTTGAATCTTGGATCCATTTGGCATTTCTTTTGTTGCTGGAAGGTCTATTCTATTTCTTTTTCTTTTTGGTACCAGAGGACTGAACTCAGGAGAGCTTAACTACTGAGCCACATCCCCAGCCCTTTTTATTTTTTGTTTTGAAACAGGATCTCACTAAGGTGCTCAGGGCCTTGCTAAGTTGCTGAGGCTGGCTTTGAACTTGCAATCCTCCTGTCTCAGCCACCTGAGCCACTGGGATTATGGGCAGGTGCCACCATGCCCAGCAAATTTAAATCTATTTCTGGGCTCTGATTTTCTTCCATTGATCTCTTTCCATTGCTTTATCTGGTGGTCATCGGCCAATATCATTGGCTTAATTTCTGCAGCCTTGCAAACCCTAACCTGTCATATTTTTAATAGCTGGCAGTACTAATGTCCCTCTCAATACTCTCCCCCACCCCCCTGAGAATATCCTGGTTATAGCCTACACATTTAAATCTAAGTTTCCCTGAATGCTTGAGTATCAATACCCCAGTTCCAGTATTCATTCCCTCCCGCTGCCCTCTGGTGGAGCATTTGACTTTTTATCGAGAGGACTCTACATTGATATATTAAAGTCACTTGCTACAAAACACAGCACTCATTTCCCAGGTCCTGTCTTGATATCAAAAACCTCAGGATACGAGCAGTTCCTGTTCCACCAGGGGGATCCGCAATTGTGGCAGAATAAAGTGTGGCACAGAATGTAAGAGCTAGTATGTAAAAATAGTGTGATAAATAGCAGTGACTGACCCCTCAGGCGCTTGAGTCCGTCATCCCAGCTCCTATCACAGCCTCTATGAGGCAGGCGCTGCTAGATCAGAGAGATTAAGTCACTCTCACCTGGCTAACTGTCGGTGGAGCTGGAACTAGAAGCCAGTTCTAGATTCTGCACTCTCCACCCTGAAGCTGAGCTGGGCTGCTACCTGAGGGAGAACTGCTCCTGGAGACAGAGGAGAGGGAAAAAAAAAAAACAAAAAACCCATGTTTGCAGAATCACTTGCTGCCACCAACCAAGGGCCAGTGATTCTTCAGAGTCCTGGGTCCCTGGTAAAGGAGACACAGAATGCGGAGGTGAGGTGTCCGCACCCCAGGGGGTGCCAGGCTTTCATCAGGGGCAGGACCCTGAGCTTCCAGTAGGGGGAGGACCCTTGCTGCCGCGGTGGCGGTGGCCTTCACCCTGAGGTCGGGGGGTCAAGGTGGAGGTGCTCTAGGTTTCTGAGAATCTCCATCCCAAGCATATCCACGTGCCCTTTCAGGAGGCGCTGCAGGGTGAGCTCCAGGTTCTCCTGGCCCCCAGGAACCACTACTTACTGAAGGGTCACCTGGTTCTGGCGTTGGTGCCTGCGCTGGCACCCAATAATTTCCCCAAACTTGGGTGCTTCCTTCTCTCAGAGCTCACTGCTGGGAGAGCCAGAAGAAAGGTGATAGATACTCGGGGGTGCTCAGGATCCCATTTTATCTAGGACTTTTCTACCTTCTTTTTCAGAGATTCTGGGCTGGTGCATGAAGCTTCCCCTGGAAACATTTCAGAGTGGAGAAATTACAGTGGTCACAGCTGAAAGCAGTGAGAGAGGCTCTGCTGGCCTCTGTTGGGTAGAGATCTGGGGCAAACATCTCTAATACACAGGACAGCCCTCCTGGGCCTCCCCAAACCAAAGCATTATCCAGCCCAAACTGTCAATGGTGCCAAGGTTAGAAAACTCTGACCTTGAGGATCTCAGCACCAGGACACTTGGGAGCTGGTTTACAATGCAGTCTGAGGGCTGGGGATGTGGCTCAGTGGCAGAGTATTTGCCTGGCATGCACGAGGCTCTGGGTTCGATCCCCCAAATGCAGCCTGCATCCCACCAGTTAGACCCTAATTTGGTGGGGGTGGCGTGGGGATGGGACCAGGGACCTGCATCTTCAAGCATTTAGGTCATCCTGCACTCTGAGAAATACCACTGCAGACTGATCTGCAGCATGACTCCACAGTTGGCCCTGGACCTGTGTGGGCCTGCCTGCAAAAGAACCACACAGAACTCTGTCTCAGTGTGCAAGTTTGCTCCATGCTGGGAGCTTCTGCCACAATAGACCTGGCCTTGGTCCCAGCATACCATGGGTTGTTTTGCTTTGGATGATTCTATTATTATTATTATTATTATTATTTAAAATATTTATTTTTTACTTGTTGTTGAATAAAATATCTTTATTTTATTCATTTATTTTTATGTGGTGCTGAGGATTCAACTCAGGATTCAACTCACACATGCTAGGCCAGCACTCTACCCATGAGCCAAAACTCCAGCCCCTGGGATTCTATTATTATTATTATTAATTTTTAAATTAACAAATAAAAATTATCATGTACAGGGGGATGTTTTAACATATATGTATACATTGTGGAATGGCTAAATCAAGCCATATTATTTAGAGGTGACAACATTAGAAATCTGCTCTCAGCAACTTTCTACTCAACATGTGAGATCTCTTGAATGTATTTGTTTTGTCTTGCTGAAATCTCATATTCTTTGGTCACCATACCCACAGTGAGTGATTCTTATTGAGACTTGTTAACTGGAGTGTGGTCTGAATCCCCACAGGACTTTTCTGCTATTTAAGTCCAGCAAAACTGTGGTGGCTGCCAACTGATTTTGTTCCTGGAAACCCCTGGGTTTATAAATAGATGGTCACTTCCAGAACACAGAAGAGGAGAAAATCAGGGGGACCCACCCCCACGTGGTTTCACATCCAGCTCCACACATTTCCAGAATTATCAATGATCCTGTTTCTGTGAAATGACCGTTTTTGTAAAAAGCAACCAAAACCCCTGGAGGGCTGTGCTCAAGGGGTTGTTTTGCTTTGGATGATTCTATTATTATTATTTTTAAAATATTTATTTTTTACTTGTAGTTGGACACAATATCTTTATTTTATTCATTTATTTTTATGTGGTGCTGAGGATTGAACCCAGGGTCTCACACATGCTAGGCCAGTACCTGCCTCTCCTTAGTGGGTACGTGGGCAGATGGGTGTCCCTGTCATTGATTGGGATGTGCCAAATTTCTTAGCAATGCTGAGACAGAAAGAAAAAAAAAGCCACAGGAGACTGTTGAGGGGGACTGGGTCTGGAACCAGAGAAGTATAAGATTTCGGGATACCTCTGCTCTTTCCCCTTGGCTTCTCTAAGCAGTGTGTGGCCCTGAGGACCTCTTGGATAAATGTTAGCCATTGATATTATCATTTATTTATTTATTGGGTACCAGGGATTGAACTCAGGGGCACTGGGCCACTGAGCCACAACCCCAGCCCTATTTCATATTTTATTTAGAGACAGGGTCGGTCTCACTGAGTTGCTCAGCATCTTGCTTTTGCTGAAGCTGGTTTTGTAAAAACTTTTTTGAACTTGAGATCCTCCTGCCTCAGCCTCCTGAGTCGCTGGGATTATAGGTGTGCACCAGCGTGCCTGGCCAGCCATTGTTAAACAACTTTGAAAGATGGAAGATTGGGCTGGGGATGTGGCTCAAGCGGTAGCGCGCTCGCCTGGCATGCGTGCGGCCCGGGTTCGATCCTCAGCATCACATACAAAGATGTTGTGTTCGCTGAAAACTGAAAAATAAATATTAATGAAACTCTCTCTCTCTCTCTTTAAAAAAAAAAAAAAGATGGAAGATGTTTCATGCAGGGTGTGGTACTCCCTGGAGAATTATTGCTGCCCTCAGCCCAAGGCAGCACTCTAAGACCACCACCTCTAACAGCCTGATACACCCCAGAGGGGCCTGAACTGGACTCACCGCTCTGAAGGTTTCACTCGCACGCAGGCACTGCCCTCTGCTGGCCACAGGCAAAGCGTGCAGCTTTGCTTAATCTTCGCAGCCTTACTTTCCTCAGTGGTCCCCAGGGCTGCTTCCCACTCTGCTTCTGGGTGTGGCTCAAGGGTACCCTGCACTCTTATCACTGCCCATTTGGAGAGATCTTTCCTTCAGGTAGGTTCCCTGAGTATCTGTGACAGGTTGACGTTTACTGGTGCCTCTCCCATGTGGGCGAGGGCCTTACTCAAATCTAGAATAAAAAGACACCTTGGTACATGATGTCCAGCCTGGCCTCTTGCAGCCCAAAGCCACATCCCTGGGTCCACCAAGTCCCTGATGTCAGTTCCTTCTGAAAGCTCAAGGCTGCCAAAGAATTCACTGTTCGTTCCAGCCAACCCTTGCTCTAGGCCTCCGACCAACAAGGCACGAATCCAGAGCACGGAAACCTTGTGCAGGAAACAACCGTTTTGACACCGCCACCCTCCCACCCCAACCAAGGGCCATGAGGGCCCTGAGGCATCCCAGACCTGAGGTTCTAGCAGTGGGCCTGCAGCAGGCTGGGGCCGACTGAGTGACAGCGGCTACGGTGGCAGGAGCTGCAGTGGTGCCCAGGCCCAAGGCTGACCCCCAGGTCCCTTCCTTGTATAGCTCCCTCTGACAGTTCTAGGCCCAGCTTTAAGAGGGTCCCCAGCCACGTCACTCCCGCTGTCACTTGTGTTTTATCCCCTTATCTGCCCACTCACTCCCAGCTCACTTCACCTGTCACCAAAGCTGCCAGCTGGCTTTGACTTCTTGGCTGTGGGGGGCGATGGGGGCATGTGACACTCAGGACCACCCCTTCCTCTTTGAATCCTCTTTCTCTGGATTCTTTGGCGTCCTACTCAGCTGGCTCCAGACCTCTCCCAGCATCCCCATGGGCCCACCCCATAAACTCTGGCATTCCTGGAGGTCCCATTCTGGGCTTTTGAGGCCCCCTGGGACCCTCCCATCCCTTGGTGACCATGAGGTACTTTAAGCCCAGGACTCCAATCCAGCATCTCCTGGCACGTGTCCTGACCTTGCAGCCCATCGCCAACCACTGACTGGATGTTTCAACTCAGCAGGTGACAAAGGAAGACATCAGCTCATCACACCCCCTCTCCAGCCTGCTCCTGCTCGGTGCTCACCTCCAAGCTGTCCCAGCTGGCTTGGGACTTGGCATCCTGTCATCAGGGGTCACAGTGCATGCAGGTCAGACACTGCCTCCTCCCTCACCCGCAGCCAGCAAGCTGTGTCCACCTCCCACCCACTCTTCTGTCCTTGCCACCTGCACATGGCCCTTGTCATCAGATGTTCGGTCTCCTATCTACTGTGCATCCTGAAGAGAGAATTCTGGAAATCAGGTTGGGTCATGCCACCTCCCTGCTTTAAACCCTCTGGATCCCAGCTGCCCCTAGGATCAATCTAAGCCACAGGCCTCAGAAGTTGGCTCCGCCTCATGTCACCCCAGTTCCTCCTACTCCCTCAGGACTTCTTTCAGCACATCCCCAAAGCTATAAGCCCTGGTCGGGAAGTACTCAGTCCTCTCTGTTTCTGCCCATGCAGAAAGCTGGGCAGGTGATTCCAGTCCTTGGATACTTAGGGATGAAGCAGGTCACACTGCACAAACACTGGGGATCTGCTTTATTGCACAGCTCTGGTCGGGTCGTCTGGGCCACAGGGGAGTAGCGAGTCAAGTTCCACTCCACCAGCCAAGGCACTCCTCATCCCCCCGGGCCTGTGAGCAGGGGCCCGCTTTCCTCCAGGTGTCAGAAATGTGGTTCTCAGTGTCCATGTTCCAAAAAGTGCAGTTCCAAAGGCAGCAGTAGCTAGGCCCCTTTACATTTCCCCAGATCCACCCGTCAAAGAAAGGGAAATCAGGTGGGCAGGACATGGCAGCCAGCAAACTTGGCAGAGGCTGGGGTTGAACCACCAAACGGTAATCTTACATCACAATTCTTTATTAGACAAGAATCAGGTTTTCAATACAAGTCATGCTTACCATGCTCCGTTTCACAGGGAGGCTGTAGGGGTTAGGGGAGGAAGGGATTTTGAGGGGTTGTACATGGGAGGCCCCAACTTGAATGATTGGCAAACCCAGCACCAGGGACTCATATTCTCCTGCCACTACAAAAGAAGAAACACCAAATAAATAGTCAATAAATAAGTGAGGCTGGCCAGGTATGGTGGTGTATACCTGTGGCTCAGGAGGCTGAGGTCAACCTCAGCAACTTAGCAAGGCCCTAAGCAATTTAGTGAGAACCTGTCTCAAAATGATAAATAGGGTCGGTGATGTGGCTCAGTGGTTAAGTGCTCCTGGGGTTTAATCTCCGTACGAAAAACAAAAACGACAAAAAATAAAACAAAACAAAAAGCCCAGGCAAGGTGAGTGAGCTTTGTCCTGACTAGCTCTGGAAGTTCGGGCAGAGTGTGATGTCCCCATGCTCTCTCCTGAGGAGCGAGGGCACTGGCTGGAGGGTCCCCAGGTCCCTCCTGGTCTGACCCATATTATCTGCATGTCTGTCTCTCACTGTCCCCAGTACAGAGCCCGGAGCACTTGGCGGGCAGAGGCTGGCAAGAGTCAGGGGAGGCCCAGTACCCACACTGCTGTAACAAGGACAGATTCTTCACTTTTGCCTGCAAACTTCCCAGGGATAGCTAAAAACAGGATTAAAGACTTGGAGTCTCTGACTCCATTTTTCTCCAGTCTCCTCTGCTCAGAGTGACCCTGGATTCCAGGAACAACAGGTCTGATTGATAAACATCTCGTGCTCAGTCCAAGATGCCTCGCAAGCAACAGCAACCTCCTATCAAGGTCACCAGCTTTGGTAGCTCTGCAAAGCCTCCAGCTATGCAAACCCCCAATCCTTGTTTTCTACACAACCTCAAAGTCATTGTCAGCTCTTAGACACAGGGCTAAGGACATGTGTCCCTGTTCTTTCTGGTATAGCCGCCCATTCATGCTTGTGGTCATGACCTTTGCTGTTTGGTTTTGGGGTCCCCAGTCAGGCCTTCACTTGTCTCTCTTTGTTCCAACTCTAGGTCACCTGGACGCTGCAGTGAGCCTGGGGAGGCCCCAGTAGGGCAGGAAGGCAGAGTAGAACATTCTGAGGAGACAGAGCCTCCTGAGAAAGCCATCAAGTGACTTCACAGCCACAAAGGATCCTGACCATATGGGTGTCAAATTTGACCCAAAGTATAATTCCAAAAATTTCACATCTTGATGTGTCAGAAAATTAAAGAATGATTCCAAATTTCCCACCAGAGCTGGTAAAGGCCTTGGCCTAACCCAACAGGGACCTCCACTTCCCAGCAGGCAGGGACACAGCTGATAACCCAGCCCGACTCCACCCCAGGCTCCAGTCTCCAGGTCTGGATGCCCCTCCCTCTCAGGGATGCCACCATCCTCTGCCTGGATGGAGTCCTGGCTTTAGCCCCACTTGTAAGGGACAGATCCCACTAGTACCAGCTTCTCAGCTGGGATCCACTTGGGAGGGGAGAAAACCCCAGGGCAGTGGGAGTTTCAGGGCAGGATGCCCCTGCTCAGCCTCCCCAGGCCCCAACAGGCTGGGAAGATGCGGCATCCTAGACCTGGGGGGCCTGGGAGGTATGGGCCCAAGGTGCTGGCAGGAGGGAGTGCAGAGGGACCAGGACAGTTGTCGGGGAGGATAGGGTTGAATTGTCTCCAGGGACATCCAGTCAGGGTCATCCAGAGAGCTGGGGCACCTGAAACGCAATATCACATTAAGGGTCACTGTGGAGACCTTACTTGCTGTGGAGACCCTACCCCCCCCTCCCTGGAGAGCATCCTCAGCCCTGTTCTTGTCCTGTCCCTCTGTCCAGGAGGCTATCTCATTATTCCTGGGACCTAGCCTCACCTCGCTTGAACAGATTCCATCTCACCCGCCACCTCCCATGACCTGGCTGCCCCACACCCGAGGCTGTGTGTGGAGAGGCTGCAGGGGTACATGCCTCCCTAGGAAACACCACAGGACATGGAGTAGGGGCCAGTCTTCAGCTCCCTTGGTTGCTGGCACTCAGCCTTTGTGTTTTGCTGAAAAAATGAATGCCTGAACCCAAAGGAGAGCTCTTCCACGACCTGCCTTCCCTGCCTCCCCACCTGCAGGGCCCCCACACCCACACCCTGGTACCTGGGGCCAGGAAGGTGGTCCATCACTCCCACAGGAAGCGCACATACCAGATGGTCTCGTTCTTCAGCTGGGGCCCAAACAGGGGGTTCAGCTGAGCCAGGATGGCGATGAGCCAGCTGCAGGGGACAGCAGAGTGGGGGATGGGCTCAGAAGGGATTTACCCTGCACACCTAGGGAGGTCTTGGCCATTCTTTTCTTTTCTCCTAGAGAGCAAGTGGCCAACACAGTAGGTGGCACAGCTTGTACATGTGCCCAGGGCCCCAGGGAGCTACCCACACTGCAGCAGGCAAGAGGCACTGGTCTGGGGTTTGTGGGTTTTGATTTGGCTTGATTTGATTTTTTGTAGATTTGTAAGGTCCCTGAATTAGGGCTGGAACAGGGATCTGGGAAACAGTGAGGCAACCTCAGGGGTCTTTGGGAGCCACTCCCATGGGGGTCCACAAATATCTCTGGTTTGGACTCCCCAGTCCAATACACAGGGGTGGGGGGTGCAGGAGAGCAGTGCCAGCCTGGAGGGGTGGTATGCCAGAATGGCCTTTTTTCTTTGTGATGCTGGGGACAGAACCCAGGGCCTCACACATGCTGGGCAAAGGCTATACCACTGAGCTACACCCACAGCCCAGAATCACACCTTTCTGGAATAAGAGGGAGGAATATCCCAGGACAGGAGAAACTGCGGGGCAGACAGCCTGGTGCCTGCCGACTGCTGAGCCACTTCTATCCTTCAGGCCAGGGACATGAAGGCATCCCAACAGCAGCTGTGCATCTGGGTGGTGTCTGGCCCTGTCCCTTAGGGCAAAAGTCCCCGTTTTGTTTGTCCATAGTAGAGGCCTCAGAAAATTTTGAGAGTGCCTGGCTCAGAGCCCCTATCAATGGTGCTCTGCCTGTTTCTGCAGGAAGGATCCATCTTTCACCTCAGAGTCCCCTACAGCAGCCTTGGGAGCACCCAGTGCTGGGAAGCCATCAGGAATCTTACTTGTTTTATATCAGCATCATCAGACTTTATGTCTTGTAAATATAATTTCTAGGTGTGGAATTTTCTTAAAATGTCTCTGTGAAACTAATCTGTGGCTTGTTTTCCTATACGCTGATTCAGTATTAAATAATTATCCCATATCTTGTGTGTACCCCATTTCCCCAAATTTCTGGCCATCATCCTTTATGTTCTGGTTTCTGATCCATCAAATTTAGCCCCTCTGAGGCCCTCCCTGGGGCAAATGAAGACATTCTGCCAAACTCTGAAGGACCAACAAACAACATTAGAGAAAGGAACTTATAGGTGATTTTTCCAGGGAAAGTGCTAAAAGAAAAACAAAAAACAGAAACAAATAAAAAGCAACATGTGCCCAGGTACTTGCATCCTTAGGTTTTCTGAACCTCCAGGGTACTTGTCCCAAGTATGAAGAGTTGTTCTTGCTTACTGCTTCTAACCCAGCTGCACTCCAGTGCCTGGGGCCACTCATTAAAAAATACAGATTCCTGGGCTGGGGTTGTGGCTCCGAGGTAGAGTGCTTGCCTAGCATGCATGAGGCACTGGGTTAGATCCTCAGCACCACATAAAAATAAAATAAAGATATTGTGTCCACCTAAAACTAAAAAATAAATACTTAAAAAAAAATACAGATTCCCAAGAGCAAACTGGAGACCTGTCTGTGATGCTGGATCCAGGGTAGAACATGAAAGCTATGTTTGAAGGATCCATTTGGGTGACCAGCCAGGTCCAGATACCACTGAGCTGGTCCAACCCCATTCGTTCCACAAGTGGGAAAACTTGGCTTGTGGGTGCTACAAAATTCATGCAGAGCCAGCACCAGAGCTGGAGTCCATGACTCCCCTTATGCCCTCATCTGATCTCACGACCCCTGCACATAGCCTTCACTCCTGTGTTACAGATTCAGCCATTCAAGCAGGGTTCACTTCCAGGCAGAGAAAAGAGCAGGCCAGGGCACAACAGGACAAAGCTGAGGAGGGCAGTACTTACAAGAGGTAACAACACACAGCGGTGGCCATCAGCATGGTGATGATCACTCTGCAACAGAAGAGGACACAGGTCAGAAGGGTGAAATCAGCACTTCCAGAAGGCCTGGCTGGGGCCAGAGAAAGAGCTCCTGGTGTCAGCTCTGTTCCCAATGGCCTTTCTGATGCCACAGGAACACAGAAGGCTGAGTCCTATCAGGGTAAGAACTGCAAGATGTAAATGAAAAATTCAAATGTCATGGGAAGGCTAACCTTGCCCACATCCAAGCCATGTTACCAACACTTGCCTTCATCTCCCTTTTCCATCTCCTAAGATTTCTCCATCTTAATACAAACATGTTGAGAACAGTCATTGCCCAGAGCTGCACATTGTGGAGTGGCCTCTGGGATGCAAAATTCACTGGACAGGGAAAAAAACGTAATAGAGCAGAAATCAGAGCAAGAGGCAAGGAGACCTTGAGACATTTTTGAGGCTGAACTGTTATAAAGTACAGGGACTAGCAACATTGTATCTAATCAAAACGGAAGACAAAAGCTTAAAATGCAGCAGGAGAGATGTCAGTTGACTCAAAAAAGAACCACCAAATTTGGCAGAAAGAATGACACTAAAATGGTTTACGAAGTGAAGTGGAGGGACCCTGCAGCCCTGAGGATTTTTTTTTTTTTTTTTTTTTTTTTGGTATCAGAAATTGAACCCAGGGGCACTTTCTCAACTGAGCCACACCCCCACTTTTTAAAATATTTAATTTAGAGACAGGGTCTCCTTGAGTAATTTAGGGCCTCGCTAAATTGATGAAATTGGCTTTGAACCCGCGATACTCCCTCAGCCTCTAGAGCTGCTGAGATTACAGGTGTGCGCCATCACGCCTGGCTGACATGGCAGATTTTTAAGAACAATGGCAACACTCATTTATCCAAGCAGCCTCCAGCCTTTTAGCTTAGGCTAAAACTAATCCAAAGCTGGGCCTTCGATCTCAGATCTAAAGCACTTCCAATTGGTGCTGGAGAAACTAGTACTTTCTTGATCCCTTATTTCGATATTACCTAGCAATTTGGTCCAGTCCTGGTTGGCACTGGGTGGGTAGTGCTGATCAGACAACGGATTTGTGAGGACAATATGAAGCAGCAAATGATGAATGGCGCAGAAATATGCTAAGGAACCTTCTAAAATTAATACCAGCTACAATTATCCAGTATACAAAATGTGCCATACACTGCTGTTTTAAGTGCATTATTTCAGGTATTAGCAGCCTTATGAGGCAGGGATCATAGTCATCCCCATTTTACTATGAAAAAAACCGAGGCCTGACATTTGTTCAAGGTCCCAGAGATGGCGAGAAGCTCAGAAATCGCATCATAGTCCATCCGCCAGTCAGGAGGGGACGACAGCAACTACAATGTCGCTTGCTCTTCACCTAGGTATCTGCCCTTTCTCCCCGGCCTCCTGCCTGTTCCTGAGCTGAATGCAGCCCGAATGCGGAGACCTGGTGGAGGCGTCACAGAGGGGTGCCCCGGCTGTGGGCGCTGGCTTGCAGCAGGGAAACAAAAAACAAAAAGAAAAGGAAAAAAAAAAAAGTCGCCCCGGGGAGGGGTGAGCCCAGGCATGGGAGAGGGGAGGGGGCGTAGGCAGCCAAGCCTTGAGCGCCTTCCTTACCCGCGGTTGGGTCCCTTCGGCACGAACCAGGGTCCGGCGAGGCCGATGAGACCCCAGAATGTGGTGAAGATGATGATTGGGAGGGCAAAGGAGTGCGTCGTCATAGTGGGCGCGGGATGCCCAGGCTGAGATGCTGGCCGGAGAGACGAGACAGACGCTGCGCTGGTCCGGACAGCGGGTAGCAGGCAGCTGACTGCAGACAGCGGGCAGTGAGCATGCGCAGAGGGACCCAAGGTGGGGGTCTAGGCTCTCCTCTGGGCACGATCCGCGCACGCGCATCTCGGGGTCGGGCCTGGTGGGTACGCAGCCTTTACACTGTCACTCAGCGGCAGAGGGCGGTCCTTCCGAGGACCCCATTTGTTAATTGGCTGAACGGTCCCGGGACCTAAAGAAACGCCCCCCTCTAGGTGTACTGGGGACCCACGCTCCTTTTTTGTTCCCAAAGACCCCTGGCGCCGTGGGTCATCCCAGAGGTCGTCCCTGCTTTGTACCCCGATCTTGCGCTGCAGCCAACGATCTCCCCATTCCCGGGGCGGCGGACCGGGATGTGGATCTGGGGTCCTGGAAGCCGCAGTAGACGAGAGCGGCTGAGCTGAGCCCAGTTAGGGGGCGGCAGGATCTCAGCCTGTGCTCTGGCCCTCAGTGGCCGGCGGCGAATGCGGAGGGGCCAGGTGGGCGCGAGGGCTGACCCCGGGCAGCCCACACTCATCGGGTTTCGGCGCCCTCTCCTGGCTTCAGTCTAGGAAACCCAGCAGCGGCTTTGTGTTTAGGTTCCCGACTCCGCGCACAGCTACTGTCCGCTTAAATATAGAGTGGGGATGGCAATTCCTATGAAGTTGCTGGGGGACAAAGTGAAGTGAGCATGGGGACAGCACCTAGCATAGTAGGGCGCTCTTACTGTGAGTCTGATTTTGCCCCTGGGCTCTTTGGAGACGAAGAGCGTCTATCACTATTTTCTGTAGAGATACCTCTACCTGCTGGTAGAGGTCGCTCTAGCAGCAGTCGCCTCCCCAAGCAGCCTGCCACATATATTTTCTGGCTTCAGTGGTTGCGTAGCACGGGAAAGGAGCCTGTGATACAGTAGAGGGGAAATGCCTTATTCTGACGCCGCCAGTGATGTATGGTTCTAGCTATTTTCCCAAAGCAGGAACCAGTCACATCCACCTTCGCCATTCTCTAGTTGAACATTCTTAACCATCATTTCAACATTTATTTATCGGAGGTGGAGGTGGGTGATACAAAGATTTTTGAGTGTAAAATTCCACCCTCCATCATTTCAGTATCCATGTAAGTTAGAGGTAGGAAGGGAGTGGTACACAAAGATCTTAGGTTTAAAATGCCATCCTAGCCTCGGAGGAGATTCTAATCAAGTTGAGGAGTGATGCACTATGTTAAAACTATCATGCTGGTCGAAGACTCCTAGCTCAGCTGTCTCTGTCACTAGTTGAGCTTGATCTTTCTTGGGAACCTCTAAAAGAGGAAAAATGTGACACTATTTTATACAGCTCCTAGAACTCTTGAAATTGCATTGAAATAAACTTCATTTCTCCTGCGTGGTGTTGGAGTTCTCTTAAAACCTACTCCCACTATTCCGACTGATGGCATTTCAGTAGGGAGCACAAGTCAGCTTCAGGACTGGCGCAGGTGTGTGTGCACACCTGTGGGTTTAGGAAGAGTGAGGCTGGCTGTCTTTCCACAGAACATGCTGCTGCTGCTTTTGCTGATTGTAAAAGGGAGAAGAGCTTTGGGTGAAGGATTCCCAGCATCCCCAAGAAAGGCCCCAAACCACCTGTTAGCCAGGCATCTGAATTCCCTCACAGAGCTCATCAGGTTCCTGGAGCCTCAGAAGCTGTCCGGGCTGCAGCCTGCAGATCCACATCCCTCAGAACTTTGTTCTCCCATTTCCCCTCTATGATGGGAGTTGGATAGCCTGTGAGAATTACAGCAACACCTTGGAATTCCTGAGATCAGTTACTCCTGAAGGGACAGAGACAATCTGGGTGGGAGCTGTAGGGTGACCTCCTGTTTACTCCTGCAGAGGTTCACGTCTAGCAGCCACAGATGGAACTTACACTCAGAAGTACTCTGCCTCACAAGCCCCTGAACACAAGAGCTCTTTCTGCAAAACTCCATCTCATTATGTATGGGAGGAAGATGAGGGATGGGTTTTATGATAGAAACCAGCTTGAGGGTTGAAACAGAAGGTCCCTCATGAAAATTTCCTGATAGGTTGGCCTAGGCAGGTATTTAGTATGGTTCACTGAACCTGGCAGTCAAGAGCAAAGGGCCAGGTACTTCTCTGTCCATCTGTCTTCCTAGGGACATACTGTCTTCTGTGACATTGTTCATAGAAACGTTTTCTGACTTGCCTATAGAAGGCTCCCCAGCCTTCCTAGTAGCAGCTGCTTCAGGAGCTATTGAAGTGGCAGTGAGAGCCCTGACTCCCTAGCAGAGGTCATCCCTGAACAGATGCTGTGATGACAGGAGGAAGTGATAGCCAGATAGCCTCACCTGGCTCCAGGACTTCAGTGTTCTCAGATTCTGGACACTTCTCTGAGTTGAGACACTGAGCCACACTTGGCCCCCACTGCAACATCCACACAATCCTGCTCTCAGAGGTGATCTTGCTGGGACTACAGGAAGAGAGGGTGATAGGGGCTGAAAGTAGTATGTCCTTGTCACCAGATTAATGTCTGAGCTCTTTTTACGGAGTTTTTGTTGTTTTCTGAACTAAGGATTGAAACACTGAGCCACGTCCCCAGCCCTTTCTAAATTTTATTTGGAGACAGGGTCTCACTAAGTTGCTTGGGGCCTAACTAAGTTGCTAAGCTGGCTTTGAACTCAAAAATCCTCCTGCCTCAGCCTCCCAAATCACCAGGATTACAGGGATGCACCACTATGCCCTGCTCAATCAGTGGTTTTAATGTCTTAAAAAAAAAATGTCCTCAGATACAGTCGACTCTTCTCTACCAAAAAGACTCGGTTGTACCTCAGCCTCTGTAGTAAACCTTTGCTCTTTACTGCCAGGAAGGATGTGTGGCCTGCAGAGCAGGGCTGCAGTGGCATTCTGAGAGCTGGTCCCTTAGGAACTCTTTAGAGTGGCAGGTCTGGCACTACTGGTGGAAAGAGATGTTCTCCCCTCAATAGTCTGGCTTTGATATTCCCAGTAAATCCAATGAGACAGCATTTGTGAAAGGACTCTGCTAACTATGACATGCCAGGTGGCAGGGAGATAGTGGCACTCCTCACTACATCCCACCACTTTCACTGCGAACAGACTCTGCTCACCTCCAGGATCAGAAAGGACAGAGACCCAGACAATGCTGAAGGCACACACGTGCTTCCCTGCCCACCTGTTCTGGACCCTGTCACCTCTTGAAAGAGGGGTGATCCAGCAAGCTCTGATCAACATCCCTCATCTCCGGAGTCTTAATCAGGGACTTAAAAAGCTTGTGTTGAAATAAACTGCTTTATTCAGATAACAAAAGGTTAAGAATTGAACATGGTTTTTAAACCACATTTGTACATTGTTGAAACTAGAGAAGGCAAGGACACTCCTGGCCAGTCACCTTTGGTTTCTTGGCTATGAAGACGCTTGTGTGAGGGAACTGGTGACCTTGTCTCGAGCACCCTAGGGACTTGCCCTTTGCAACACACAGAAACAAAGCTATGGAGTTGGTTACACTCTAAGGTGCCCAGCTGGGACAGGGGCTAAGCTCCCTCACTCCCCCAGTCTCTATGGCTACTGCAATCAAGTGTCAAGTACAATGCTGGTTACTCAGAATGTCAGCCCTTGTGGGCGTCAGTCATCAAGGAAGGGAGGGCCAAGGGCCAGGATGTGCGCCTGGAGATGCTGTCAAAATTGCAGGCAGGGAAGGAGGTGGAGACAATGGCCAAAAGAAGTGCTTCTCCTGCCTCACAGTGCCCCCCAGCTCATTTCCCTGTGAGGCAAACACAGGCACATTTCCCACCCGGGTCTCCAGGGCCCAGACTCTAGAACACAGCCAGCCCCTGGACACAGAGCAAGAAGGCCAGCCTGGGCATTGAGGTTCTGACAGAAGGGCACTTGCCACATGGCCACCAGGGGTCCTCAACAAGAATGTCACTTGTCTTCTTTTCTCTTTGCCTTGAGCAGGCAAAGACATACCAGAGGTGGCCCAGGTCCCTCGAGAAACTTGGGGTAGGGCAAACACCTGGGATAAACAGCATTTTCAGTTGCCACTTCAGGGACCAATTCCTTTCCAACAGCGGGAGGCACTGGATGGTGACCACAGTGTGCTGCAGTGGAAAGGGAGGGCGCTTGCTTGCCTGACAGTCCCCTCGGCTCTAGAACATCCTTCCAGACTGCTCTGAAGAAAGCTACCCTGAATGCTCAGACTGGTGGCTCACTTAGGGGACTTTGAAGGGATGGAAGACCCACTAGAAGGGCACTTGCTGGAACATCTCTTGAGTCTGGAATCCCTGGGGTGGGGCTACAACCCCACCCCTGCCCTGGCAAATCCCTGAACTGCTCAAACGCAGGTGGGTGGGAGAGGGAGGTCTGTGCCCTAGGTGGCCACCTCCCAGAGCTGGAGGGTTGAAGGCTGTCCCTCAGCCCTCAGGCCCAGAGGGCCGGTGTGGAGATAGCTCCACAGGGTGGGGGCAGAAGGGGGAAGGAATTCCTGACTAGAGGAACATGAGGTGCTAAGGCAGAGTGTAAGGGGGTAACAGGAAGGAATGCAGGATCCAGGGCAGCTGCATAACAGTGAGGCACCTGGCTGCCAGCATTTCACAGGCTTCCAGCACCTGTTGGCGTAAGAATCAGGCTGACTGCTGGTCAGGGTGACTATGGGTACTTGCACCATAGAGCAGGGCCCCCCTGCAGGCATAAGGCAGGCGTGAGAAGCCCTCCCCTCAAATATTCCTTACTTCTCACCCATGGCTAAGGCAGGCAGAACCTGGACAAATCATCCCGCCCTGATGGGCAGGCCCCTGAGCCAGCAGAGGCCAAGCTGCTGCCTCCCCTGGGGAGGGAAAGTGCTTCACTTCAGGCTGAAGACAGCGGAGGAGACAAAGGACCTGGGCGTGTAGGAGGCCCTCTGGGCCTTTAGGGTCACGTTCTTAAGCTGCAGGATAACCAAAGAGTTCCTGCAGGAGCCTTTTAGAAACTGCCAGTAGCTAAGCCATGACAGGATGATTCCACATACCTGGGTGGGGCACACTTAACAGGCAGTCCTGGTGGTTCCCAGCAGAGCCCCCCAAACAGGCTGCAGGAGCATGGGCATGCCTGTCCTGTTGAAGGTACATGTGGAGAGCACCTCAGCCCACAGCAGGACTCTGGGGGCAAAACTTACTGTCCCACTAAGGATGGAGACCTGGAGAGAGCCTTCTCTAATGGTATGGCAGACGGGGAGCCAGCAGGCACTTGGACTCTGCTATACTGCATGGACGGGGAAACTGAGGCACAGAAAGGAAGGAATTGACCATGGCGAGCCACTGCCTGCAGTGGAGCTGGTCTGATCTCACATCCCCCAGCTCCAGACTTGATCCCATGTACTCTTTTGTTCTGATGCTGGCCATGCCCAAGGGCTCCAGTGGCGCTGGGGGGAGTTCCTCCAGGGAAAGCACTCATCTCACCCCTGGAGCTGTGGAACAAAATCCATCTTGGTGCTCCACGCAAAGGGTTTTCCTCTGCTGCATCCTAAAAGCAGGCCCAAGCGCAGTAGAGAAATGCCCTGATATGCCCAGCTCGCTGGCCTATTTGGAGTGGCGAGGCACTGCTGTGCTCAGATACAACCGTGGGCAATTAGTGGCACACCTCCTAATTACCCTGTCCTTTGGGAATGCTGGTTTCAACCATCTGCCCACTTTCTGGGCCTTTAGGGGCATGTCTGCCAGGACATCCTAGAACCTGCAGAGGGCCTGTTCTCATAAGTTGGGGAAAAAGGGCCAGGGTCATTAGGGGATTCCCAAAGCCTTCTCCAGGCTGTCACTTGCTCAGAACCATGTGTGGCCCCTGGGCTGGTGCTTGGTACAGGAGTCTCAGGAGGCTCCATGATGCAGTCCTTCAGAACCTCCAGGGCTCCCTGGAGGGCGGGACGGGTGGCTTCCGGGCCACAGGGCCCTCCATGTGGAGTGTTCCCATCCCCTCCTTCTTGAGCCCCGCACCTGTGCAGGAGAGGAGAATGACAAACAGACCAAGCAAAAGAACCAGCCAAGCACGCCCTCAGGCCTGCGTGCTGAAGACTGCGTGCAGGACAGGCTAGGTGGCCCAGCACTGCACCTCGCAACCCTTGTTCTGTCTGGTGTTTTTCCCTGGCAAGGGAGCTCAGCATTGGGCAGGGCTGTGTGTGGGAATCTGTCCCTAGCAGACATGTAGCAATGTCTGGAGGCACTTTTGATTGTCACAACTGGCGGGTACTAGTGTCCACACAATGCATGGAGGCTACCACAGGAAATATTCTGCTGAAGGGTCCACTGCCTGCCCAGGCAGGAGGGTGTCATCACATGCAGCAGTTGTTTCCTCCCAGGTAGAGTACCTGGCCTTGTGGGCTGGACAGCTTGCTGGAGGGCACCCAATGGCGCCTTTGCCTCCTTCACCCCACGTTCCCTTAACTGACTGGTGTGTGCAGAACTCACTGAAGCCCCTCTGGGCTCTCAGTCTCTCATATGGGAGGGACTGCCTCCTGCCCCAGCTGCGGCTTCAGGGCCACTTGGCTTCTTGCAGAGCCCGAGTCCACCCTGGCACTCAGTCCCACTGCTGATGACCACAGGCACAGAGGTGACAGAGAGAAGGGAAGAGGTGGTAAGGCGAACAGCTAGGAGAAGACACCCACTCTGTCCCTACTGAGCAAACGGGAACAGCCTGGAGGACTCCCGTGACTTGGGCCTCTGCCTTGGTTCTCAGTGACTACTTAAGAGGGAGATTTCTTGTTTACAGCTGTCAGTAGTGTGCCCTCTGGTGTGACATGGCCACCCTCAGGCCTGTGACCAAAATGAGCTCTGTGGTCTAGGTGGCCGTTTTCCTGTTCTGTTCACTGCCTGAGACACCTGCCTTCCCTCTGCCTCATCTCCTCCACTGCCACCCCGACCCACGATGTCCTCTTCCCTCCTGCCAATCCCCACACAGCCCAGGGTTGACCCACCCTGCTTAGGACATGATGCCCTGCCCTGCCCCATCCAGTCCTCTAGCTTAATTTCTGCAGGCTTCACTTGGTGCCATCTGTATTACTGGCCAGACTGCTCTCAGGGTTCTGAGTAGACTTACTACCTCTAAGATGAAAACTAGAGCCCCAGGAGGCTGACCTGCGCCCGGCCACAGCCAGGGTGGCTGTCGGGCTGCAGAACTGCATATTCTTCTCACCATGCCTGCTGCCTCGAGCCCATGCTCTGGTCTCTCTGGGTTGGGTACACACCTGTGAGGGTAGCTCTTATGTCTCTAGCATCCACTGGCCTGGCTGGGCAGAAGCCCCTGGGAACTGAACCTCTTCTGTGGGCTCCCTCAATCCCACTTCTGGCTCTGCATGGGACCTGGCTAATGAGGTTCTCTGCTTTGTCACCCTTGTGGGGAAACTGCCTTGTACTTACTTGTGTGGGAGCCGCCTGGCACCCGGGCACAGGAGTAGACATGGCTGAAACGCCGGCCTGAGGAGGTCAGGTACCAGTGCTGGATGGCAGGCTGGGGGTCGTACTCTGTGACTGCCACACCATTCACCGCTGTCATCATGAGCATGTTGAGCACCTCATTGGAGAGCTTGGTCCTCTCGTCAGTCCTGATCCGGTTCATGGCCTTGAACCCCCGCTCACAGCAGGAGGTGGAGATGGGCACACAGACCACCACAGCCACAAGCCTGCTCAGCAAGGGGAAGCGGCAGTGCTGGGCCAGGGCGTTTTTACACAGCATGGAGAACGGGAGGTTCTGGGCAGTGGCTTTTAGACCCAGCCACTCCTGCAGCAGCGCTTCCTCACTGTACCCTGTAGGAAGGGAGAGCTCAAAATACCTGGCAAGGCTGAGAATGTCATCATTCCCAAAGTGGGCCAGTTCAACCCCACTGGGCCAGGTCATGGTGTCAAATACCTCCATGCTCTTGAGCTGAGGGGGACGGTCCACATCAAACCGCTGCCGGAGGTACTCGAGCCCAGTCAGGATCATTCTCTCCCTGTCAGCCTGGAACCGCTGCTCTGCCATCTCCATCCTCTCCAGGAAGACGCCATGGAGCTGCCCATCCTGGAAGCCGGCATTGAACTCCTCCTCCTTGGGTCCTGCCTGGTGGCGGAGGGTCTCCAGTGCCACGTAGGCCCGTCCCAGTGTGGCGTTCACCTCTGTGATCAAAACGATCTCCTTCTGGCACACCTCAGACAAGGGCCTGTAGATGCTAAGGAAGTCCAACAGGAAGTGGCAGAATTTAATAAAATGGAAGCCCTTCATCAGCTTCAGCATGCCCTTGGCCCTGTGCCCAATCTGGCCCCCTGCTTCTGCCACACTCTGGAGGTGCCTTGCCAGGGCAGGCCAGCTCACAATGAGTGCGTTCAGTGTGCGCCTCTTGCTGGCCACCCACCTGACCGCATTCAGGTCCTTTAGGCGGACGATCTCCTGCTCCAGGGCAGCCGCACTATCCTGCAGCTCGCTCAGTCTCTTGTTGGAGGACTGGTAAAACTTGAAGACAGTTCGGATGTGCCTATCACACTTCTTCACCAGGTCAATGCTCCCACAAGCGTCCACCACAGCCAGGTGCAGCCGGTGGGCCACACAATGGACAGGCAACAGCTGGGGGATGATCTCCCGGAACTTCTCCATGAGGCCTCCCTTGCAGCTCAGCATGGTGGAGCCATCAGTCCCCAGGCCTACTACCCAGCCAGGCTTCCGGAAGGGGATGTCCAGCTCATCCAGGGCAGCAATGATGGTCTCAAAGTACCCATCCACTGTCTCACTGTAGAGAGGGGCCAGGGTAATATATGACTCTTTCACTTCCATCTGCTTAAAGTAACGGATGTAGATCCCCACACAGGCCTGGTCAGAGGAGTCTGTGCAGCTGTCCAGCAACACACTCACACACGGAGAGTTCCGGATGTCACCAAGGATCTCCTTCTTCAGAGTCTCTGAGATGTATTTGATGAACTGAGTGCATGCAGTGCGATTTCGATACTTACCTAAAATCACAGTCCCAGTGCTCTGGAGGAGCTGCAGGACCTTCTCAAAGTCATTCAGGGGCCTGGAGTGGTATGCGATGGAGTAGGCAGCATTGAAGAAGTGTTCCATGTTGGCCATGAGGTCACTAGAGATCTCTGGGATTAGGGCAGCCTGAGGGCTGTCATCTTTGATGGCCACAGTGTTGACACAGAGTTTGTGTGCCTTGCTGACTTCGTGATATTTTAAAGTCTCCACCTTAAAAGGCCCAGTATAGCCTCGAACTAACCGAGATGATTTGTCATGGAGGGTAGGTCTCTCTCTGCAGACTGAGCAAAAGAGCGTGGTCTCTGTGGGGTCAATTACTAACCACGGGAACTGCCCAAACCACGACCTCTGAATGGATCGGGGTCGGTAAGTCCTCTGGATTTTCCTAGGTCCTTCTGCTTCTACCTCACACGTGCTGGAAGGGCAGTAGGCATAAGATTCCACAGGAGGAGCTGGAAGTGATGCCGATTCTGCAGCCCAGGATTGTGCATCTGCCTCTCTTTCTGCTACCATTTTCTTTTTCCCTTTGGGGGAAATAACACTGTGATTAGTTTTGCTGCCAGAGCTCTGCAGTCTTCTACCAACTAAGATACTCCCAATCAATAAGTGCTCCTTATGCAAAGCAGAGGAGCTGAAGGTGACCCCTCTTTCTAGAAATCATTAGTGACTTCTACTTAACCCCTCACCATATTACTTGTGAAAGTCAATCTGGTGGGCTGGGGTTGTATGTAGCTCAGTGGTAAGGCACTTGCCTGTCATATGTGAGACACTGGGTTTAATCCTCAGAACCACATCAAGATAAATAAATAAAATAAAGGTGTTGGATCCATCCAAAACTAAAAAATTAAAAAAAAAAAAAAAGAAAGTCAATCTGTCTCCCCAGGAGTAGTGTGTGTCCTTGTGGGCGCTTTTGTTGGCCTCCCCTCCTGTCCATCCTTTTAGCTACTCTGGGATCATATGATGCCTATGCTCAGAAGCTTAATCAATCACCCTTGGCCACAGATATTATTAAAGAAGTGGCATTAATCCTCTTGTGAAATGAGAAAAGCAGGGAGGTAGAGCACACAGGCAGCTACTAGCCAGCAGGTTGTGACTGAGATGCACAAAATTGCTCATTCTCACATTCCTTTCCTTATACTCTTGTCACTATACACCCAGGGGAGAGGGGAAGACAGGCTCGACACCTGTGGGCCACCTGGTTCCTCATGTCCATCATGTCCCCCATGTCCCTTCTCCTGCTAGCTCTGCCACAGAGTCCTTTGGCACTTCTGTTCATTAAAGAACCTCCTTTTCCCCTTACTGTCACAGTTCCTAGACCATTCACACCTGAGGGCAGGCCTTGTTTCTTAGTCACCTTCGCCTACCCAGGGCCTGACGCACAACAGGTCCAGGAAAAACATGGCTGAACTAATGTCGTGTTACTTGTCATAGCTGTAAAGGCCCCTGCACATAAGACCTTCAGAATTCAGTTGGTGAAGACTCACCTGGGGACCGACCACTCCCCCACTTCAGTCCGATCGGGTCTCTGATCCAGGGGGCAGCTCTCCGTTCCAGTTTTGAGATCAAGTCTGGCTTTGCAGCAGCAGGCCCTGTTGCAGAAATGAAGAGTCACACTTTTGCCACTGCTCCAGACCATTATTCAGCAGCCCCTCTGCACCTGGCCCCCAGTCCACGCAGTGGGGTCTGTCTTTGGTCAGTCAGCCAGGGCAAGCTGAGGGCACACCCACCCAGAGTGCCAAAGAGATGGCTAGGGGCGCCCTGCCAGAGGATGGCTCACCTCTGCAGCTCTGTGGATCAGCCATAGGAGCCGGGGCCAGTGAGATGCATTCAGAGGGGAAGAGGAAAAACAGGAAAAGCAGAGGATACAACTGAAGGAGAGCAAAGGCAGAGTGAAAAGGAAAGCCTCACAAGAAGTGGATGTCACCACCCACAACTGCCCCATGCATGCATCCCCTAGTGCACTTTAGGTGGCCAACTGCACAGGCTATTTGACGCACCCCTGAAAATTCACCACCTTCAATGGATCCTGAAATCTGAGTAAAAGAAAGTTACCCCTTATTTAAAATGTAACTATTTTTCAGGGATATGCTAAGAAATTGCTTCCTTTTTTAAAAATAAAGCCCATTACTATCTACTTGCATGTTTTCATGTCTACATGAATGTGTGTATAGACTTTTTTTGGAAGGGCATATAAGCAGCTGGTAACTTCTGGGGAGGAAGAAGGTTGGGAAAAGAGGGATTATTTTTTGCTACTCATCTTTTGGATCACTTAAATACATTTAAGTTTACTATGTAGGTATTTATTAGTATCTATTATCTACTGTGATAAAAAATAAATTATTAAAAGTGTGGTTGATTGAACTCACATCATTCTTGAAATATCTCTAAAATGAGAGTAAAGGAATAATAATAAAAAGACGCATAAGCCCAAGAGAAATATTGGACCAAAAAAAGCTGATACATTTTTAGAAGAAGAAAAGGAAATAAAAGAGAGAACCAACAGATGCATATCCACACCTGCAGAGGGGGGGACAAGGAGAAGCAAGTTGTTTGCAGCCCCAAATCCCAAAGAGATTAAGAACCAGCAGGCTCTGCTTGCTGTGAGGGAAGGGAGTGGGTAGGGAGCGAGGGAGCAGGGAACGAGATCAAAGTCTACACAGACCCCAGGACCTCTCAGCCATCCCAGGAAGCCAGGCAACACCATCACCTCACCTCGGGGGAGAACAGAGATTCCGTAGGAAAACCTACCAAGAAAGGCTCCAGATCCCAGGATGCTGAAGAAGCACGGTGCTAACGCCAGGACACACCAAGGCTGGGGGCGCTGCTGGCTCCAGGAGCCAGGGCTCGGCTCATACCTCCAAGCAGAGGCGAAGAGTTGGCTTTGCAGAAATAGAACTGCCCCTCACTCTCCCGCCAAAACATCAACAGACAGTGTTGTGGACTCCTCAGTGAGACATCCAGGCTTGAGCTGGTCCCCTACAGTGTCACCTACTCTTTGTTGAGTTCCAGCCACATGCAGAGCTTCCCCTCAGTTTTTAAATAGGACTGAACATAGAGAGAACTCTTCAAGAGACTCCAACATGAAAGAGAAAAACCAAAACAAGTAGGAAAAAGCCCTGGAAGAACTAAAGATCTTGCAGGGAGCAAAACAAGACTCCAAACAATCCAGAACTAATATTCACAGGCTGGGGTGTAGCTCAGTGGTCGGGCACTTGCCCAGCATGCATAAGGAACGGGGTTCAATCCAGGCCACACAAAAGACCAAAAAAAAAAAAGCGTAAGTATTCACAGTGAAAAAAGCAATGATAGTCATCCACAAAAGAAGCTTATAAAATAGAAAAATCCAATAGAAAAATTTAAAAAATAGAATTGTTAGGAAAAAAAAACAGAGGAGACCTCTAAGAAAGTTCGGTGAAAAGGACAGAAGCAGAACATGGGAAACAAAAAAAGCCCAAGGCTCAACTCAGAAAGTCCAATATCTAGCTAATAGAGGAGTTTGGGGAAGAAAGAGAAGAGAATATATAGGAAGAAGTCATAAAGGAAAAAAATTTAAGAACAGAACACTTCCCTAAACTACAAAGTGGAAGAAAAGTGCCCAACAGCCAGAACAAAAAATAAGTGAACTCCCATATAAAGGCATGTCATGAGACATTTCAGAACACTGGAATAAATTTTATAAGCTTTTAGAGTAGAATAAGTAGTGTTCAAAGATTTAGAAATACAATGGGCATTAGACTTCTCAACAGCATCAATAAAAACTAACAGAGTAATGCTTTCAGAATGGTGAGGAAAACGGGGTTCTAATCTGGAATTCTATGGCCATCAAGTTATCAACCAGCTGTGCAGGTAGAATAAGGCATCTTCAGACATGTAGAGTCTTAAAGAAAAGAAATGTCCTCCTATCCACCCTGCCTAGGAGGCTACTTAAAGACGGGCTTCCACAAATTGAAGACACACATCATGAAAGAAGAGACAGGTCCAGGAAGTGGGGAAGTGACAAGGAGAGGCTAAGGCCACATGGCAGGCCCAGTAACTAGATTAATCACTAGTTTAGACAGAGCAAGGGAGAGGAAGGCCCAATGAAGGATAAGACCAACAGATCATATGATTGTTCACCACGTGGAAAGACTCCAGAGGAGTTCTGTAACTCCACTGGATAGTCTGGGAAGATTTGGAGAGAGGACAAATACTAGCAAAATAAAAATATGAAAAAATTCCAATTCCGGGGAGAAAGTCCTACAACAAAGAAAATATCACCATAATATACTGCTTTGCTCAATAGTTAATAACACATAATTACAACCAGGCAAATAACTTACATTGATGGAACCATGAAAGTGTGTGACACCTGTTCTGAGAGGACAAGGGAAGAGAAGTGGGCCTGGGAGACATGAGAGGCATGTCTGCACTTTCCACAGTAGGAACCAAGAGATACATCTAAATCAACAAACAGAAGGAGCAGTGAACCCGGCAGCAAGGTGTTCAAGCATGGTCTGTCTGGGCTGGAGGCCCCAAAGTAGGAGCCAACCATCATCCATTCTCAAGCTGGACTATGGAGGCACACTTGGAAGGAGGATGGCCCTGGCCCTCACCCAGGAAGAAGGAATCAAGGAGCTAAAACTGGGTCAGGATATTGGGTATTAGAGATGTTTCTGGAAAAAGTTGTCAAGTGGATTATGAGTTTCTCTTTCCTACTATGGAGGGTGGTGTTTCTTTCTCCTAATTATAGAAATGCATCCTGAGTTATGTCCCCTGGAGCTGTGGGGCTGGCCATGAATCCAGGCCTAGGAAGGGTTAAAGGCAGATGCTGAGAGTGGGTGCCCTCACAGGGGCCCTGGTGGAAATTGCCTACATTCCCAAGGTTTGTCTGAGCAAAGGATAATTATGTACTCTCCATGGTCCAGGTGTGGGCCATGCAGGGAAGAGAAGAGGTCCAGAACCATACTTCAGAGGTTCTGCCATGATAGCTGTTTCCTGGTGTGATGGTCCCTCCATGAAGGAACCTAAGAAGAAAGTCAAAGAAGACATTTACCCATGTCAAGAGGTCCCTAGAAGCCAGGTATGATGGTGCCCACCTGTGATCCCAGCAACTCAGGAGGCTGAGGCAGAAGGAATGCAAGACCAGCCTCAGCAACTTAACGAGACCCTCAGGAACTTAGAGAGATCCTGTCTCAAAATAAAAAATACAAATGACTCGGGATGAGCTTAAAAAGTAAAAAGCACTCCTGGGTTCAATCTTGAGTACCACCCCCCCTGCAAAAAAAAAAAAAAAAAAAAAGGTCCCCGGTGACAGGGTTGGGAGGGGGTTGGTCTGTGGAACCCAAACATATCCAAAGAATCAGCTTTAAACTATCACAGTTGTAAAGAGCTGGTGTCAGATGACAGGGAGGCCAGGTAAACCATTCCTGTACATCTCTTACTTACCCCATTTCCCTCCCGGGGTGCAGCAGAAGCCCTGGAATAAGCTGGGGGCAGGAAGACAATAGCCCTTGTCTTTATTAAAAAACGTTTATTTTTGTGGTACTGAGGATTAAACCCAGAGGCCACCTACCACTGAGCCACCCCTCAGTCCTTTTTATTTTGAGACATGTTTTGGCTAAGTTGCTGAGGCTGACCTCAAACTTGTAATCCTCCTGCCTCAGCGTCCCTAGTTGCTGGGATCACAGGCATGTGCCACCAGGCCCAGCAGCTCCTCTCTTCCTTTTATGATTCCAGATTCTAGACCTGAAGCAGGATGAGGTAGAAAGGTAAGAAACTTTAGTATTAATAGAAGTACACTTAGCATTAATGGAGGACTAGACTTTTGTGGTCTAGCTTTTTTCTTTTTTTAGTAAAAATTTGATATAATTTCAAACTTAATAAAAGTTTCAATAGTAATACAAGGAATGCCAATTGTTTATATTTTGTCCCATTTTTCTTTCATGAGCTCACATGCACACTCACTCTTTGCATGTAGATATATGATTAATATTTTTCTGAACCATTGAGAGTAAATTGTTATCACGACCCTCCATCCTGTGTGTATTACTCAAGGACATCCTCAAGGGCAGCAGACAGAACTCTAACTTGGCATTGGTGATGCTCACACTGGCCTGATCTATTCCCTGCGGGTGTGGATACGATCTGTGAACAGGGGATGTCACTCCTGTGATCATTTTATGTTGGGTGACAAAGAGAGGGCATCCAGGCAGACTGGCCTCATTCCAGAGCCTTTTAAAAGCTGGGAGCATTCTCCAGCTGGAAGCTAATGGGGAAGCCAGAGTTCCGAAGCACAGGACACTCTGTGCACTGTTGCTGGCCTGAGAATGGATGTGGCCACAGGAGAGGAACTGCAAGTAGCTGTCGGGAGCTGAGAGATCCCAGCTTGACAGAAAGCAAACCAGGCCCTCAGCTCTACGACCACAAGGAGCAGGGTTTGTCACCAAGACAGCCATTCTCCCCCAGAGCCTCTAGGAAGAGCTCCTGGACCAGCATCTTAATTCTGGCCTGAAACCTTAAGCAGCAAGCCCTGCTGAGGCCACCTGGACTCTGACCTAGAGAGCTGAAAGGCAGTGAGCGAGTGTGTGGGACTTTGTTCTATAGAAACGTGTGTCCTATACAACTAAAGCATATGACCCAAACCAGATTATTGAACATTGACATAATACTATTATCTAATTCACAGCTCACAACTAAATTCCTCTGCTTGTCCCCCAAATGTTCTTTATAGAAGTCTATTTTTGCCAGCCCAGCATCTGACTTGGCATCAGGCATGCGGTGCCACAGCTTTTAGTCTCCATTAGTTTGGAAATGTCCGTCAGCCTTCCTTTACCCTCTTAATCAGGACATTTCTAAAGGGTGCTGCACTGGACATTTCACTCATTACCTAGAGGATGTTCTGCTGTCTGGGTATGACAAGAAAAAGTCACAGGCCCTGTCCTAGATTTGACCCAGAGGTGAGAGAGAAGATCCCCAGGACTGACGTGCAGCTGTGGTGACGAGAGCGCCAAGCTGTTTTCTGAATGCACCTACCCAAGCTACTCTGTAGACTAATGGCCAACAGATCATCTGGAAATAGGAGGAACTGACTGGAAAACACAGTTCAAAGACTTTCAGGAGGAGGACTCAGAATCAAGGCAGGACAGGGGACCATCAGGTTGGCATTATAAGTCTTACTGGGACTACTTTGATTAAAAACATAATTTTGAAGAAATATTTTAAAAGAATAATTGGAAAAAAACAACCAACCAAATACCTGCAAATATACTCTGTTTGCCTCAGATTATATTTCCCTTGGGGACTGTCCACCTTTTTGACTGCCACCAGCACCCTGGCCCCAGGAGCAACCAAAACCTTTTCTTTCTGTTTCCTTCAGAACAAGTGACAAAGGGAATTTCCAAACAGACTTTCCTAAGCTCTAGTAATGAAAGGGACCGAGGGGACTAACCACTGTGAATGCACAAGCACAAACCAAAACACTCCATAAACATCCAAAAAGAGGACTTGGCTTGCAAAGGAGACTTCTGATCATTCTGGGCTGACCTCATCCGAGGCTAGCGGACCCTATCCCACTTTCCACTATGGCCAAAGTCAAACCAGAGTTTCAAGTATGAAAATAAAAGAACATCCAGAAACTCTGCACAGTGATAATTAAAATAGCTGTAAAAGAGTGAGTCCACTGAACAGGAAACATTAAAGATAAAACAGAAGGGTGGAGTAGAGCAGAATGGTAGAGTGCAAGACCCTGGGTTCCACCCCCTAGCACTGCAAAACAGGGTGGGAAAAAAAGCCTCTTTCCCCATAATCAACATAATCAAGATGAATGTTCTTGCCAGGCAGAGCAGCACATACCTGTAATCCCAGCATCACCGATGGTATGTGAGGCAGGAAGATAGAAAATTCAAAGCTAGCCTCAGCAACTTAGTGAGGCCCTAGCAACTTTGTGAGACTCTGTCTCAAAATAAAACAAAAAGGGCTAGAGATATAGCTCAGTAGTTAAGCACCTCTGGTTTCAATCCCAGTACCAAAAAAAAAAAAAAAGTTTTTGTAAGTTCAGCACTATTGATAAGACAGTTGGCAAGGCCAAGGAATATGTGGCAGGTGAGTGGGTATAACATGGAAATGCACATCTGTCAAAAAGCTTCAGTCTATGCTAAACTAATAGAAATTATTATCAAGCTAGGAGTGGTGGCACACACCCATACTCCTAATGACTCAGGTGGACTGCAAGTATGAGGGTAGTCTCCGCAATTTAGCAAGACTCTAAACAATTTAGTGAGACTCTGTCTCAAAATAAAAAATAAAAAGGGCTGGGGATATGGCTCAGTGTTGCACCCCTTGGTTCACACCAAAATCAAATAAATACTCATCTCATTCTAGTCAGAATGGCAGTTATCAAAAATACAGACAACAATAAATGTTGGTGAGGATGTGGGGGAAAAGGCACACATTGCTGGTGGGACTGAAAATTGGTGCAACCAATCTGGAAAGCAGTATGGAGATTCCTTAGAAAACTAAAAATGGAACCACCATTTGATCCAGCTATCCCATTTCTCGGTTTATATTCAAAGGACTTAAAAACAGCATACTACAGGGACACAGCCACATCAATGTTCAAAGCAGCTCAATTCACAATAGCTGAACTGTGGAAGCAACCTAGATGCCCTTCAAAAGATGAATGGATAAAGGAACTGTGGTATGTATACACAATGGAATATTATTCAGCATTAAAAGAGAATAAAATCATGGCATTTGCAAGTAAATGGATGGAGTTGGAGAATATCATACTAAGTGAAGTAAGCCAATCCCAAAAAACCAAAGACCAAATGTTCTCTCTGATAAGCGGATGCTGATCCAAAACAGGGAAGGGAGAGGCATGGGAAAAATGGAGGAACTTTGGGCAAAGGGGAAGGAGGGTGGGGAGGGTGCAGGGGGCAGGAAAGATAGTGGAATGGGATGGACATCATTAGCCTAGGTACATGTATGACTGCACATAGGGTGTGATGCTACATTGTGTACAACCCTAGAAATATAAAGTTGTGCTGCAATTGTGTACAATGAATCAAAATGCATTTTTCTGTCATATATACCTAATTAAAATAAATTATAAAAAACACAAAAATAAATAAATAAATAAATAAATAAGGCTGAGGATGTAGCTCAGTGGTTAAGCACCTCTAAGTTCAATCCCCAGGACCAAAAAAGAAAAGAAATTAATATCAACATTGTCTGTATTAAATTGAGACTATCTGTTTAAAAACAGGCTCAATAGTGTTAACTCTAAAAGAACATTTTCTTTTTCAGTTGAAACTCTAATTGTGTTTTCAGTTGTAAACTCTGATAAGAAGCAGTCAAAAACTGAGTTCATTTCAAGAAGAAGTTCTACTTACCAAAAAATAATTAAAAGAATGCAAAATAATATTTGTTTTTTAACTCTTAAAGCACTTGCCACAGGGAGCTCAAGTGTAGGCAACTAAAAGAAATAATCCAAAGTAAAAATATTGATTAGAGAATCTTCACTATGTTTTAACACTGTTTTCTACCCTAATTATTGGCCTGATTCCTTTTAAACATACAAATCACATATGCCTGGCTATGTTTACAATTCCCAGGCTCCGTAACATGCTTTTACTTCAAACAAGAGAATGTATTTAAGTTGGAGGAGGGTGAAGAGAGACTGGCTGGACACTGAACTGAAGTACCTCACAGGGATCCCAAGTGCGGTTCAGACCCAGGACTCTGCACTGCTTTCAGTTCAGGACAAGCCCACTCTCCATAATGTGGGAGACCAACCTCACACGTGACTGAGTTAACTCCCCTGCTGGGCGATGTGGCATCAGGCACCCACGCTGCTAGACTGCTTGGCTCTTCTAGGGTTCGAGTGACTGTGTCTTCGTGCCCGGATGTGTCTTGCTACATCCCCATGGGTGGAGAAATGCTCACCTGTTCCTTTGTAATATAACCCCTTGCCCTGTTTAGGATAGCATGTTCCATGGAAGTGCCTTGTATGTGTCCCCTTCTCTTACTGTGCCCTTGGGTGTGGCCTACCCAGACGTCAGTCAACTTGCTGACAGTGGACATCATGAAGATAGACTCAGCCCCCTGAAACCTGACCTCTTGCCTCATTTGAATAGCTTCCCTCAATAAAAGGGGTCAGCCGTGCTTTCTCTCTCTCTCCCTCCCTGTGGACCCTTAAGGTCAGAGGAGCCGTCCCAGCGACCCCAAAGAAAAAGGTATTTATGTCTCTTGTGTGGTTATTTTGTGCAGCCCAGTCAGCCCACTTTTCCTGGAGCCTTTTAGTCGCGGCACCATAAAGCCTTCCTAATTCCTGATCCAACCCACAAGCAAATTAGCTCCCCGTCCTCTGATTATATTTTTTGCTCATTGAACAAAACTTCACCAAGTCTAAACTATACTCCAATTTCCCCTACTTAGTGAACATTTCCCCACTTCCTAACTCAAAACAAAGAAAAGAAAATTTACAATGCTTAGCTCATGTGTCAAAATACAAAACCTGTGGGATCAAGTACAGGCTAAACAAGATAGAGCTAGCACCCACTGCACTGCAAGGAGCCTGCTCTCCACAGTGACAGCGACCTGTTCCTTTCACAACTCTTCACAGGAGCTCCTGTGTTGCTGCGCGTTACTTTAAAGGAAAACCCAACTTTTGCCGGTGTATACGTTCACAAATCAATTTCCTCTGGTTCTCATTGTTTCTCAGCACAGCAGGGTAGCAACTGTCTTTGAAGGTACACTGTGTTCAAGTGCCCTGGACTCAAATACGAAACTTCTGTCACCACAAAATAAACCATGACTTAAGCCATTTCTGAATGTTTGGGAGGCCATTTACGAATTAGGGACAATTGTGGTGTGGTGCACATGCACTTGCCTAGCATGTGCAAAGCCTGGGTTTGATCACCACACTGTAAAAAGACTGATGAACAATTATTAAAAACAAATACACAGTGCAATAATATTTAGAAAATAGTCCAGATCTTAGCTGGAGTGTAAAAAAAGGGGCATGAAATCAATGAAGTCATATTATCCTTGCTGCTTAAGTCTACAGAAGTCTGACGTGGGTTATTGCTGCAATTCCTAAGTTAACACAGCAGCCCGCTGTGGCAAGCTTCTACTGTGACACTAGATATAGGCTGGTAAAATAAAGAAAGAAATACAAGCTCTGGAAGATGAAAAGCTGTCTTCCCATCTTATGCTGCATAAGAACCTTGGGAGTCTGCAGGAAGGAGGGAAAGTGAAGAAGAAACAGACACAGGGGAGGATGATGCGGTAGCCATCACTACCTCCATAACTCTCCATGCTGCATGCCCTCACCTAGTGAACTGATGCCCAAGGCTGCCAACCTGTGCTGGCACCTGGGTGAAATGGAGGAGCCTCAGCACTGCTGCACAGACAGGAGCATGGGACCCACCGAGAGGCCCTTTTACCTCCAGCCTTTGCTCCTGCTGTCATGCAAGATGCCCTTCCTCCTTCCTGCGCACCTAGTTTTGACTGTTTAAACAGATCCTCCCTGTGAAGAGATCCTGATCCCTTCCTCCCACACCCAGATTGACAGGGCCCTACTTCAGTGGCCCCAGGGCAGTCTTTCTTGAAGCTCCTATGGAGGTTGCCTGTGTCATTTGACAGTTTCTCATCTAAATGTTTACCTCTCAAATAAGTCCCTTGAAATTAGAGGCCTTGGTCTGCGCTTGTTCATTAGCACTTATGGAGACACTCCATAAGTGTTTGGTGGAGGACAGACAGGTGGATGGACAGGTAGATGGATGAAGAGGTGACAAAGTACAGTATTCCAAAGCAGAGAGAGTTCTGAGTAACAAAAGACATGAACCCTCTCTGCCCACAACAAGGGAAGAGCAGAAATGGGAAGAGGGCCACAAGCCATAGATGTTTATGTGGGTTCTGAAGTCAATTGATTTTGGCATATAAAAGACTACAGGAAGCCAGATGTGGCGGTGCATGCATTAATGCTAGCAATTAAGGAGGCGGAGGGAGGAGGATTGCAAGTTCAAGGACAGCCTCAGCAACTTAGCAAGATTCTGTCTCAAAAAATAAACAGTGCTGGGGATGTAGCTCAGTGGTAGAGTGCTGACAAGACCCTGGATTTAATTTCCAATATTGGGGGGGAAAAATGAAAAAGACTACAGGAAGCTTTACCCAGGGATGCCAAGAGCTCATAGTTCATCCGCATCACGTCTCTGTACAGCTCCTTCTGCCACTTGTCCAGCAGGCCCCACTCTTCCCGGGTGAAATACACTGCCACATCCTCAAACACTGCCGGGAGCTCCCCAGACACCACAGGAACCTCCAGCAGCCCCTCTTCAGGAGGGTCCTGCAACAGAGAGCAGTGCTGCTCAGCTCACCTTTGGAGTCAGATACCACTTGTCACTTCCAGCAGCCTTTGAGAAGCCCACCAGGAGACCCAGATGCATGCTGAGGAATTAATTTCTTCACTGGAAGTCAAAGAATCAAATTTGTGAGGCCCAGAATTAGTAGGTAAAACCAAATAGGCCTCAGTCAGATCCTAGGATCTCCTGGGAGAAAACAAAAACACATGGGTAGGAATTTCAGTGGAGCCTCTAACTGCACCCTGTCTTCTAGAGTCCTAATAGGGGTGCCCTCTGCTCTTCCATGACTACAGAGGGGATTGCCTGCCTCTGGGAGCGTCGGCTGGGCTTTCCCTATGGGACATGAAGAAAGACAGCAAAAAGAATTATGGATACTTATAATCAGTGACTAAGCTTACGCATGTCTTACTGCTAAAGGAATTCATTATAAAGGTTTGACTTGTTTATTGGCTTCCAATACTGAAAAAAAAAAAAAAAAAAGAGAACGAGAAAGAAACTTTGCTGTTTTTCAGGACTCTGGAAAAATTCATGCTTACTAATTTCAGCTGGGTTCCTTATGGTGCTAGCTCTGAGGCACACCCAGGCTACTCTCGCTGGACTCCCAAAGGAGCACTAACAGTGGTTGATAGTAACATTCTACTCACACGCAACAGTTCAGAATGGGGAAAATTCCAAGTAACACGGCTTCCTCAGAGACCAACTTTCCAGAAAACTATAATTCAAAATAAACAAGGCAAATGCTAGAGTTGTTTAGGACCCAAGCAGCACTACAGGAAGCAGAAGGAAAGCAGGAGCAGGTTGTCAAGGGCCCTGGGCAGAGTCCCACATTTACAACACTTCTCCTGAGGCTCCGTCTCCTGACACGGTGAGTTACTAACACCAGCTCCACAGCTTCCTAACAACATTAGACAAACTATCGTACAAGATGTTTGAAAAAACTCTGCAGAGTTTAAAAGTGCTACATCACTCCACAAGTTGAAGTTGAAATTTTAAAAATACTGATTATTTAAGAGCTCTGTGGTCACTGTGTGATTGTGGATTATTTCTTGAATTTTGTAGGTTTTGGATTCTGGATAAAGATTATCATTCCTTATATCAGAAGTTAGATGTTCTAGTTGGGTGCGGTGGCAGATGCCTGTAATCCCAGCAGCTCGGGAGGCTGAGGCAAGAGGATTGAGAGTTCAAAGCCAGCCTCAGCAATGGGGAGGGGCTAAGTAACTCAGTGAGACCCTGACTCATACAAAATAGGGCTGGGGATGTGGCTCAGTGGTTGAGTGCCCCTGAGTTCAATCATTATGTATGTATTACCTGACTGCAGAATTCAATAGTGTCATTACACAAAATGTTAATGTCTGAAGAGATGTCACTGGTGATTTCTTTTTGTCTCACATCTGAAATGCAGTCTAGATACAATGCAGGGTTTGCTGCACTCCCTCCAAGGTCCTCTAGTTCTGCTCTCGAGCTTGGCAGGAGGTTGGCCATACTATCAAAGTCTTCCAGAGGCCCTGGGGGGTAGAACATGGGATAATCTGCTGTGAAGAGGTGCTCAGAGCTGGCCAGGACCTCTGAAGAACTATCCCTGATGCTCTGGAAACGGGCTGCCCAGATGGGGTCCCTGGCGGCCAGGGCATTGACACAGAACATATGGGCTTTGCTCTTGGCATGATATTTGAGAGTCTCCACCTTGAATGGTCCTGTGTAACCTTCTATTAATCTTGACCGTTTGTCCCTGACAGATGGGTATTCTCTGCAGGCACAGCAAAACAGAGCTGTCTGTTCCTCATTCATGATCAACCATGGAAACTGTGCAAACCATGACTTCTGGATAGATCGGGGTTTCAGAGGTTTCTTGCTTCTCCCTGTCCAGTCTCCCTTGATGGTGTCACTCTCCACACTGCAGCGGCCAAGGCAAGCTTTCTTCTGAGGTGGCACGTACAGTCCACCTTCCCTGGTAGCACCCTGCACATCCATTTCTCCCATGTAGCCCACCTGATCTTTTCCTTTAAAAAGAAGAGACAAAAGGAATTTGCTTTGAAATTCTATGATCAGAGCCCACAATTCACAGTGGATCTGCTATGAAAGGTGGAAAGCACATGCTCAGTCCAAAGTGACACAGCCTGTGTTCTTGTAGGAGCTCTACCATACTTGAATTCTCCACTTCTAGTTTCTTGGAGTTCCCAGGTCCACCTTGCCTAATCCAGAAGAAAAATCCTTGTTGGGAGCTGAGCACCCCCTGGCTTTGAGTGATGGAAATGTGGAGACTGGCTTCCCTGACCAGGAGGCAGGTGGATCCCCATTTCGGCTCAGCAGAGGAGCACAGCTTTGGGAGTGGGTGTTACCCAATGGGAGTGGGCTGTCTCTTGTAACATGACCCCTCTGCCTTATATGGATAGAGTGTTCTTTTGAATAGCCTACCTCTCTTTCTTGCCTGCCGTGCCTCCTTTGTGGGAGCTGGGTCTGGGGGTGACAGAAACCAAAGAAAAAGGTATTTTCTCTGTCTGTGTGTCATTAATTTGTGCCAGCCCAATTCTCCTGAAGTGACCCTGACTGGTTTAGTTGTGTGTAGGATATGCTGACAGATATGTATCAGACATGTTTTAAGCAAACCCCTTTTTAAAAAACAATTTAAAGGAAAGATACACCCAGCCAAAGGAAGATCTTTGCACTTTGATCAATACAAGCTAAGACAGCAGTGCAATCTTCAGGGGTTCAGAACTTAATTATTTACTTACTTTTGTAGTACTGGGGATTGAACCAGGGCCCTGAGCACATGAAGCAAGTGCTCTATCACTGAGTCACACCCCCAGCTCTCAGAACTTACTTTTGGATAAGAACATAGGTATAAGAAAACACAGGGTTAAACTTGGTCATTAAAGCCAGTTAACTAGACTCCTTGCTCTCCAAGAGCCCCCTGCTGTGGTAGGCCTAACAGAGAGGCATCAGCATCCTGTACCTTTAGGGCAAAAGTTACTTATCTCCTGGGCACTATTTTTATCTCCAGATAGTTTTACCTAAGCTGTGATCCATCTCTGAGTACAGTGGTCCCCTGTGGTCTACAGTGAGTACATTCCAAGGTCCCCATGGATTCCTGGGCCATGGACACCAAACTATATATACTATGTTTTTTCCTATCTATACATGGATGGGATACAGTTTAATTTATAAACTAGGCACAATAAGAAACTGACAACAATAATAAAGTAGAATAATGATAACAACATAAGTTATGAGAATGTGATCTCTCTCTCCTTCAAGTATCTTACTGCTTGTTACTGGCCATGGTTGGCCGAGGTGACGAAATAGTAGGAAGTGACACCATGGACAAGGGGACTGCTGCACTTCTACTTGGCGAAGCTGACACAGGCTTGAGCAAAACCCAACTTCCTCTTTCCAAAGAGGTGAAGACTCTCGTAATCTCATGAGGATTTTCTTCTTCAAACTGCACTAGAAGTTTCTTTTTTCCCTCCTTCCTTGAAATGTACCTTAGAAACTCTAACACACTAAAGCCATTTCTTCTGTATTAACATAAGTTTAGATGGCCAGTGGCCAAGAACTAGACATTGGCTCCAAACCAATGGACCTGTCTATAAAACAGTTAACCCCAAGAGCTCAAAAGTGTTAACACAGTCAACAGGCTCCAAATGTGATGTGAAATCAAACAAAACAAATGAGCCTCTTTATTTATTTATATATTTGCTTGTTTGTTTATTTACAGTACTTGGGCTGAGCTCAGGAGAGCTCTACCACAGTACAGCCCCAGACATTTTTATTTTGAGACAGTTGCCCAGGTTGGCCTTGAACTTGCAATCCTCCTGCCTCAGCCTCTCAAGCAGACAGAAATAGCCAGGATTATGGGTATGCATCCCCATACTTGGCTTCTGTGATTCTTTATAGTCACTGACTATGGTCCATTTGAGAAACCACAGGGAGAGCAAACTTCTGTGATTCAAATCATATAGGCTTATTCCCCACGTCCTTCTCCCATAGGGGGAGTTGGGTTAACTCTCATCTTATATAACAAGTTGCCATCTGGCCTGGCTCTAGCTAAGCCAACTGCAGAGAAGCTTATCAAACAGGAGAGGAAAGAAAAATCTCTAGGACTTAGCAGACGGCTGTTTCTTCATTTCTTCACTCTTCCTTCATTTGCTGATTACCTATGGTACATGTACTGTGTGCCAGGCATCATTACAGGCACTGGGAATATGGTAGAAGATGAGAGAACCACACCTTCTGGGAACAATAAGCATATACTTCAGGGTAGAAATCAAAGACAGGGAGCCAAGAGGGCAGAGAAGAACACTGGGAGAGGCGTGCATATTCAGATAAGGTGACACCCAGGGGAAGAGCAGACTTGCAGATATGTCAGGTACTCTGATGAGAATGGTCCTGGTACCCCTCCCTGTTCCCTCCTGCTGAGCTCTGTCTCTGGGGCATAGGCCACACTCACCGGGGTGATGGTCCAGGAGACTCCTCTGGCCTTGGACATTGCCTGGCCATGGCTTGGACACTTTCCCAAACTCACAGAAGAGTTCAGGGCTGGTAACAGTTGGGCCTGAGTTGGAAATAGAGAAGAGCAAGTAAGGGTGTGCCTCTAGGCCCAGTATGAAGTCGGGTCCTTCCTTGGCATTGTGAACACAACATTGTGTTCTCTTGGAGTTGTGGACGAGGAAAGCAGGAGCGGGTGGTTTAGCATAGTAGTTTGGAAACTCTGCAGAGAGAACCCTGAGAGAATGGGGACACAGTGTGAAATGTAATGGTTCAGTTGGATGCTCTCAAGCCCAAATGGTGAGGGGAACCTGATACTACAACTGAGGAAACCGGACTGGGCATGGAGGTTGCGGCAGCCTAGAGGACCCTGTAGATGGGGGCAGTGGTTACTCAGTTCCAGAAGGCTACTGCACAGAATGCAGACTCAGAGCTGCCACACAGTCCCATTTGTTAAGAGAAGCCAGACATCCTTATTTTTATATGAAAATTCTTAATGGCTGTTATGTTTGAGACAAAACAAGAAAGTTTGGAGGACAAATGACTGGGTTATAGCCTTAACCTAATCAGTGAATTAACTCCTGATGGGATTAACTGAGTGGTGACTGGAGGCAGGTGGAGTGTGGCTGGAGGAAGTGGTTATTTGGGGATGTGGCTTTGGGGTATATATTTTTATCTGGAGAGTGGAGTCTCTCACTCTCTTGATTCCTGATCACCATGATGTGAACTGCCTCCTTCCATCACACTCATCTACCATGATGTTCTGCTTCACCTTAAGCTTTGAGGAATGGACTCTGCTGTCTATGGATCGAGACCTCTGAAACCATGAGCCCTCAAATAAACTTTTCCTCCTCTACAAGTGTTTGGTTGGGTCTTTTAATCAGAGCAGTGAAAAAGCTGACTGAAACAGAAATTGGTACTGAGAAGTAGGGTCATTGTTATGCCTAACCTGATCCTGTGGTTCGAAGTTTTCTGAGCTTTTTTGAATTGGTGAGAGGAATTTTGAGATATTTAACAGTGCAAGCTGGAAATGCTTTAGGTTGTTGTAAGCGGAGCTTAATGGCTGATTCTAGTGGAGGTCAGAAGACCAGAATGCCAATAGGACCATGGACATTAAAGATAGGGCTCAAGAGGGTTCAGAGGATGACTCTATTGGAATTTGGAGTAGAGGCCCTTTGTGTTATGTTCTGGCTGAGAAACTGTCTTCATTTTGCCCATGTCTAGAGACTTTCTGTGAGGCTGATTTTAAAAGCAATGAACTTCTTAATCTGGTAGACAGCATTCAAGAAGTGGCATGGGTATTGCTGGTGGCTTTTAGCCAAGGTTATTGTGATATTCAGGAGCAGAGAGTGGAGCAGAAATTTGAAAACTTGGACCTGAAAGTTGGGAGTAAAAATGGGGCAAAACAAAACAACTATAATCTTTAAGTCTAATCTGAGCTGCTACTATGCAACTTCTGGCTTAGGAGAATCCATGGTTTTCCTGTCCCTTTAGCAGGCACAGAAAGACCAACCCAGCTGCAACCTCTCCACCAATAGAAAGCTCTTTGCTCTTACCATGCCTTCATTTTTTCTTCATGGAAAGAGAAGATAAAGGCATGGGAGATAGTCATCCAACTGCAGTCAGGGAATACAGGTTGGCTCCCCTCACCTGAAAAGCTTGGTGTCCAAAGTATTTCCGTTTTTGGAACATTTGCAAAGACTTTACTAGCTTAGCACCCTTAATCTGAAAATTCAAAATCCAGAAAGCTCTGGAATCCAAAACTTTTTCTTTCTTTTTCTGGTGCTGGGGACTGAGCCTAGAGGTGCTCTACCACTGAGCTACACTCTCAATTCTTTTTTAAAAATTTTATTTATTTTATTTTGAGACAGGGTCTCATTAAGTTGCTCAAGCTGGCCTTAAACTTGTGATCCTTCTATTTCAGCCTCCCAAGTCACTGGGATTACAGGCATGTGCCACTGCATATGGCATGAAATCCAAAATCTTTTGAGTGCAGGTGACTCTTAAAAAAAAAGTTCTAGACTTTGTGGGCATTTCATGTTTTCAATTTTTGGATTAGGAATGCTCAACCTGCACAATACAACATACACATGTTGATACAACCACTCTTTCCTTGGTACAGAAAATCTACCCTCAGAAGCATAGAAAAAAGCATTTAAAAAATAAAGGATGGGCTGGGGTTGTGCTCAGCAGTAGAGAGCTTGCCTAGTGCATGTGAGGCTCTGGGTTTGATCCTCAGCACCACATAAAAATAAATAAATAAATAAAACAAAGCTATTGTGTCTAACTACAACTAAACATAAATTAAAAAAAAAATAGAGGAGATGAAAGATACCTACATTTGTACAAAGTTTTAAACTGTTTAATCTCATTAAATCTCTAGGCAATTCTAAGAGAATGACCAAGGCTTAAAAAGGCAAAAGGAATGCCAGTATCCAGTGGCAGAATTGGAAGAGAGACCAGATTTCCATAGCAAGTCTGCTGCTCTTCCCACTACTATTTACTAACCCCATGGCCCTATGATCTTCGCAGATTCACAGACTAGTCTTTCTACTGGGGGGATATTCTGAGGCATCCAGAAGACAGACCTCAAGGTATCCTTGGCAAGCCAGACTTCTCTAATCTCCTCATTAATTTAAGGGGAGAAGGGAAAGGGTGGTGTGTAGTTTGCAGGAAAGTAAGATGTGAGACTGAGCAGAGGAGTCATGTAAAAATTCCTACAAAGGGACACACCTTAATCCCAACAACTCAGAGGCTTAGGCAGCAGGGTTAAAAGTTTGAGGCCGGCCTCAGTAACTTAGCAAGGACCTCAGCCATTTAAGGAGACCATGTCTCAAAATAAATAAATAAATAAATAAATAAATAAATAAAGGGCTGGGGATGTAGCTCAGTAGTACAGTGGCCCCAGAAAATTCTCCAATATGTCTTGGCCTGGTTGGGGATATCACACTGTCCTGGTTGGGGATCTACACTGACAGTGGTGGAGACATGTAGAAATCCATACCAAGTGGTGGCACCAGCTTGTCAGAACCATAGAAGTCCTTCTGCTGCTGACTCAGCAGCATCCATTCCTCCTGGAGCAAGTACACTGTGATATCATCAAATGTCACAGGAGCCTGCAAGGAAAAATGACACCTGTGAAGTACCAACTTCTTCCTGAGATCGGCCTTCCATACAGTGTTCACAACCACCCAAGGCGCCCCTACTCTGGGAATTTACCAGCTTTGGGGTTGGGGGTGGAGGCACAGTCAATTTACATGCATGACCTACTCACTCCCTGGGTGCAAATCACAGTGAAAATAAGGCACGTTGTTCTTCAAGTGCCACTCAGTGAAACGAAGTACAGCCATAAAGAGAGCTGACTGAAGAACTTCCAGATGTTTCCCTGCAGCTCCTCACCTGCTTCCCACACTCCCCATTATCTCTCTGCCAAGGATTTATTTACAATTTATGGCACACTCTTTCAGAAAATCTCTTTTTTTTAAAAGAATTTTAATATTTATTTTTTAGTTTTTCAGCGGACACAACATCTTTGTTTGTATGTGGTGCTGAGGATCGAATCCGGGCCGCACGCATGCCAGGCGAGCGCGCTACTGCTTGAGCCACATCCCAGCCCAAGAAAATCTTTTTTAAAAAAATACTTTTTTAGTTATACATGGGCACAATATCTTTATTTTGTTCATTTATTTATTTTTAATGTGGTGCTGAGGATCAAACCCAGTGCCTCACATATGCAAAGCAAGTGCTGTCACTGAGCCACAACCCCAGCCCTCAGAAATTATTTTTTGAAGAAATTTACACACACACATACACACACACACACAGAGTTGCTGATGGACCTTTATTTATTTATTTATTTACTTACATGTGGTGCTGAGAATCGAACCTCACACATGCTAGGCAAGTGCTCTCCACTGAGCCACAACCCCAGTCCCAGCAAATCTTTTTTCAAAAAATATATTTATTTATAGATGGATACAATACCTTTATTTTATTTTTTAATGTGGTGCTGAGGATCAAACCCCCTGCTTCACACGTACTAGAAATACCACTGAGCCACAACCCCAGCCCCTTCTTTTACAAAATCTTGGACATGATAAATTTTCACCCTGGAAGATGTTTCAGATTTCTAGAAGTAGTTGAAAGAACTGTATCTATGAATGAAGTTGATGGTCAAGTCAGGCAAAGCTTTAGAGCTGAGATTGACATCTGGCATCTGTGTGGCTTGCAGAGAAGCTCTGGGGGTCTTCCACATTAAGATGGCCCCTTAACGAGCTCATCTGATTGTCTTTGTTCCCTGTGAATTTAAAAGAACACCCCCACCCCCCCCCCCAAAAAAAAACAAAGCTGCTCCAGGATGGGGAGCACAAAGAAGACACAATAGAACATAAATTTGGAAAGTGAAAAGCAGATGAAAAAGTAGTAACTGGGCAGATCCAAGAAAACGGAATCCTTACTTGGCGGAGAGCAAAGCTGGGACAACCCAGTTCCACTACTAAATCCTCAAAGGTTCAGGCACAGGAAATCCAGAGAAAAACAACATTTTGGGAAATGGAAGCATGCCACTTAAAATAAATGATACATCTATTTTAGCTCACATGGAATATGCTTCTTGAGAAAAACTATACGGGTAGTTCTAATCAGCTGCTAATATAAATTCAAAAATAATTTGAGCATTTTCTTAAGAATTAAAACATGTTCAGAAAATGTAGAAAATAAGTAGAAAAACACATTTTCTCTCTCTTTTTTTTTTTTTGTGGTGCCAGAGATTGAACCCAGGGCCTTGTGCATGCGAGGCAAGCACTCTACCAACTGAGCTATGTCCCCAGCCCCAGAAAAACACATTTTAAGGGGCTGGGGTTGTGGCTCAGTGGTAGAGCGCTTGCCTCGCACGTGCGAGGCCCTGGGTTCAAGCCTCAGCACCACATAAAAATAAATAAAATAAAGATATTGTGTCCATGTATAACTAAAAAATATATTAAAAAAAAAAACACATTTTAAGATCCCCATATTCCCATCACTGAAATAGAATTACTTTTAACATTCAGTATTATTTTGTCTATGAATATGTTTAAAAACAGACATGGAATTGTACTGTAAAATGTATGCTTTAAATAACTACTTGTGTGGAGAGAGTCTTCCAAAGTAAAATATGATTCGATCTCCAAAAGCTACTGCAGAATAGCCTGCATTCAAAGGAGGTACACAGGAACAGGGCCTTGAACATGAAAACAGTGGAGGAGGGCCAAGGAGGGGACCCCAAGATTATGTGGAAGGCATAACCCAGGAAGCCGGCTGCACACCAGGACCGGAGGCCTCCCTGCTCCTACTGGAGTAGGTTAAAATGCCTGTGACCATGGGAGGGGAGGGGAGGGGAGGGGAGAGGAAGGGGGGATAGGAAGGGCAGCAGAATAGACATTATTATTGCTGTATGTATATATGTGACTGTATGACCAATGTGATTCTGCAACCTGCACAATCAGAAAATTGAGAAATTATACCCCATTTGACTCAAATGTATGAAATGTCAAGATCATTGTACTGTCATGTGTAACTAATAAAAAATTAAATTAAATCAAATTTAAAAAATAAAAATAAAATACAATGCCTGTGACCAAGGACAAGCAGGGCTCCCTATTCACACCTTTCCCCCAGGGCTAAGGGGTAAGCATATGAGGGCCAGTGAGCCCCATCACCTTAGCCGCACAACCAGGAGTGTGGCTTGGACTGTCCGGATGATAAAGAGGTGTACTCCCAGCAAAAGTGACCACACTAAAACCTGGCACCCCTCTTTTAAACATTATGGCAAGAGCCTTCTGTTTCTGGATGATTGGCAATGTAAAGGAAACAAATCTGCTTAAATAAAAGGAATTCCTTATCTATAGAGGGTAAGAAGTGGCTTTGGAAATTCTATTTTAGTGATTCCTACCATCTACAGGATGAAGCTCTCGCTTCTCAGCTTGGTACCAAAGAGCCTCAATCTGTATCTCAGGGCTTCCCCACCAGGAGTCTTCCTTCCAGCCAGATTAGTACCATTGTAATCATTCAACCTACCATGCACCTTTCCTCTTCACCTACCCATCTTTAGATCCCATGATTGACCATTTCCTCCCTCTACTTAGAGCTAACCTGCCCACCAGGGTTCTATTCAATTCCATCTTTCATGAGGGATTTCATCACCTGGCCCCAGCCAGTGCTCCTTCCCTAGAGCTGGGAATGCTTTATTTCCCTTTTTAGTAGGTGGCACTCAGGAAACCAATGCTGATTGGCTTATTTTATAACTTCCTTCACCAGCACCACCCCTTTCTCTGATACCACATTATAAAGAATTTCATGGGCACTTAATTCATTTTTTCAGTCAACATACATCCATTATTTAAGTGGTTTTTGTTTGTGTTTTTGTATCACGAATTGAATTCAAGGGCACTTACCACTGAGCTACACCCCCAGCCCTTTGCATTTTAAATTTTGAAACAGGATCTCACTAAGATTTGGAGGCTGGCTTTGAATTTGCAATCCTCCTGCCTCAGTTTCCCAAACTGCTAGGATTATAGGCGTGCACCACCATGCCTGGCTTATTTCAGTGTTTCTATGTGCTTGCTGTGAGGTGAACCAAAGATATGAAGAGAGATTAAAATCCATCAGGCAGTGACAGACAACTACGCTATAAGTACGAGAGCAGAACTTTTTTTTTTTAAAGAGCCAGGTGCAGCAGCACATGCCTGTAATCCCAGCAGCTCAGGAGGCTGATGCAGGAGGATTGCGAGTTCAAAGCCAGCCTGAGCAAAAATGAGACACTAAGCAACTCAAGTGAGATGCTGTCTCTAAATAAAATACAAAATAGGGCTGGGGATGTAGGGATGTGGCTCAGTGGGACAAAAGTGCTGGGTGCCCTCTATCCATCATTCCACCAACAGTGAGATATCCTACTGCCATCCAATGGCCCAAGATTGCTTTCAGTTAACCAATGTCACAAAATAGCATCTATAGAAGATTCTAATAATTGACCAAGTTGCCACCTCAAGAGAACCCCTAGCTACCAACTTTGAGTCCCCCAAAACCACAGTCTACCCAGGCCATTGCCTTGTCATTCATTTGTAGCACATCTCACATTGCCAGTTGGTTTTACAATCAATTTATTTCATTTTTGGATAATATTCTTATTTATTAGGGTAGAAAACAAATATACTTAGGAAGGGTGAGCATATTTTTGAGATACTCTGCAATCAAAGATTAGAATCAAGAGTAGCGGGGTATGATAGTCACACCTGTAATCGCAGCTACTCCAGAGGCTGAGGCAGGAGGATTGAAAGTTCAAGGTCAGCCTGGGCAACTTGGTGAGTTCAAAATAAGTAAAAAGAGCTGGGGTGTAGCTTATTGGTAGAGTGCTTGCTTAGCATGCAGAAGGTTCTAGGTATCATCAATTCCCAGGATGGAGACAGAGGATTAGAATCAAGGGTGAAATTAGTGGTTGGATCCCAGAAGGACATCAATTCCTACTCCATTTCCCAAATATTTTTATTCTTCTCTTCCTGTTAAAGGCTAAAGCCTACCATTGACTGGAACAGTTTAAATCAACTCAATTCACTAATTCCAATTTTAATGCCTTTTTCTTTCTTACTTTTTTTTTCCCCCTAGAGTCTCAGGAGTCTCACTGTGTCATTCAGGCTGGCCTGAGATTCCTGAATGCAGGGACTACAGGCTTGCCCTGCTTGTCAAGTTATTATTATTTTTTTTACCCTCTTTCCCTTAAATTTTGCCCCTCCTCATCTAAATTCAGGTTCAATCTAAACTAATCTGGGGATATTATCTAAGGGTAAGGGCATTTCCTTTTCCTTTTTTGTATTCCCCAAAGTGCTTAACAAAATGCTGGCACATAGTTCCTTCCAATCTTTCTTTAGGTCCTATTGACTTTATTGTCTTGGCCTGGAGACTGTGTATGTGGCTCAGTGTGAAAAACGCATCATTGTAGCTTGTGGAGGGAAGGAAGATGGAAAAGGTGCTTAAGCAAGGAGTGTTTTTGCAAGTCTTCCAGCGCCTAGCCAGCCAGGTGCTAGATTTGCAAAGACTTTCCAGTCTTTCCAGGAATCTTTTTTTCCTGGATATCCTCCTATTCCTTCTTTCTGGGGTGTGTTCGAATTCCTAAGGTAAGTATTTCTGGAGGGCTCCTTCAGGCATCTTACTCAATGAACAAAGTCTTTATTAAATGGACACTTTTTTTTTCCTTTCAAGAAAGAGACTCAATAAACACTTGAAAATGTTTGCTGAGAGAATTCCCTGTGCCATAAAAATACAATCCTCAAGAACTGGGGACAAATCTCAATGGTAGAGCACTTGCCTGGCATGCCTGAGCTTCCCGCTCCAAAAAAGGAATTGGCTGCAAAGAACATCCAGAAAGATCTTAATCCCAGAAGCTGCCACTGTCTCAAAGTTAATGTGCCTACAATCACGGGGTTCTTTGACGCTGAGGCTGACACTGCCTCGGAGCTCTAACAACCCTTAACTGTTTCCAAGCACTTTCTCCCACCTCTTCCAACTCAAAGATCCTCTTGCCCAAAGCCTCAAACAAGTTTGTGGAATATGCTTCTAAGCAAAGCCCAGATGCTCCACGAAGTTGATAATCTAGAGAGAAGTGGGCAAGAAACATGCCAGATACCCCCTCACCCCCGCTTTTCAGCTCTTTCTGGGGAAGCAGGATGTAGGCAGGGCCGGCTCTCACCCCGCCTCTCGATCCCCACCCTTTGGCTCCCACTGGCGTCTTAACCAGCCTCAAAGCCTTAAAACCACCTGGGCCCCCTCCAGACCGCAGCGACGGTGAACGGAGACACGTAGCACTTTCCCAGCACTGCACTGGACCGGTCCCCCCAGCCGGCGCCAGCAGAGCGGTCATCTGGCCGGAGGGCGGCCGGCCAGGCGCTAGCAAGGGAGCGGGAAGATGCGAGAACCCGAGGGGTGGCGTCCATCCCAGAGGCAGCCGCCGAAGTGCGGAGGAAGCGCGGGAGGGCAAGCCCTTCCCTGCAGGGCTGGCTCAGCTGCCGGCACTTCTCCCGTACTGTCCCGCTCAGACAGAGCCTAGGCAGGGGTCCGCGGGAAGGGAGTGGGCGCCCCCGGGCCCTTCCAGTCCTACCTTCCCCGACTCCCTGGGCTCCATGGCCCCGCCGGCGCGGACCGTGCTGACCCCGCCACTGCCTCCAGGCCGCCCCCTCCCCCCGCGGCCCGGCCTGAGGATGATGCCGCCACGACCCACTTGGGTACCCCGGCTGCCGGAGCGGGAGGACGCCCTGCCGCGGAGGGAGCGCGGTCGAGAACTTTGCTCTGGCACGTCGGGGGCTGTAGCGCCAGAGGAGTGCGGAGAGGCGCTGAGCTGGGACCAGCGTCGTGCGAACGAACAGCTTTACGGCAGCCGCCTGGCCGAGGCGGCGGGGCATCACGGGAAGTGTAGTCCGGCGTGGGTGAGCGACTGTCGAGGCTTCTATTGGCTCCCGTAAGGCAGGGTCCTGATTGGACTCCGGGTGGTCGCTCTTTGCGCTTCTCACCTCCCTGGGCGATGGTTACTAGGCAACGGCCCAGGAGCCGTCTAGACCACGCCGTAAGGGCACAGCGCCCTGATTGGTCTGTGCCAACGTCAGCTTTGAAGATTCCAGGCTTTATTTAACCAGGAGGACAATACTTTTCCTTACATACATTTTTGTTTTTAATTTTCTTACATATTCGTACATGCATACAATATAACAATATAATCTGGCAAATTTCATAGGTTTTCAAAAGCATCATTGACAGTCTGCCACGAGAAAGGCACTGTCATAGGTTTCCTAGAGTGAAACACAGTCCTGACCCTCTAGGAATTTGTCGGAGTTTTTAGCCCCCGGGAGAGATTGGGGGAGCACGCCCGGACCAGGAGGAACCAAGAAAGGTAAAGGTCGACTGGCACCCATACCCAGCCCTCCCTCCCGGAGGAAAATCAGACACACCAGGGAGAACAGTCAAAGCAGGATCTCCTTTAATGAGAAAACACACATAGCTAATATAATGTACAGGAGCCAATCAGGGTAAAGGTCAACAGGATGGGGAGAATTTACATCTACACCCATCCTACAGGCAGTAATGGGAGACAGGAGTGTTCATGAGGGCAGAAGGGTTCTGAGCCTATCCATGGCAATACCTTCTGGCTAATTGTTAGGTGCTCTCTTAGCCACATGTGGCCCCAGGACTGGGAAGCGGGTAGCAGCCAGCAAGTTAAGTTTCCTCTTTTCTGGTGCAACATGCCCCATGTTACATCATGCCCTACAGGAATTCAGTCAAGAATTACAAGTGCCATGAAAGGGGTAAGAAGGCATAATTTGTTATCTTGGAGTGAGGTGGTAAGGGGGATATGGGAGAATTTGTCAAGGATTCCCTGGAAAAATGGTACCTGAACGGAATTAAAATAAGAGGTAGGCATTAGCCAGGTAAAGGAAGTGCTATGAATGGAATTGTATCCCTCCTCCCGATATACATGTTGAAGTCCTCCAAATGTCATATGTATGTAAGTGATTATAGTAGCTCCCCTTATCCATAAGGAATATGGTCTCAGACCCCCCCAGTTGGTGCCTGAATCTGTGGACAATACCAAACCCTACATATACTGTGTTGTCTCCTATACATACATACCTGTAATGAAGTTCATTTTTAAATTAGGCATAGTAAGAGATTAACAATAATAACAAATAATAAACTGTAATCCCAGCAGCTTGGGAGGCAGAGACAGGAGGATAGTGAGTTCAAAGCCAGCCTCAGCAATGGTGAATTGCTAAGCAACTCATTGAGACCTGTCTCTGATAAAGTACAAAACTAGGCTGGGGATGTGGCTCAGTGATTGAGTGCCCCTGAGTTCAAGATGTGCAAGATGTCATCACACTACTCAGAGAGGAACACAATACAAAACTTATAAATTGTTTATTCCTGGGGGCTGGAGTGGCTCAGTGGTAGAGTACTTGCCTGGCACTTGTGAGGCATTGGGTTTGATCCTTACCATCATATAAAAATAAATAGATAAAATAAAGGTATTGTGTCCATGTACATCTAAAAATATTTTTGAAAATTTTGTTTATTTTTTTGAATTTTCCATTTAATATTTGTGGACTCTAGTTGACCACAGATAGCCTAAATGGTGGAAAGTAAAACTGGATAAAGGGGGATTTCTCTATTATAAATGTCTCTGTCAAATTAATTTTAGGACAGAAGGAAGCAGATGTGGTTGGGAAGAGATATGCAAGGTTTCTGGTGTGAGAAGTTTGCTATTTCCAGACCTGGATGATTGTTTTACAATTATTATTCACTAAATTATATGCTTATGTTTTATACATATGTTTTATGCTTATGTTTTATATGTGTATATATATACATACAAGTATTTCTTTTGAGTCCCAATTCAAAGCTTTAAATAAAAATAAAGCAAATATAGTTTATATTGTAAATATTTTATATATTGCCATACTAATTATAAAATATTCTGATGATCAGTCCTGGGTAGGTCCTGAGTGACTATTTTCTATTATATGACTCTGCTCTCCTGGTCAAGGTTGAATAGAGCTAAATTCAGCAGGGCCAATAAGAACACATTCTCTAGGAATGCAAGAGAGAGGCCATCCTTCCTTGTGGGTAGAGCTGTGTGCTGTGAGCAGCCACTTTCCTCGAGGTGCACTCAGAGATAGAGGGGTCTGTGCTAATGAGGAAGAAGAATGAGACAGACACAAGTGAAGTGGATGAGAAAGCAGACAGTGAGGAACTCTGGGTTCCAGGTGGCCTTCCAGTCTCGGGCTCCCCGGTCAGCTACGTCCCCACCTTGGAGAGCTATATTCTGCCCATGGAGCTATTCTGATATTCTTATTTAAAAAGTCCTTAGTTCATAACCCACTTGAATCAAAGTGTGAAATATGATATATCAAGAACTATGTAATGTTTTGAACAACCAACAATAAAAAATTAAAAAAAAATAAAAAAAATAAAAAGTCCTTTTGGGATTAAAGTATTGGAGATAAGGCAGTTGAGATATCTAGGGTAGATAAATAATTCAACAAAAATTTCCATGAAAGGTTTCCATTGTTCCAAGAAAAAAGGACAGTATCTAGAGGGAAATGTGGGGTCAAAACAGGAGGTCTAAGGTGGGAGACATAAGATCATGCCTTGTGTGATGGGAAGAAACTGATGGTTTAACAAAGATGGATGATGCTATGACCCAAGCTCTTAGGAAGAAAAGAAGGGCTGGGGACAGAGTACAAAGGGCTCTTTCTAGGCTGCGAATGTTACCAAACTTGAGTTCTTGGGTCCAAGTTGTAGAAATGAGCGCTGGACCTAGGAAGAACCTCAGCACAGAAAGGTTTTAGTTAGGACCTTCTGCTTGAGCCAGAAGGGAGTAACAGCACTGGCTCAAGCAAAGAATGAAGCAGAGTAGGTTTTGTGGCATCCCTGGAGTAGGCAGGAACTGCATCTTTGGAAGTCAGCACACGAAGAAGTGGGACTTCAGATGTGCCTGCGCCCTGCCTCATCATGTGTCTTCTTGTGTGTTAAGTGTCCACCATGGGGTGCACATTCTGCTATGCTAATAAGGTAAAGGTAACTGTGGGTTACTTCAGTGAGTATGCTGTGTGTGCATTTGCCTCTCACCACCTGGAATTACTCTTATCATCTGGGAAAGTCTCTAATATCATTATTTTCCAAATAGTGCAGACCCCACTTTGTCTGGCTTCTGCTGACCACATAATCTCAGCAGAGCAGATTTCCCAGCCTCCCATCTCCTGGCGTGTTATTTCATTCCCACAGCCTGGAAGATGGGTTCACCTTTTAACTCTTGATTTCTTGATATGGCTGTTAACCCTCTAAGATCGAGAGCCTTAGAGCCTTAGAGCCTTACACTGTCTTATTTCCTCTGAAAAATATTCATCCCTTAGTGCTAAGGGGTCCTGTTTTTCATGAGGATCCCTGACTGGGTCAGGAATACTTCTAGCTTATGTGGAGGGAAGAAGGAGAAGACAGAGTAGATATAGGTTTACTTAAGTAGATTCCCTGAGAAAATTCTCAACTGATGACATCTCTTTGAGACAAGGTCATCTCATGAAAATGAAGCCAGGGAAAGAAGAGAGGTATGCATATTCATCTTGGAGAAGGGGAAATAGAACTTACTGGGGAGACATAAAAGATGGCCAAGTTCAATTTCAACCAGAGTTGAGATTTATGGTCACAAATTTAAGATAGAAACAACCTAGCTGCAAAATTCTGTTTTGAAGCCAAAACTGGGACAGATGTTTGAGTTAACTCTAGATTGTAATATTGCAGGTGGGTGGAAATGAGGGGAGAAAAAAGCAAGGGAATTAATGATATTCCCATCATAATGATAGAAAAGTGATTCTCAATTGCAGCTGCACATTAGAACTACCCATGGAGCTCTCAAATCCTGATTTAATAGGTCTAAGATGGGGACCAAGTATTGGCATTTTTAAAAACTCCTCAAGTACGTATAATTTGCATTTGGCACTACGTAGACTGTGAATCCAAGCTGAGTCATGAGAGAGGCGAGGAAGAAACAAATAAAAAGTAAATGTTATAAAGTCAGTGAATTTGAAATTACAAAAACAGCAAAAATGATAGCAGTAAACTACTAGAGCAAGTAAACTGGAATGATAGGAAATCATGACTGGTAAGTAAATATCTGAAGGTTTTTAAAGATGAGGTCTAGGTGTGGGAGTGGATTCCCAGGGTGGAGCCAAGGAGAAGGACATTGTAGGTGAGGAGGCAAAGAGTATAAGGTCAGTTTTTGTTTTTGTTTTTGAGATAGATGCTCTCCAAGTGCCCAGGTGACCTCAAATTTGCAATGCATTGGCCTGAGCCCCCCAGGTACCTGGGATTCCAAGTGAGCACCCCTGTGTCCAGTGAGATCAGAATTTTGATTTTTCACATGTTCATTCAAACACTGAGCATGGGTGGAAAGGAGGACTGAACCATTCTATAGAATTCTTCTGTAATGGTGAGGAGTGCCCAGTGGGACAGTGGGGAGCAGTATAAAGTGTTGTAGCCACACAGGCAACACAGGAAGAGATCTCTTGCAGGAAGAAGAGCCGGAACTGGCCCAGGAGAAACAACGTGAACATCACAGAAGTCAAGTGTCTCTCTTCCTGGCTCTGAGGTGGGATGTGAAAGAAATATTAGCTTCCTGGTAAGGTGGAGGCTTCAAGGAATAGGATCCTAGTGTTAGTCATGAAACGGTGGTGGAAGAAACTTCCAAAGATGTTGACAGTCGGGCAGCCTCTACTATAGACAAACCAGGAGCCAGAGAGCACAGTGTGGGCTGGGAGGGAGGATGTGGGGATGCTGGCTCAGAATGGGGGTTTCACAAGCAAGTGGGTGATGAGATGTGATGTTATGAAACAAGCAAGGGGTTAGCTCTTTTAAAGAACAAAGAACTCAGTGGGGACATGGAACATGGTGGACTTGGTCTCTTGGAGCATTGATTGTTGTCCCCAGTACTTGGCTCAGTAGTGTAGCTTCAGGCCACTTGCTTTCTTTGGGTCTATAGAGTGGGATGGGACTTTGGGGTGAATAAAACAAGGAGAGCACTTGGAGGTGGGTGGAGTGGTGGGAAAGTGAGAAGTGCTCTTTTGGACATGATGGATTTGGGACCTAAGTGATATCCAGGTGGATGTTCTAGTTGACAGTTGGATACGCAAATATATGTTAGTGTCACCTGTCCAGGAGGACAGATATCAGGTAGGTAATCAAATTATAAAAGTTGCTTGACTTAGGGATGTCAGTCCTTTGGCACATTTTCTTTCCACATTTCTGATGGTCCTTCCCCATGGAAAATTATATGTGATCAAGAATCAGTAATTATCAATGGTTGGCTATTGCCACCAGGTGGGAAGTAGGGTCTTTGAAGCCAAACTGGGACTGTTGACGGCTATGAAAAACTTCCATGGCAGAAGACCTTCTCAAATGGCTCTCAGAGAACCCCACCCTGATCTCCAGGACCTGTGGATCTGATGACATTACTTCCATGGTTGTGTGATATGGCACTGTTGACCTTAGAATGGGGGTTCCTGGCTTAGGCAGGTGGACCTAACATAATCATAAAAGCCCTATAAAAAGTAGATTTTTCTCCATATGGGGCAAAAATGGAGTCAGAGAGATTTGAGGCCAGAGAGAGAGATGCAAGGTGCTCTTGCTGGCTTCAAGAAGGAATACTGAGAGATGAGATGACAGTCAGCAGGAAGGGGTGACCTCAGTCCCACAGCTACCAGGAACTGAATTCAACATCCTGAGTGAATTTAGAAATAGATTATTCCCGAGAGCCTCCAAGTAAGAGCCTAATGTGTCACCAAATTTGATTTTGGGTTTGTGAGTCCTAAGCAGAGAATCTGACTCAGCTATGTAAGGCTCTTGTTCTACAAACCTATAAGAAAATTAATGGAGATTATTTACATTTGTGGGGATTTGTTACACAGCAACAGTTACCTGAACAACCACAGAAACAGTGCTTTTGAGGGGATGCCCATGCACATTGCTCTCTTGTTTTATGATAGGGATCTGTCACCATTTCTGCCATGGTTGATTCTGGTGCACCCAGATATGTGGGAGGGTCACCACTGACTGCCATGGCTGACTTAAGGTGGACCACTGAATTCCCCGGAGGGGGAGGATGATGGTTTTCTGCATTACATCAGGTACAGGAGAGATACTGGAGATATAGGAGAGATACTGGCTAAGGACTTGGAAATTCTAGGGATTGTGAGAAGGATATAAGCTATGAAGGAATTGAAGGTGTTCATCCCTACTGGTCAAGAAAGAAAGAGGAGCTAAGCAGGGACTGATAGATTTAGAAAATGGGAGGACTCAGACGCTGGAGGAGCATGATGAAGATAAACGAGGGGTGTAGGTGACCAGATAGGAGCTGGATGTGCAGAGAAAAAGGAGGGGGGAAGGCTTTGCAGGAAGTAATGGTTTCTAGGAAACATATGGAAATTGGATACGCCTAGTGGTAGCCCTTTCAGGAATCCCACCAACTTGTATGACTGACCCCATGTATAGCCTTGTGTACAATTCAAGTCCCAATGTTCACTTACCCAAGAGTCCCCCTTCCTGTGTCCCATGTCTATTAACTAGAGACTCTTACTTTCCAACTATCTTAGGTCCTCTCTCCTTTGCCAATAGCTTTAACTGGATGGGACTCTGGCCTGCAGGGTGTCTGAGGACTATGATTCAGCATCACCAAGTCCCAGAGCAGAAGTGGTTGGCCTGGCTCCCACCCTTTCCGTCCTGGAAGTGGAGCCTGAGACAAGAACTTGGTCCTAGAAAGGGGTCTCACAGGGACTTGGGAAAGGAAGCAGGGAAGAGGAAGAACTGACACAAAGGTGCATTTTAGAGATCACCCTGTGGTGACTTGGAGTGTAGCTCAGTGGCAGAGTGCTTACCTAGCATGTGCAAGGGTGTGGGTTCAATCCCCAGTAAACCCCAGAGAGAGAGAGAGAGAGAGAGAGAGAGAGAGAGAGAGAGAGATCAGTGGTATGAGCGCTGGGGGCTTGGTTGCACTTCTCAAGAATTGTACAGGATGCTCGCCATGACTCTCTGAGGAATGGGAGGGGGTGCATTTATCTGCAGCTCTCATCCTGAGTGGTTGAGGGTCACCCCAGAGACATGAACTACATCCCATCGCTGCTCTTGTATTCCTTCCTGGCTACTCTTGTGCAGTCTGTGTGTCAGAAAAGCCCAGGGCAGAAAGAAAAAGAAGCTTGAAAAGAGGATATCAGAAAACAGCTCATGAAAAAAAAATGCTCAACATCATTGGTCATTTAGGAAATGTGAATCAAAACTTCACTGAGACCTGGCATGGTGGCACCTGCCTATAATCCCAGCGCTTGGGAGGGTGAGGCAGGAGGATTGAAAGTTCAAAGCCAAAGTTCAAAGCCAGCCTTAGCAACCTAGTGAGGCCCTAAGTGCCTTAGCAAAAGTCTATCTCAAAATAAAAAATAAAAAGGGCTGGGGATGTAACTCAGTGGTTAAGCCCCCTAGGTTCAATCCCTGGTACCAACCAACCAACCAAACAACCAAACAACAACAACAAAAGACAGAGACGGGGGTGGGGGCGCAGGGAGAGGGAGAGACATAAAAAGGAGGAGGAGAAGCAAATTTGTTCCTGAGCTTCCATGGAATTCTGTAATGTGCTGCAGCTGAAATCACATTCAGTGGAGGGATATGACCTGGCGCACTGTAGACTCCTAATGGGAGAGGTCTTCAGATTATATTCAGCCTTATCCTGCTATAGAGGAGGACACCAAAGCCCTGTTATGGAAAGTGTCTTTCCCAGGTTCACCAGTCACCATGAATGCCATGGTGAATCCATGACAGATTCACAGAGGTCCTCAGAAGACCAAGTCTTTGTGCAGGGCGAGGCAGGACTCAGAGCCACCCTTCCACGGCTTTCCTACCAGTTCCTGGATGGAGACTCTACACATGGACTTGCTGCCAGTGTGATTTTATTTGGGAGGATGGGGGATGGATGGGCATGGGAGGAGATGATCAGTGCCTCTGAGTCCAAATGTCATAAGAGGGACAGCAGTGGACGCATCTGGTGGAACCTGTCAGCGCTTTGAGAAATCACCTGCTGGAGGACAAGAAGAGGAGAGATAGGCTGGCAAGAGGGGGAAGGGGATTGAAAGCAGGACAGCAGAAGCTGGCATCTGCTCTTCCACTGTGTGCAACCCAGGAGGCATCGGCACCCTTCCGTCTGTGTCTCCCTCATCTGCCACACTGTGACCTCAGTTATATACCAGGTACTTCACACTCATGGTCTCATAAATCGGTTAAATAAGCTGAGGTCGTTGGGGGCTCTACAGAGTCACAGAGGAGCTGGGATTTGAACCAGGTATGAGTTCCTCCAAACACCCAAGCTTATGTAGGATCGGAGAAATAAAGAGAATCCTGAGAAGGGGACAAGATGGCATTGTAAGAACTTAAGGAAGATGGAAGTGTCTAGGAACTAACTGTACGCGTCCCTGGCCCCGCCTCTCCGGGAGCCCCACCCGCATCAGGCCCCACCCCAGAGCCCTGCCCCGCCCGGTCCCCACCGCGCCCTGCAGCCCCGCCCCCATCCGGTGCGGGGGGTGGGGGGGGGTGGGTGGGGTGCAGACACACCTTGGCAGGCGCTGCACTGGCAACTGTTGATGACCGGCAGCACCACTGGCTCGGTGCGGCCATCTGGACAGCGCAGGTTCAGGATCCTTACAGGGCTGTCGGGGTCCAGGCGGTAACTACAGCAGTCACACTGGCTCTGCAGGTAGGGCTCCTGGGCGAGACAGGGTGGTTGAATTGGGGAGGGACTAAACCGTTCCTTGGCCTTTCCCATCTGAGGTGGGAGTATTGATCCCAATCCTCCTAAGTGGGAGGGAAGCCGGGAGGGAAGTGTCACCAGCAAGCCCCACTTCCCAAGAAACCGCCCTCTTCACTTCTGCCAGCCTGAATGGTCAACAACCAACAACCTTCAGGTTAAAAGAAAGCAGCAGGGGAAAGACACAGCCCCCCCTACCCCCCACAAGGGGCTTAGGGTCTGGTTGGATAGATGGGCTGATAATATTGAAACCCTAATTAAACCCTAACTGCAATTTTGATCCAGTATAAAGTGAGCTCTCTTTCCAGAACAGGCCCCTTCTTGCCCTTCAACGCTATAGTGATCTTTTTACAAGTAAACTAGTTATAATTCCGTGTGTGTGTGTGTGTGGGGGGGGTATTCGGGCTCAAACCCAGGGCCTTGCACATGCTAGACAAGTGCTCTACCACTGAGCCACATCCCCAGCCTTATTCTTCTCCTTTGAGACAGGTAATACATTCACATAATACCATGTTACAAAACTACAAAGATTATTTGATTATATCTCCCAATTACTTTCTTCACTACATTTTTAAAATTCCAAAAGAGATTTGGGAAAGCATCTCTAGGAGGTGCAGAAGTGGTTGAGGGATGAGGGGCCGCATCTTTGGGGACCAGGTTGGAAAGCACCTTTGTCGTTCAGGTGGTCAGAGGCACGAGGAAATGGTCTCAGGGTAGAAGTCCTGGTGACAGGACCCCAGGGGCACCATCTGACCTGAACTCCGGGCCTGTAAGCACCCTCTGGCTCACCTCAGGCATGACGTTGGTGCTAGATGGGCAGTGCCCACTGCAGTAGCTCACTTCTACCTGGTCCAGATGGCAGGGGCCCTTGGTGAGGTTACGAAGCTCAGTGAGATGCCGGCAGGAGGCTGACTGTGCCTCTGTGTGTGGAAGGGTCACGTAAAAGTGGCAGGAGGTGGAAGCAGGGCAGAGGGGGAGGCTAGGACTAAGGGGATCCTGGGAAGGGGGTGTGTGGGGGACAGGGCCTGGGACTCTGTGGGGTGGGGGTGGCCAGCTGCTGTGATGCAGCCCTATAGAGCTTCATCCTCTAATCCCTATATGAGCAGCCTGGGCAAGGTGGGCACACACCAGGCTAAAAAGTTGGGGTGTAGGGGCAGTTGGGGAGAAAGGAGATGCAGAAGTGGTTGAGGGCTAAGGGGCTGCATCTTTGGGGACCAATACCCAGGTCCTACGTACCAAGGGTCTCCCTGCGGCAAGTGGGACAGCAGCTCCCTGGCTCCTGCACAGTCACCTCGTCCTGCAGAGTGGCCCTTGCGTGAGTCAGAAGGATGGCCCCATCACCCACACCCCACACAGCCTATGTAGAACCCTAAGATCAGTCATAGATGAGGACCCCTGAAGAGCCTAGGAGCCACCTGGAAGCGTTGCAGAGCCCAGGGGGTACCTGAGCACAGTTGAGGAGGGGGCAGTGCTGGGTGCAGACGCTCCTCCCGCGGAGGCATCGGCAGCTCTCACAGTCCTCCTGCCATTCAGATCCAAGCTGGGAGTGGGGGGTGGGGAAAAGTCACCTCTTGGTCTCTCCCAGTTTTCCATGGTAACATCCTGGGCCTGAACCCAGCCTGGGAGCACCCAGCCAGGACAGTGGTCTAGGACTGGAGTCGGGTGATGAGTCTCAGGTAAGTGACAAGCCCTAGGGGCCAGAGCAGGGGTCCCACCCAGGGCTAGATTCTGTCCCTTGAGATGGCCAAGCCTGGCTCCACTGCTGTAGGTCCTGGGAGTAAGGGCAGCCAGGGAAGTTACAGATACTCAGCAGGTGGGGCGGCCTGGGGTCAGGCAGGGGGACACATCTTACCAGGTGGAGATGCCCGTGGTGCCAGCATTCACACTGGTCTGCGGGGACGCAGGGGCCCGCCTGGCTACGGAAGTACCCTTCCTGGCATATGCATCCCGGGGTCTGGACAGCACTGCAGTTGCCCTGAGCTGCTGTGGTGTTTGTCTCCTGGCATGTCCACTCACAGGGACCCAGCTCTTCAGGACCCACGTGCTGCCACATTTCCCCAGGGGGGCACTCTGTAGAGAAGACCATCCACCCACTCTCTGGTCAGCCCTGGGCCCAGCCTCAATCCCCTGCCCTGCTGGGCAGCCCTCAGACCCCTCTTCTTCCTAAGTGCTTCTCCTCAGCTCTAGCCACCTGCACCCACCCACCCACCCAAATAGCTGGGCCCAGGCCAGTTCTCACCCCCTGGCCATCCTGCCACCCTGACCTCTGTGTTCTGGCACCAAGTTCACATGCTGTGACACTGCCTGCTTGTCAGTGCCCCAGGCGTGATCTCCTGTCTCTACCTGTTCTGGTGGTGGCCCCCTCTTGCCAGCCAGGCTGGGAGTGCCTGGGGCTGGCCGTGTCTTCCTCTGAATCCATCGAGATCTGTGGATTGTTTTGCTTACCGCTCTGGGCCTCAATGTCCTCAACAGCAGGACAGAACCTTCCACAGAGAACCTGGCCTCACCGGTGGCCCTGGCTCAGTGTGCACATGTTCTTGGTGAACACCCTACAGGTGGGGCGGTGTGACAGTGCCTAGGAGTCCTGGGCAGGGACTGCTGGGCCTCAGGGCAGGGAGGGGGCAGTGGGGACAGAGAGGGAAGGGGCTTCCTGAGGAGCTAGCTTAGCTTCACCCCTGCTCAGGCCGGCCAGCCTTGGCGTTGAGGGGCATGGACAGCCACATCTCACCCTGACAGTCGATGAGGGAGCAGCTGAAGGCTCCATCTTGGCAGGTACTGGGAGGACAGAAGCACAGCTCAGAGCCTTTTGCACAATCCTCCCTCCGCCCTCTCAGCAACCCCGTCCTCACCCGGCTCCCCACTCCAAGTCTCTGGGCTCACCAGCGGGTGCAGTTTCTGGTAAGCATAGCCCCCGGAGGCAGCTCCTGAGCCTGCTCTTCAAGAGTCAGGGTGAGGCCCCAGGGCAGCAAGAGCTGAGTGCAGGGACAGGCAGCAGGGGGCACGCACGTGCCATTGTGCAGCAGCTGAGGAGGGCAGGCTTGCTTGAATGTGGACACTGCCTCTTACCTCCCAACCTGCCCGCTTCCCCAGGCAGGAGTCAGGACCCAGCAGCCGTACCCACCTGTCCCCTGGGGCAGCCACAGCCCGGTTGGCAGGGTTCCTGCGTACAGATGGTGCCAGGCTGCAGGTGTGAGCAGAGGCTTGGGCATGATGCAGCACAGGCACTGAACACCTGGCCTGAGGGGCACTCTGTGGGGAAGTGGGAGTGTCCCAGGATGAGGCTGATGGGACTTCCCAACCTCCGCCTCCACTCAGGTAGGTCAGGGCCTGGATCCAGCAGTGATGGAGGGACGGAGGGAGGGATGGCAGGCCCCTGGGCCCAGGGTGCTCACCAGGGCAGGGCTGCAGGTTACAGTCTTGCTGTTGTTTCATGTCTTGGGCCTGGCATAGTGCCCCCTGAGGATGTTCCTTGCAGCTCCGATGACGGTCCATGGTGCCCCCACCACAGGCAACTGAGCACTTGCTCCAGGCTGACCAAGGCCCCAAGGTTGGACACTCAAGGTGTGGGCACACTAAAGACCCATTGATGCAGGTGCTATAGACAAGGGACAAAGCAGGGGGAACAAAACCTCACTCCTCTGCAGGGTCCACAGCCCTGACCTGCCCCACATCTCCTACGCCAGGGCATCACTATGGCAGCTCACCAGTTGTGGCAGTCCAGTTGCACCACCTGGGCTGGGGCCAGCTCCCAAGAGGCATTGGCACTGGGAAGGCCACAGCGGCAAGAGGAGATGGGCACACAGTGCCCATCCTGCACCAGCTGGCCAGGAGGACAGCGGCAGCCTAAAGGTAGAAGTGGGGAGGACAAAGAAGATTTGGTGCTCAGGCAAGGCTTACATGGTGGGTCCCTCCAGCAGCCACACCTGGTGCAAATATGGGTCTGCACAATCTCTCCCACTGCTGCACAGGAGACACTACTCTAGCCTGCCCTGTGTATGTGATCACCATCCTGTCACCCTTATAGCACCTGTGAGCCTCCTCATAAAAGCAGGGCTTGATAAAGCCTTTGTGCAGGACTCAGAGCTGGTTACTACAAGTAAGGACCCACTTTTGTACTCTATGATGACCTGGCAGTCTGATCTTACCCCCCACCCCACAGCCCACTCGATCTTCGACCCAGGTCTCACACTTTCTGGAAGCAGGAGGTAGTGAAAGGGAACCAGGCATCCCCAGAATTCCCAAGCCAGGCTGAGCACAGCTGGCTACCTGGACTGCAGGGTCCCTGCAGACATTGCACACGCTCCCAGAGGTCCATGCAGCTTCGAGGGCATTGATTGGCACATTCAAGGGTGGGCACAGTGTCCTTAGCCTCACAGCTTTTTCCTGGGGCCCAAAAGGTAGGAATCTGTGTTGGGGACACTCTTGGCATCCAGGGCAGTGGCCCCACTTGTCCTGTCCAACTCCAGGACAGAGGCACCAACCCTGTGCAGTGTTATTTCTGAATGCAGTCCTGGCAACCCTTTGGATGCTGAGATGGCATTACCTGGGCAGGGCCCCATATTGCAGCTCTGGGTCTGAGCCCATGGCCCACGGCAGGCTCCTCCAGGGAGGCCCCCTGCCTCTCTCCAGCGCATTTGGAAGCCTCCACTGCAGGGCACCTGGCAGGGGCTCCAGGGTCCCCAAGGGTTCCACTGGCATGAGTCTGGGAAAGAAACTGTAGGTCAGTGTATTGACCCCACCTCCTTCCCTGCCTTAGACTGTGGACTTGACCTCTGCAAACATGTCCTGAAGCCCTGCCAGGCTCCCTTTTTCCAGCTGCTGCTTGGACCTTACCCCAGCCTCGAATCCAGCAGGCCCCAGAGGCAAGCAGGAGGGCTAGCAGGTTGGCTAACTCCTGTCCACTAGAATGAACTTGTGGCCCAGCTTCCCATCCCCTTATGCCATTCCAGGCCTGTTCCTTCCTGTTGGCCTCTGCCCCTTCTCACTACCTTGACAGGCTTCGGGGTCAGGGCAGAGGCGTTGCTGGTTAAGGGGTGCAGTGCAGAGCTGAGGGTCCCCAGCCCAGGGCCTCCCTGTCTCAGGGTCCAAACACAGGCGGTGGCGGTGCTGCTCCGAAACCAGCAGGGATGTCGAGGGTGGCCAGAGGCCTGTTGTGTTCGGAGGCCAGTGCTCCTCCAGGGTAGTCCTGGACGTACGGGTCAGGGCACTTCGGGGCAGGCAGGGCCCACAGGGTGACCATTCGGACCAGCTGCTCAGAGGCAGGAGCCCTGGAAGGGCAGGATGTTTGTGCACTTCCCAGGGACCCCTTAACCCAGAGACCCCAGTGGGCAGGGAGGGTGCTCAGGGTTATGATTAGGAAGAACAGGAAATAGGAAAGACTGAAGGAGGTTAGGGGCAGGGAAGGGTCCCCTTTATCTGGGATTATCCCAGTTTTAGCACTGAAAGTTCCTGGAAACCCCACCCTGGGCAAATGGGGACAGTTGTCTCCCCAGGCCAGGGTTACCTTCACAGCCCCAGCTGGTGCAGCGCAGTTCTCCGTGCCAGCATTCGCTGTGGGAAGGCGACATCAGAGTGGGCTCTGGCAGGCAGGACCCAGCCCAGAGCTGTGTGTGTTGGAGGGTTCCTTTGGGGATAGCCTGAGCTCTGGGTGTATTTGGGGCAAGATGAGGGAGCTGTAAAGTCTGGAACCTTAGGGCCACCTGCCCGCAGGCTGGGTTAGACCTGAGGGCTTAGCTTGGCCTTCTTTGCTAGGCCAGGCTGCCTCTTGGGGGGACCCTGCTCTACTCCCTGGCCTTAGCCTTCTGCCTCTCATCACCCCATCACTCACCATTCCTTACACCCCAGCTGCAGGTGGTCCCCAGGGGCCAGTGTCACCTCAGCTCCCTCTTCTGAGATGTGCCAGCAGTTACATTGCTCGGGGGGAATGCAGGCCCCAGCCTGCTCCAGCAGCCCCTGTGTGGAAGGAGAGACATGACAGGGCTATGTGGGGATCACTGTGTCACCCGAATGCCCAGCACCATGCTGACCGGCAGCAGGTGCCCATGCGGTCACTAAGAGAATGAATGTGGGAATGAACACAGCTGGGAAGAGGTTTTGAGGGTTTGGAAGAGGTGGGGGTCCCCCAGGGCATCACAAAGAGAGGACACTCTTCTTCTTGGGGTGTCCCCAGCTCCCAGCCCTCACCTTGGGGCAGTAGCAGCCAGGCTGGCAAGGTGGTAGGTCCTGGCAGAGCTGTCGGCTCAGGTGTGTGGCACAGAGCCCGGTGCAGGGGGAGCCACAGGCCTGGAACTCAAAGGGAGGTGTGCAGCTGTCCTCTGGGGGGAGGCAGGCTGTTGGGGCAGCAGCCCAGAGACACCCTCTCCCACACCCCAGCACATACTGCGTGATCCCAGGGAGGCTCCTGGGGTCACCTGGTGAGAGTATAAGACTGCCCCTGCTGTGTCCCCCACCTGGAACCTGCTGGGCTCCTGTGTCCCCCCAGGGGAGGATCAGTATGGTCTGGACCTCAGGGAGCCAGGTAATGGTACAGAGGAGGGAGCTGAGGGTTGGGCCTGGTGGGTGCTCCAGGGACTGGCAGGGACAAGATGGAGGGCAGCTTCAATGGGAGCTGAGAGACACATTGTCACTGGGACAGCTACATGGGACAAAGCCACATGAGACCAGTAGCTATGGACTGGGGAAATCTTGGTGTGTGCCTGTGGGGCAAGTGTAGCTGGCGGGGACAGTAAACAGGCACCGGGGCAGGGGTCAGTGCAGGCATAGGAAACTGTCCTGGGGTCTAGGGGGCCCAGGGTTTGTGATAGGAGCCACTGCTGCTCCTGGTCAGCAACCTGCCTTCTGGCTCCTGGGCCTCACCTGAGCAGCTGCCAGTCGGGCATGGCCGGAAGTGGCCATCCAGGCGGGTGCAGGGGGGGCCCTCTGCCATGCGGCCAGGTGCTGGGCCCTGGTGCCGGTAGCGCTGCTGCACCAGCACCTGGCATGAGCAGCGCGTCCAGCTGCTCCAGCCACTCCACAGGCATTCCTCTAGGGACAGGGGGTGGTGGGGGGACATCAGCAGGCACCTCTCTGGCTCCCCCAGCCCCTGCCCTGCATCCTCCCCTCTCGCCCTCCCCTGGCTGAGACCCTGCAGAGGACACGGGCAAGAGGGAACCAAGGGGTAGAAAGGTCCCACTGGGTGGACTCTGTCTCCCTGGGGAGGAGGTCAGGTAGCAAAGGGCTTGAAGGGAAGAGGAAAGAAACCAGCCAAATGTTGGGGGGATGGATATAGGTATATATTGGGGGTGCTGGGGGCGGGGACAACACGTTATTCCCTGAATTTCCCCAGGTGGGAGCAGAGGACAGGGCTCCACTTCCTCGCCATACTCACCCAGGCAGGGCCCCGCGTAGCAGGCCTGGGTGTCCAGGTGTGGGAAAGTGCCGTTGCACGTGGGCTCTGCCTCTGCCGGCAGGCAGGGGCAGGACCCGGAGCGGGAGGCCAGGCCTGAGCCACAGCTGCGCGAACAGGGGCCCCATGGGCCCCAGGAGCAGGCCTCCAGCAGCGGCTGGCATGGCTGCTGCCCACAGGGCTGGGTCTGGGTGTCAGGGCCCTGGCAGAGCGGCTCCCTGTGGTGAGGGTCCGGCACCATGCATGCCCGGGTGCGCACCTGGTTTCCACCTCCACAAGAGACAGGGCAGTCGGACCACAGGGACCACAGCGTCCAGCTCCCTGTCAGTGTGGGAGGGCATAGGTAGTTAGAGGAGTGAGGTGGGCAGCAAAGATCAGAGGGTGGGAGGGACCATCATGACCAGGGCAGCAGTTGGGTGGCAGGGGTAGGAACACAGGACACAGAGTGGGCGGCCTGAGAGACATGAGGCTAGTAGGAAGGGCTGAGGTGGGTGCCACGCAGGGTGAGTGTAGCTGCGGGAACAGGGGAACCATGGCGACCAGGGGCCCCAGCCCCCTGGGATGAACCCCAGACCTGGACACTTGGTGTCTTCACAGATTATGCCCTCCGGAGTACAGGAGCTGAGGAAGGAGTCCATGCTTAGGGTACCGCTCTCCAGGACAGTAGGGTCACCCTTCCTGCCTTGAACTTACCACTGCTGGCACTCTCCCTGTAGCCAGCTGTCCCCCAGGGTGCGGGGACGGCCGTCATGGAGGCACAGGGGTGGGCACGGAGGCTGAGGGCAGGGCTGGCTCTGGGACTTCTCCTCTTGACACTCCGGGGCCCACGAGCCTGATGTGGACGATCTGGCAGGGCCCAGGGTGGAAGAGATGAGCAACAGCTCTGGCCTTCACTTCCCCTTCAGGCCTTGGGGTGATACCCCAGGGAAAACTCCAGGGTGGGCACAAGGGAGGCTAGAGAAAGGCTTGGGTAACCAGGACACAGGTGGACCAGGACATGGGATGAGAACAGGACCCAGGAATGGCATATCAGAGAGGGGACCAGGCCAAGGGAGACCCGAGCAGGACAGGGGATGTCTAGTCTTGGTGGCCCTCTACCGAAAGCGACTCTGCAGTCCTCTTGGCCCACATGAGTGGCTGCAGGGACTCCAGGCTGACCAGCGGCTCCAGGCACAGTGGGCAGGAGGTGGGCACGGCTGAGCTGTGCAGGACAGCTGCCCGGCCTGGCAGGAGCAGTTGTTACAGGCATCTTGGTGCTGGCTCCCTGGGGCCCAGCTGTGGCCCTGGGCATCTGTACACTCACAGTGCCCAACTGGCACACAGCTGCTGTCCTGCTCTAGGGACCCTGTGGGGGAGATGGCTCTTGAGGGCTGGTGCTGGCCCCTGGGGCCCTCCTGCCTTCCCACTGAACACCTGGATGTACCCTCAGCACAGCGGCAGCCCCACTGGCAGGCCTGGCCATCCTGACACAGGACTCCCTCCTGCAGGTCTGAGCAGCGTCGAGGACAGCGGTTGGCACAGCTGACCAGCTCCATGCCTGCTGGGCAGCCCTCCTCTGGGTGGAGGGGGAGGCCAAGTGTCAAGAGGACCCTGAGCATCAGGGCTCAGGACCCCTCCCCTTGCCTGTCCAGGACCCCCGTATCTCTAGAGGCTAGAGGGCCCATCCTCTCTTTGATGTTGGTGTCCATAGGTGCATGGTGACCTTGGGACAGTGAGCTCCCCTTACCCACTGGGGTGTTCTCAGCACCTAGCTGGGCACGAAGTGTTCATTGAGTGGGACTGAATTTATGCATCTCAGAGCTACCTTGAGGCTCCGTTGGGCTTGTTCCCAGGGGCCTGGCTGTGTGCAGTGTGGGCTGGGGGTTTCCTAATGGAGGAGGAAGGGACCAAGTAGCCAAGGCCTGTTGGGGTCGTGAGCTGGGGGGGAGCGATGAAAGGAGCTGAAGTGGGGCGGGCTCGGGGACAGGGCTCAGCTGCAGGCTCCGCCACACCCCAGGAGGACCAAGCATGCTTCTACCGGCTCACCCTCAAATCCTCTGAAAATCTTGTCTGAGCTTGGGGGTTCCCCAGGAGAGTGGGGAAAGCTGGGAGTAAGTTCTACCCAGGGTGGGTGGGTGCTCAGGGTGTGTCCTGGTGGCTCATCCTGGGCCACGCTGTGCCCAGGTACACACAGGGCGTTCCTGCCCCGTGCTCAGGTCAAGCTACTCATCTCTGGATCTCTGTTTTCTTAACTGGCCAGTGAGGTATCAGCCTGCCCCCCACTATCCCATGGGTCCTGTGGGTGTTGTGGGGATGGAGTTAGAAGTGGGGGTGGACATGCTTTAGAGACTGAAGCCCAGTAGGGATGAGAAGCGGCTGCCACCACTGCTATACCACAGGGCATGGGATTGCAGAGTCGGGCCTGGTGCTTCTCCCCCACACAGGGGGCACCCCCATTCTTGGGTGGGGGGCTCGAGCAGCTTCGGCTCCTCAGGGATTGGCCCCCACCACAGCTCCGGTCACACCAGGACCAGGGGCTCCAGCGCGACCAGCCCCCAGGCACTGTGTTGGAAAGAGAGCTCCGTCAGGGGTTGGCTCAGGCAGGTCCCCACACATTCCATGAGGCTAAGCCTGGGTCGGACATGGGAGACGGATGTGGCACGTCGGGCAAGCTGGGCACCTCGGAGGAAGCAGGATGCCAGGCCTCTTATGGGAAGGTCTGGGGAGGGGTGTGGGATGGGTGTGCCCTGATCGTGTGTGCCGCCTCACCTGGGCAAGCTCGCAGGCTGCAGAAGCGACGCTCCTGGTAAGCAGTGAGGATGTCGGGGCACCAGTGTCCACCCGGCCCTGGGGGACGGTATGCTCGTAGGCGGCGCTGTTGGCCCACCCCGCAGCTGCGCGAGCACGGTTCCCATGGGCCCCAGGAGGTCCAGGAACAGTTCCCAGGCCCACAGCCAGGGCCCGAGCACAGGGGCTGCAACTCTGCAGAACAAAGTGAAGCTGGAGCCAGCAAAGCCTGCCCCGCCTTTCCTCCCTGGCCCCTGCTCAAGTGCGGACTTCCTCCAGTGCAGCCAGCTGTGACCTCATCCGGACCAAGGGCTTCTGTTCTGGATCTGGTGCTGATGGTTGTGTGGCTTCAGCAGCTGAGCCTTGATGACTCTTTTCTCATGGGGACAGTAATCCCCCACTCACAGGGCTACTGAGGGACTGGGTGGTCTTGTGGAGAGTGCTCAGCACATACATGAGTGAGCACCGGGCAGACAGCAGGGCTCCTGCAGAGGACCAGTGGTCCTGTTCCAGACACTGATGTGACATGAGACATCAGTGTCAGAAATTGGTGTTGTCTGAGTGGTATCAGATATTGGGGATGGGGGGACTGGACACTGGCTGTGTTAGGAGAGGGGCAGCAGTTAGAGTCCGAGGTTGAGGCTGGACGGCGCACCTGTGCACGAGGGCAGGTTGCAGGGGCGCTCCTGGGAGGGGCGCCCCACAGTGCAGTTGGTCAGGCAGAGGCGGGTCCGACTGCGCCATGCGGGGTGAGTGGGGTCCGTGCAGCTGCGGGAGCAGGGGGACCACGGAGCCCAGGGGCCCCAGCCACCTGTGGGGAGGGAACCTCCTGCTAAGTCAGCCCTGGGCTCGGTCTCTCCAGAAGTCGTGATGGGATGGGGGGAGGCCCTGGCAGGCCCCAGGGAGGCCACATGGGGAGCTGTAGGGAGTCTGAGGTACCTGGAAGGCCCGTCACTGGCTCTGCCGTGGACCCTTCAGCCCCTGTGTCAAAGGAGACCCTGCTCAGAAATGTTTTGGAGCCTGCAGTGCGCCAGGCCCCAGCCCGAGGCGGGTGCTCAGCGCCAGGCCTGCTTTACCTTCCCTCGTGGTGACTGAAGGCCCTGGACACCCAGCCCCGAGCTCACACCCTCTCAGGGCGCCAAGGCCTCTGTTCAGGCCACTGTTCCTTTCCAGTGCCCATCAGAACGCTTTTTCTCTCTCAAAACCCTTCTCCTCCAGAAGCCCCCCTTGGCTTCCTTACCAGGGCAGTCCTGGCTGAGGCAGTACTCGAGGTCCTGGCGGGGCCCTTGGCAGCCCTGGCCACCAGTAGCAGGTGCGGGGTGCACACACTGGCGGCTGCGTGTGCGGGTGCCCAGTCCGCCACAGGAGCGGGAGCAGGGGCCCCACGGGTCCCACGGGCTGAAGCTGGGGGCCTCGGGGCAGTCCTCTATGGAGCAAGACAGCTTCCCATGGGCACAGGAGCTGGGGAGAGGCGACCCACGTAAGGGACAGGGTAGGGTGGACTGGGAGAAGTGTGGGTCAGAGTCTTGAAGTCAGCCAGGTGGGGGCAGGGGACAGAGAGGAATTCCCTGGGCTCTCATCCTTCTTTGGCCCCAAGTTTCCCCACACACCCCAGCACAGTCCCGCCCTCGGCATCCCCCTCACCAGTTGCTGCAGCCCATTCGAAACATTTGGCCTGGACTCAGCTCATCTCCGGGCCTGAGGGGCTGACCCTCCTCTCCCAGAGAGGCTGCGTGCACCCCAGCATCAGTGCTGCTGGCTCCCAGCTCCCGAAGCAGCAAGGCTGTCAGCATGCAGGGGCACTCCTGGGTGGGACAGAGGGGACAGCAGTCACCCAGGACAACTGCTCACGGGGCACCTTAAGGGAGCCTTCTTAAGGGAGAAGAAGGAATAGCAGTGTAAGGACCTAGAGGGCTCTGGGTCCCAGGAGGGCACTAGTGGATGCCAGAGGGACAGGGGACCTGGGTCAGGGGCATAAACACACCATGAGAAATACACAGGCCATGGGCTTGGCCTAAGGGATCAGCCACCTTCCTGAGTAGGGTGCTCAGCAGGACACAAGCAGGCCCTGAGGTGACAGGATATGGAGGCAGAGGGAGCCTCAGACAGGAATCGGAGGGATCAGGGTGACTGAGTTTGGGTGCATGACCTTGGTATGTCCCTTCCCCTCTCTGGGCTCAGTGACATCATCTTTAAGTCAATGAGGTGGGACGAGGCAGCTGCACAGGCCCCTTCTGGCCATGGCATCCTGGAACTGACTGTGGGGATGCCACTGAGATTGGGAAAGGAAGCCCCTGGCCCCTGCTGGACTCAGCAGAGGGGCAGAGAGGCATGGGGGGGGCAGGGAGAGCAAAGGTGAGGGGTAATTCCCCACCAGGGTGGGCCAGGGAAAGGAGGGGCGTTGAGACCATGTTCCTGTGGTGGAAGACATGGGTGAGGTTGGGCCAGGGGGTGTGGAGGGATGGTGTGGGGGAGCCACAGGGCCCTGGAGGAGGCCCTGCCCTTTGGTGCCAGGAGGGGTGGGTGTTGTAGCTAAAGGGACACACTGCGGCGCCTGAGTGTATGGCATTAGAGCCCTGTGGGTGGCTCTGAGCTGGTGCTAGGGGCTAGGAGAAGTGCTGTGAGGAGCACAAGCCCAGGCACCAGCTGTGGGCCCCAGGTGGTCCCCTTTCCCCAGAATGAGAGTCACCCTGGACATTGCACCGGCTCCACCAACTCTGCCCTGATGCTGGCAGCAGAGTCCCTAACAGCCCTACAGGCTAGTGTACTGCTTAGGGCCAAGTGAGGAAGGGGTCATCTGTCCAGAGGCCACCGAGTCCGCTGGAGTGGTGAGCTGCCAGGGAGGGGCAGGGGAAGGCAGCCGGTGGCCCTGGCCAGCTGAGTTCTGACCTGGACACAGGCCAAGCCGTGCTGGAAGGTACCCTCAGGACAGTGGCATCCCTCCTCACAGCCATCAGAGAAGCAGGCCACCTGCCCTGTGACGTGGGCACAGGAGAAGGGGCATCCTCCATTGGGCAGGCATTCGCGGTACAGACGTCCAGCTGGGCACCCTGCCTCTGAGGCAACACCCCTGTCAGTGCCCAGCTCGGCCCAGTGTTCTTCCTGCTGACCTCTCACCCACACTTCCTGTGGCCTGCTTTCCACCCCCGGGATCCCCATCCCCACAACACGCTTTCCCACAGGCTCCCCACGGCCTCACTGCCTCCCCTTCACTAATGGCCAGGGAAGAGGCAGGTGGAGTGAGGGGAGGAGGGGTCAAAAGGCGCCCATGAGTCAGGGTCGAGCCATGATGGGACTCAAAGCTCAGTGGGGACTTCAGGGCCTAGGCCAGGGGGGGCTCACCTCTGCAGACCTGGGTCTGGCAGGTGCGGCTCTGCCGGGCCAGTCCTGGGCAGGGGGGTCGGGCACAGTGCCGGGAGCGCAGCTGCTCCCCTCCTCCACAGGAAACACTGCAGTCCTCCCAGGGGCCCCAGGGGCCCCACACACCAGCCCCAGGGCAGCTGGGTACCTCCGAGCACTGCAGGATGCCCGCCACACAGGTGCTGGGGACAAGGGAGAGGGCTTCAGGGATGGGCCTCGCCCACTCCCCTGTGGGCATGGCTGCTCGGCTCCACAGCCCCTTACCAGTTGTCACACGGCCCCGTTACCATCTCTCCAGGTTCCAGACGCTCCCAGGAGCTGAGGCCAGAGCCTGCTGACCGGCTCTGATTCTCGGGGATCCCTGAAGGGCGCAGGAGTGAGCATGGGGGTTCCAGACAGCTCAGCGCTCCCCATTGATCCCCACCTCACATCCCTGCCTTCCTGCACCCCACCCCACGGTGCCCATGTCCTTCAGCAAGGAGACAGGACAGCTGAGATGCGGGGCCTTCCCCTTCCCCTCCTGCAGCCTCAGGTTGGCCCCATTGGCAGAGGCCCAGGGGCCAGGCAGGGGATAGTGGGCTGCTGGGTGAGGGGGGGAGGCACTGACCCATGGCTCCCGGCTGGTACTGGCAGCGGCAGTGGACTGGAAGCACACAGAGCCCATCCTGGGAGAGCTGGCCTGGGGGACACCCACAGCTGGGCTGGCAGCCTCCTGGGCCTGGCTGGCACACACTCCCAGGGGACAGGTCTTGGCAGGAGCGGGGGCAGGGCTGCCCACAGGGCAGCAGACTCTGGCCACCCCCACAATCTAGGGCAAGAGGGAAGCAGAGAGGGTGGATGCTGAGGGACCATTCTGGGTGACAAGAGTCTCCTGCCACACCTGCCATCTGCTCAGACTGGCCACCTTGGCCAGGACTGTGAGTGGCTTGAGTGCCCTCCCTACCCGAGTGCTGTGTGGGGCACTTGGGGTCAGCGTCTCCCTAGAAAGACGGGCTCTCCCAGCCCCGCTGGAGCCCTCACCTGCGCACTGAGTGGAATTGTCGTGACAGGGGCGGCTCTGCCAGTGGACGCCAGGGCAAGGCCTGCCACCCTCAGAGATGGGGGGCTGGCTGCACTCCCTGCTCCTATGGGATTGTCCTAGACATGCGTCACAGGGAGACCATGGTCCCCATGGGCTCCAGGCTCCATCCACTGTACCAGGAAGAAACAATCGTCACCTCAGGAGGCCCAGGAGGCCCCAGGTTAGGGAGGTTGTAGCCTCCAGGGGTGAGGAGACACAGGTCTTGTGGTGGCACCACACCTGGGCACGTGGTGGAGCTGGGACAGGTCTCCCTCTGATGCTGGGCTCCCATCTCTCCAGGGCACAGGGCACCCCCATGCTGAGGAGCAGGGCAGGCACAGGCCCTAGAGCGGGTCCTTGTTTGGCCTCTGCAGGGCTGGAAGCATGCCGTCCACTCTGACCACGGGCACCAGCCTCCAGGCACTGAGAGGAGAATGGCAGGCACTGGGTGTAGTTGATCCCTTCCCCAGCCCTCAGGCCACCATCCCCTCCCTCCAAACTGGGCACATACCTGGGCAGGGCAGTTCTGAGCAGTTGAGCCTCCCCTCCAGGCAGGTGCTGGTCAGGGAAGCAGGCACAGGGTGGGGAGAGGCAGCAGCTCAGTGCCGCCCCAGGCCCCACATGCAGCCTCCTGGGCATCCTCCCCCTGTCCTCCTCCCCCTATTCCCACTCTCCAGTATCCCAAGAGCCTTCTCCCTGTGCCACTCAGATGGCCACCCAGGGGTGTCACAGCTGGTATGTTCTACTAGGGAATGGCTGCTGGTTACAGGTTATGGGCTGCAGGTGAGGCTGGACAGCAGGAGTAAATGACCAGCCCCCTCCTCCCTGGGGGCGTATACCCAGCCCTCAGCACACACATGGAACTGGCTGCCTCAGTTTCCCCACCTATCAGATAGGAGTCATGGTGCCCACATTTTCTCAGGGACAGTGGGGCCTAAGGCGCCCACTGGCTGAGATTCTGGAGCTCAGGTGCTCAGACGCCAGGTGGGGCCACTCCTGCGGACATCCCTGCCTCCTTGCCACAGGGGTGCAGCCTGCTCACCAGTGGTTGCAGCCGTCGGGCCTTGCCAGCTGAGCGCCTGGACGGTGCCGCTCCCCGGTCAGCAAGTCCAGGCAGCTACAGTGACCAGGATGCACACAAATGGTCCCATCAGCACTCAGCACCTGGCCTGGGGGACAGTAGCAGCCAGGCTGGCAGTGCCACACACAGTGCTGGAGGGACAGCAAGGGAGGATTCTGGTCAGCAGAAAATAAGGCCTGAGGGGTGGGGGGACTCAGTGGAAGGACCCTAGGAAGGAGGCTGGAGGGAGAGGATGAGGAGGGGAGGAGAGAGGTGTGACCGTACGTAGTGGAGAGGCCTCCTGTTTCTAACCGTTCGTGCCTTGGAGCTCTGTTAAGAAAGGCCGGAAGGGGAATGGGCAGAAAGGCCACGTGGAGAACCTGGCGGCTCCCCAGGGAATGGACCTGGAACCTGGCGTCCTACCAGTGACAAACCCCAATGTCTTGGGATGGTGGGTTCAGCCGGTGACCTGGACCAGTGACCTGGGAACTGAAGCACAACCAGACCTCCCTAGAACTTCAGGAGCAGGGACCCTAGAAACCTGGCTGAGCCAGGGAGGCTTCTGGGAGAGAGCCGTGTCCTCTGGGGACACTGTGGCCAGGCCTGCCTGCTGCAGCAACAATGTTCTGTCCAAGTCCTCTTGCACTCCCCCTCCCTCACCACATCTGGAACCTTCCCTGACCTCCTTCACACAGCTCCCCACGTCAGGGCCTCAAAGACCATCTTAGTCTTCAGGGTGCTTATCACGGTGTCCAATCTCGAGCTGCATCTGTCTTCCTACCCCCAGAATGTGTGATCATGGGGTCAGGGCCCCGCTGTGTTGGCCTCCTTCGGTGTCCATGGTGACTGGTAGGTGCTCAGTAAGTATTCACTCACATGCACAAACACAAGAGATGAGGTTTGCCCACCAAAACGCTTGTGGCATCTAAGAAGATACACCCGGGTGATTTCCCCTCCCTATATGTTTGCGATACAAGTTTTAATTTGCTGCACTGAAGCCAAGGGCTTCTGGGTACAGCTGTCACTCTCTGGAACAAGGGGAGCCAGCCTGGTGTGCTGATTGTCAAGTGAAGGACCTCACCCGTCTCCATCAGAGCTGGCCACATAGCACCAAGTCAGAAGAGGCCACGAGCCCAAGGCAACATTCAGCCTCTCCCCAAGGTGACCCTTGGGTCAGAGGTCAGCTGGGAGTGTCAAGGGAGCGCAGACTCACCACGAGGTCATCACAGGAGCGGGGGCAGGGAGGGCCGCAAGGGCTGTACTGGGCCCCCTCAATGGCAGTGCAGTCAGTCACTAGGAGGGAGACAGAGTGGCCTGAGAGCAGGTGGGGGCCTCCTGTCCCACTCCCAGGGCTGCTTCCTCCAGCTTCTCTTCTGCTCCCCGGTACCCCCCTCCCTGGCAGGTACCTGGGCACGGCTGAGCCTGGCAGGCTTCTCCCTGGGCCTGAGGCCCCTCACAGAAGTCCCCCAGCCCTTGAGGTGGTGGTTGGTCACAGGCTCGGGTCCGGCTGCGCAGGCCGCCCCCACAGCTCCGACTACAGCTGGACCAGGGCCCCCAAGGCCCCCAGCCTCCTGCCCCTGGGGGACATCAGAGGAAGGAATCGGGAAGGGCTTGGCGGAGAACCAGGGCAGTTGGAGCCCGGTGGTGGTGGGAGGTGTCCACAAGGACGGGGCATCCTGGGTGGCAGGGGAGGAGTTGGCTACAGCACCAGGCAGGCACTCACGGTCACACCCTGGCAGGAGGCACGGCTCCTCCTCAGCCTCCGGGCCTGGGCAGAGGGGTGTGGGCGTGGCTGGTGAGGGCCCCAGGGCCAGGGTGGACGGTGCCACGCTAGAGGGCCTGTCACAGAAGCGGTGCCGGTGGCGTCGGGCAGGCCCGCAGGAGGCTGAGCACACACTCCATGGGGTCCAGGGTGACCATGCGGGCTGGCCTTGGGGTGCACAGGATTGGGGAAGGAGAAGGTGAACAGTGCATGCTAGGGGAGCGTAATTACCAGGATGGATGCGCAGCAGCCCCCCATCTCTCCTGAGGGCCCCACAACCCCTGCCGACTCAGCCCAGGCCCTCTGCTGCCGAGGGAAGAGGTGGGGACCCTTTCTCACCCTCCTCACAAGGCCAGGAGGTACAGTTGGTGATGAGCCCAGAGATGCAGGAGCTGCCAGGGGACAGCAGAAGGTCAGGTGGCTTGTGGGCTGCCTGGTGTTCCCCCAGATCCCCTGTTCAAGCCCAGCCCCCAGTACCTATGAATGTGGCCTTACTGGAAGATGGGTCTTTCCAGAGGTAATCACATTAAAGTGGCCCCTAATTCAGTGTGACTCTAGTCCTTATAGAAGAGGAGATTTGGACATAGGCATGCAGAGAGGGAAGAGACACAGGCAGAGGACAGCCATCTGCAAGCTGAGACAAGCCAGCCTGCCAGCAGACGACCAGAGGAGAGCCAGGAACAGCTCGCTCACCACTGCAGAAGGCCAGTGCCCAGATGCCCAGATCTCGGACTTTGGCTTCCAGCTCTGTGAGACCACCAGTGTTGTTCCCTATCCCTCGTGTGTGTGTGTGTGTGTGTGTGTGTGTGTGTGTATGCGTGCGTGCATGCAGGTGTGTGCTACTTTGTTACAGTGACCATAGAAACTAACACAGGTGGGAATAGAGAAGACAGGTGGGGTGGGTGGATGGAGGGATTCAGGTCGGTTCGGCCCCACAGGGCTGGATGGCCGTGTGGGTGAGTGCAGTGGGAAGGTGTCTCTGGCCCGTGAAGCCAACATTTCCTGCTGCCGAAGAGGGACAGCTGGGTGCTTAGGTGACAGAAAGCCACTGTGGGACTGGGGGCCTCACCAGTTCTCACATGGACGAAGCACAGCACTACCCGGGGGATGGAGGCGCCCCCCGTGGGCACAGGGACATTCTTGGGCAGGCACACACACATTGTTCTGGAAAGGAACACCCTCTGTCATCTCCAGTTCCAGCCTGCCCCTCTTCGGTCAAAGCCAGCACCCAATTCCTCAGCTCCCCTCAAATGCCACCCCTGCTCCTTCTGCAAAGAGCTCTCCCCCAGCCCCTCCTGTCGGGCAGATACAGGCCCTCAGGGGCTGCCAGGGATGGCACATGAACCCCTCTCCCAACTTCTGGAAGAAAAAGACTGTTATGGGACCATCATATGCCCTTGAAATCGGCTATGAAAATATAAAATGTGCAATATGTACAGCAATGGTGTAAAAAAAAATTTTACCAACAAAAACAACAACGAAAAAATAACATATGTATGGAGTTTGGACAGAAGTGGCTCAAATTTAACAGGAACATTCATCTAGTAGTGCATGATTCAAAGTCCAGCGTGGGAGGTTCATGGGTCTGGCCTGAGAGGCACTCTTCATCGTGCTCACTCTGGAGGGCACTGAGGCATGAGAATACTCTGCCTGAGCTCACAAAGCTACTGGCAGAAGAAACTGATTTGGACTCAGAGCCACACAGAACCTGTCCCTTACCCTAACCCACAGTTTGGCAGTGACTGGGAATCCTTTGTTCAAACCCTCCACACCCAATGGCTTCTCCCAGCTCCCGTTCCCTGCCCTTCCAGACCTATCAACCACTTTACAAATGAGAGAAGAGAGGTCCAGGGAGAGGTGGCCGACACTCACTCAGGGCCACCTGCTGGTTCAGGCCAGAGCTAAGTCATGGACTCAGTGCTCTTTCCTCATCTCTGCAGGATTGATCTCCCTGTCTGCAGTCCCATACCTCTGGCTCTGCCCCTGCCCAGATTTTGACTGTCCCTTGCTTGTTATCCCAGAGTTCCCAGGCCCCAAGGAGGTCCCAGTTGTGACCAGGCAGGGGGTACCCACCAGCAGGTGCATCCCGTGTGGGCAGTAGCAGCCAGGGTGGCAGGTCTGCTTGGTCTCTCTCGGAGCACTGAGTTCTGCACAGGAGGCAGGGCCCTGGGCACAATCCAGCCACAGCTGACCCCTGGGACACACACCAGGGACTGGCCCTGGAGACACAGAAATTGACAGCTCAGCCGGGAGCACTTCATCTTGCCTGGGCTCCCAACCTGGGAGGGGCACTGGGAGGGCTCTCTGTATGGCTGGGTTGTCATGGAGGCTGCACAGGGCCAAGGGATAGGACTGCAGCGGATGGGACTGACAGTGTCCTGAGTTGGTGGGAACAAGAAATGGAGGGTCCCCAGGGCAGCTCCTCACCTGCACAGGGCTGCAGGTTGCAGGTAGAGAACACCATGAGGACTTGTGGGCCACTGCCTCGGGTGCGATTTCTGTAGCCACCACCACAGGGCACGGAGCAGGAAGCCCAGGGACCCCATTCCCCACCAGGACCTGGGGGTGGCACCCAGGTCATTGGAGGCCCTGCCTCCCATGCCCAGTGCACCTCCTCCTCCCACCCAAGGACACCCCTCCCTTCTCAACCCTGAAGCCACTTCACCAGCAGCTGTCTCTGGTCTCAGGAAGCCTATGCCTCTGGGGAGGGAGGGGGCTGAATCCAGGGAGGGTATCTTCTGGGGACCACCTCTTAATGGCATCCCCAAGGAAATCCCCTGCATCTCTCAGGGGCCCTTGGGGATGGTGCAAGTATTGGCTTCTCTATGGAAGGTTATTTAAGGAGGTCTCAGGATGTAAGTTCCCATTCTCACTTCGACATGGCCGCAGGCTGCAGAATTCAGCCTCCATGTTGGGGCCCTGGCACTCAGCACCCCCAAAGGCAGCGGGGGGTGCAGTGCCTGCCCGGAAGCGCCGTCGTATGCCTACATCACAGCTGCGGCTGCAGAGACTCCACGGGGTCCAAGGACTCCAGCCACAAGCCACTGTCAGGGTGAGGGGGTCGTTTGTGTGAAACCAGGCCAAGCCATATTGCACCTTGACTTCCCCGAGACATTGCCCCCAGGGACCCCTGAGTACCCATCACTGTATGTGGGTACCTGGACAGAGCTCTGAGGTGCACGCCATCTCTCCAGAGATACAGGTGCTGCAGAGAGAGGGACCAGTGAGACCCAACCTTGCCCATCCTGACCATAATCAGCCACTGCCCTTGGAGCATTGCGCACCTGCCCCAGGAGGAAGCTGGGCCACCAGGTCCCCCATGAGAAGTTCAGATGTGACTCCAGGTTCTCATGCAGTGGTCCCCCCACTCAAATCCAGCCTCAGTGGGCTGTGGGATGCCCCAGGTACTGTGCTGTCCCTTTGTCACGTCATTTCATCAGGAGACACCTTTTTGTACTTTTTATTCCATCTACATTTACTAAATACCATTTGGAAATGGCCTTCAGTAATGTGTGACGTAGGAGCAACTCAGAAAGAGAGTTCTCCTAGGAAGGAGAACTGGATACTTTTCTCCAATGCATTTTTTTTTTTTCCAAATTTGGTACTGGGGATTGTAACCCAAGTGCACTTCACCCAAGTGCACTGAGCTATATTCTCAAACGTTTTATATATTTAATTTTGAGACAGGGTTTCACTAAGTTGTTGAGGCTGTCCTCAAACTTGTGATCCTCCTGTCTTGACCTCCCTAGTTGCTGAGATTACAGGTGTGCACCACTGCGCTGGGCTAAAACGCAGGTTTTAAAGTCCATTGTCAACTACTGTCAATCCATTTGTCCAGAAAAAGAGAAAAGGGAGTGGGAAGGAGGAAAAACAAAGGAGGGAATTGAAAGAGGGGGCAGAGGACGGAAGGGGAAAAGGGAGGAGAAAATGAAGGATGGAGAAAATGAAATGAGAAAGGAAAAGCAGTGGGAAGAGAAATGGGTCAGAGCGCCATCTGCTGGCAGAATCTGGTTTAGCTCTGAGTACTGGGCACTTCTACATTCTGAGCAGGTATCCAGTGGATCCCAGGAAGAGAATTACAGTCAGGAAGAGAGACAGGAAGCTTGGAGGTTAGAAGGTCCTCTCCAGTCTCTAGTTCCACCATCACTGCTGTGCCTGTCTGAGAGCCAGTCTTCCCATGTGTCAAATGGGGATGAGCATTCCCTGCAGAGGCAGTGCGTGGCTAGGCAGCATCTCATTCACTAGTCTTCACAGGGCCTGTGCCAGGCACCTATGGCTGGGACATGTTTGGGAATGGAGGCATGATGAGCCCGTGTGTGTGTGTGTGTGTGTGTGTGTGTGTGTGAATCCATTCCTATCTCCCTGCCTACCTCAGGAGCCCGTACCCACCCCTCCTCTCCACCCCTTCTCCAGCCTGACTGTACCCCCTGCCCGGTGGCCTACCAATTGTTGCAGGAGTCCAGGCGAGCCACTGCTCCTGGTGCATAGAGCTTCCCGTGCAGCTGGCAGGGGCACTGGCTGCGGGGCAGGCAGCTAGCGTTGTGCAGGAAGAGACCAGGTGGGCAGGTGCAGCTGGGGGTGCAGAAGCCTGTGCACTCCACCCCAGAATCCTGTGCCAGGCACAGCTGAGGACACGGACCCCCATCCTGGTGACACTGCTCTGCTGAGCGGAACACCATGTCCTCTGGACACTGGGCTGTACAGGAAGACAGAACAGGTCTGGCAGGGGCAAGAGGGAAGGCCGGGGAAGCCAATGGAGAGAGGAACCCCCAGGCAGTGACTGGCCTGGTAGGCAGGACTGAGCTGATGAAGCCCCTACCCCCCTGCCCTCACTGGCTTGTTCCAGTGCCTGGAATGTCACCAGTACAGTCACAGCTTTGCTTCACTTTATACAAATATTCTTGAGAGTAGAACATGAAGACAATGGTGTCTGCCAGGAGGAGGACTCAAAGAGCCGGGGAGAGTGAGGAAGGGGGCCGAGGAGTCCAGGGGCTAGCCTTGCTCCCTGCAATCTGCCTGGGAGTGGCAGGCTGGTCTGACTTCCTGGAGGAGCCTGCCCTCCTAGGCCACTTCCAGGGGAGGAGCCCCGTCCCTAGCAGGAAGGAGCAAGAAGCCTGCAGGAACCTGGTCCCCAGCAGGTGGGGGAGGGAGGGGACTGGAGGGGACAGTGGACATCCCGTAGTCTCCCTGGCTCAAGGCACCTCATCCTGAAGAAAGAGTTCAGTGATATGAGACGGTGAGGGTGGGGAGACGATCCTAATCCCAGCAGCGTGGCCAGCTAGAGGATGGGGAGGAATCTACCTGTGCAGGGCTGTGTGTTGCAGTCCCTGGTCTGGCTGTGGGGTCCCTGACATGCGGGATTTCCAGGAGCTGAGCCAGAGCAGCTGCGTCCACGTATCTGGATGCCTCCATTGCAGGGGGCTGAGCAGGCAGACCAGGAAGCCCACGCACCCCAGCTGCTCGGCACTGTCCAGGGTCAAGTCCACAGTCACAGACATGGCACAGATGTGGATAGGGGAGGGGTTGAGAGAGGTCAGAGTCCTGGGTCATGCAGGTCCCTCTTCTAGGACAGTCCCAAACATATTACTCATGTGCTGGCTCCTGGGTGTACGGCTGGGGCAGGGAGGGGTTTCAGAACAGCCAGGGTTCCTCCATTCCCTCTGCTCGTTCGTCTCCCTAAGGCTTGGGACCTGCTCAAGGGTCATTATTTCCTGATCCTCATCCACCCAAGTGTCTGGACACGGGAGCAGTGGGGCTGTACCTGGGCACACAGGGGGGCTGCAAGGCTCCTCCTGGGTGGCCTCTCCTGGGCAGGAGATATCCCTCAGGCTGGGGCAGAGTCGGGAACGATGTCGCCAGCCAGGGACTCCTCCAGGGACAAGGCAGCTCTGGGAGCAGGAGGACCAAGATGTCCAGGGTGTCCAGCCCAGCACCTCTGCAGAGGGACACAGGACAGGCCAACATAGAGGACCTGGTTGGGCTCAGAAGAGTCGATGAACTCAGGTCAGGTCTGAGAAGCAGAAGGCCAGGACAGTGTTCATGAGCCTGAGGGATTCTGCTCCGGGCTCAGGGCATGGCCTCTGTCACCTCCCAGCTGGCTTGGATCTCCACTCTGAGCCCTACTTCTCACACGTGGGAGCCAGGAACAAAGCTCCCCACTGAGCCTGGCCTCAGCTCCATACCCACACCTACATACCCACGGTGCAGCCAACCTCTGACATGATCATCACTCATCCTCACAGTTCTCCTAGAGCAGTTCTTCCAGATCTTTCTATGTGGGAAAACTCAGAGTCTCTGAACACCTGACCTCTCTTTTCTTCCTGCTGCAAGACTGTGGCCCAGAACCGTTGGACTCATGTTTCAGCCTCCTCCCTTGCCCCTCCTCCTTGGGCTGACCCTGGCTCTGCTTCTCTCATGTTCTCCTCCCCGTTCTGTCAGCCCAGTGAGGGCTGGCCTGCTCTCTAGAGGCCTCACTAGTGCTGGCACAGCCTGAGGGTACCTCGTCTGTGCAAAGAGGGAACCGTTTGCACCTCTCTGTCTCTGTGCTCCTGCGTCCCTCCTCCAGCCAGCCTGGCCAGCCTCACCTCCTTCCTGGCTCTGCAGCCTGCTCCGTCAAGGCAGCCCGTAACTCACCCCCACCAAGCCCATCCCCCGAGGCCAGTTCCAGGGCTGCCTCCGGCACTGGGGAGGCTTTGCTGATCCCCATCCAGAGTGTCAGTGGGTCCCATCCTCTGTGCTCACAAGGACGAGGGGCAGGCTTTGTAGTACCTGTCCCACAATCCACGTGGCAGACCTGCAGTTCCTGCTTGTCCCCTTCACAGGGGGCACCTCCAAAAGCCGCAGGAGGGTTGGAGGGAGACCTGGGAGAGAGGACATCCTGAGTGCCTGTCCTCCTGCTGCTGCCTTCCTGTCCTTCCTCCTTCCACTACCCTCCCCACCAGGCCTGCCTGGCTCTGAGCCTCTTCCCGTCTCTCCCCCGTTTCCTTCCTCCTCACGCACCTGAACCTGGCCCTCACTCCAGAGCCACAGGAGCGGTCACAGGGAGTCCAGGAGGACCAGGCTGACCAGCCGCAGGGCTGTGGGCAGGCCCCTGGCTCGCACACCAGAGTCCCCCTCTCACACATGCTGCAGGGAAGGAGAGCGGGGGAGCTGGTTGGCACTGGGGGCCCTGCGCGGGGCCCTGCCCCGGCCCAGCACCCTCACCATTGGCTGCAGTTGTCCAGGAGGAAGGACATCCCTGGAGGCTTCAGCTCTTCACCCACAAGGCAGGGGCACTCAGAGAGGGGCAGGCAGTGAGCATCATGGAGGAGGAGCCCCGGGGGACAGCGGCATCCTGGAAGCGAGGGAGAGGAGGGCCCTCAGCTCCATGGGGTCGGCAGGGAGACGGGCTAGAGACTGAAGGCTGGTGGGCTTCTGCCGGCTGGGTCTACCTTACCCTCCACACAGGGCCCAGTGCAGCTTCCGTTGGTCTCGGGATCCAGGCAGGAGGGTGGGCATGGGGGCACCAGCCCCTTCTGGCACAGCTCAGCATTCACATGCACACGGCCCAGCCCGCAATCTAGGGGATGGGCCTCAGGTGGGGTGAGCACTGAGAGGCCCAGAGACCTGCCCACACTCCGTGTAGGACACCTCTCCCAGCCTAGCTCCCCCTTACCTGTGCCACCAGTGCAGGGCTGCAAGCCACAGGGTGCCCTTTCCCGGGAGGCCCCAGGACAGGGTGCACCACCATTCTTGGGTGGTGGGTCCATGCAGCTCCTCTGGCGACTCTGATGGCCGCCCCCACAGGAGACACTGCAAGGTCCCCAGGTCTCCCACTCTGCCCATGCCCCAGCCACTGTGGGGAAGGAAGAATGGGGGGGGGGGCCAAGGAGACAAAGACTGTACTAAAGAGAGGAGGCAGGCAGAGCAGAGGCGCCCTCCCTGGCTCAGTGGTGCTCTGGGAGGTCTGTAGCTTCCTCTGTCCCAGGAACAGTCCCCATAGGTGAGGACACTGGGTTCCTCCCAGGACAATAGGTGTAGTCTCTGAGAAGGCCCTGATGGCCAGAACCCTGGAGTGGGGCGCACCCTGATGACAGTGGTAAACCAACCAGAGCGAGGGTTGGGACCAGACGTGGGGCTGAGGAGACCCTATGTGGGAATCCCCTCTCTGGAACAAGCAGAAGAGCCAGGGGCACGGGGACCAGTCCCTCAGATTCATGGAACAAAAGGGCTACAGGGCCTTCTGTGTGGAGCCCAGGGGTGAGGGGCACAGCCAGCTGACATCTGTGGTCCAGTGCCAAATCCCACCTCATGTGGCCTCTCTACCCCCACAGAGCCTGCTGGGGCAGGAATGGCTCTGGGTGAAGGGACTCACTTGGGCCACTAGGAGGCAAGGCGGGAGGGGCCAGGGAGCAGGTTTCCCTTTAGGGGCTAAAGGCTGTCATCAGGGGGTTATCACACTCTAGATGGGGGGATGGACACTGGGGTCCCAAGGAGAGCAGAGGCACATTCCTGATGAGGGTCTCAGATGGGAACCAACTCAGGCCTCCCCCTCACAGGCGTCTGGGACAATCCCCTCTTCCCTCTCGGCTGCTGCCTACCTACCTGGGCAGGCCTGCACAAAGCAGGGCTGGCTGCGGAGCTGGTCCAGGGGGCAGCTGCCCCCAGGCAGGGGAGGCCGCAGCAGCTCTCGGCGCTGGAAGGTGAGGCCCAGGCCACAGCTGCGGCTGCAGCCACTCCAGCCAGACCAGGGTGCCAGCACACAGTCCACTGCAGGGGACAGATGCCTAGGGATCAGAGGGGGCTCACGCGGGAGTGAGGCCTCAGGTTAGAGCCTGACCCAGCTTGCTCTTACCACAGCCATCCTCGTCCGAGCCATCCTGGCAGTCGGGCCGCAGGTCACAGCGCCGCTCAGTGGGCAGGCACTCCCCGCTGCCACAGCTCAGCTGGCTCTGGGAGCAGAGAGTCCTGGAGGCTGGCAGTCCAGGCAGGACTGTGGTGGGCACCATGAAGGGCATAGGACTTGCTGCCCATGAAACACAGATAGAGGAGAAGGGAGCCACATAAGTGATCCCAGGCCAGATGATAAACAGCCCCTTCAGCCTCGGGCCAAGAGCAGGATAGAACTCACTGACCAGGGCCCTGGACTCCCTTCCTCCAGATGCCTCCTGCAGCCCGCACCTGAGGCAGGCTTCCTTCCACCATGTGTGGGTGAGGTCTACATGGGCCTGTGGTCTACACAGGCCTAGCCTACTCTACTTGTCAAAGGCTCATGGGAGTGTCCAGGGAGAGGTCACAGCACCTGGAAGAGCAGTTCACCCCCTGTTATATTGTCCCCCAAAGGCTCATGTGTGGAAGGCTTGGTCAGAGGTGGGGCCTTTGGAAGGTGATTGGATCATGAGGCTCTGATTTCATCCGTGGATTAATCCACTGGTGGGTTCATGACTGATGGCCTAGTGAGAGGTGGTGGAAACTTCAGGAGGGGGTCCCAGCTGGGGGAGAAGGTTGCTGGGGGTGTTCCTGAACGGCTATATTTTGTCTCCAACCTCTCTCCCTCCCTCCTTCCCTCCCTGTGCTTCATGGCTGCCATGTTGTGATGAGCTTTCCTCTGCCATGATGTTTCTGCCTTGGAGCCAGTCGACCAATGAACAGAAATCCCTGCAACCTTAGCCAAAAGAAGTCTTTCCTCCTTAAGTGTATTTTTACAGCAATGAGAAGCTGATTAACACAGGCTCTGCATTCTGGAATGGTGGCTCCCAGGGGTGCCCCTTCCTGTGATTGATTAGCACTTGATTTTTCTTTTCCTGATTGAAGAGCAGGTTTTGATCATAGTGATTACTTTGATGGCTGGCTGGAGGGTGGGAGGGTGGTTGGATGGGTGGGTACACAGATGAGTGGATATGTGGATAGATGGGTAGATGAGTGTCCTTAAAGGTCCAACAGATTTTATAAAACAGGGTGGGACTCAAGCTCTACCCTATTCCCTCTCTTTGCCATTTCTACAGAGGTTCACTTTCCTGGATTTTTCATATTCAGTTCCTCTCCTCTCTTGCTGCCCCCTGCTCTCTCAGATCCTCCCACATGACTGGAAATGGGCACAGTGTCTCCTCAGGTCTGAAGCCCTCTGGCGGTCCCAGGCCTTGTCTCACCGCAGTGCCGCTCGTCATCGCCATCCAGGCAGTCCTCCTTCCCATCACACAGCTGCTCTGGCTCCACGCAGCCCAGCACCTTGCAGGGCAGCTGCCCGGGGCTGCATCGCACGGGTGGGAAGGGGCTGGGGGCAACTCTCTGGCCTGTGGGTGCCACCATAGCCAGCTGAGGAGGGACCTTGTGGCCCTGTGCTTCCTCCCTGATCACTTCTTAGCAGTCCCCAACCTTCCTCCTCTTGGCATCTGGGGTGCCCCACTTTCCACCTCTCTTGGCATAAAAGGAAGGGAATGAATGGGGTCGGGAAACTTGGGTCGTAGGCCTGGTTCTACCAAAATGACCTTGATCCATGTGATTGTGAGCAAAGCGACCAACCTCCCAGGGCTTCTGCCCCTTCATGGGGAAGTGGGGCTCACAACAGGCTTTGCACCCAGGTAGAAGAGCTCAGAGCTTACCAGGAGGGGTCATCGGAATCATGGGGTGTGTGGGGAGCACTGTCATGGCTGCCATTCCTGGTGTCAGTCTCTGAAACCCAGCATGGAATGTGGGAGTGTTGTTGCTCCCCATCTGCACGGATTCCCCAGAACTTGGGTGAGGAGCTTTGGAGGCAGGGGCAGGGCTCACTGGCCTCTTCTCTGTGGGCAGAGGGGAGAAGGAATGAGGGCTGCCCAATTCCCCTTCCTATGAGAGGACACATGAGAGGGTGTCCCAGGCTTCTGTGTGGTGCAGGGTAATCACAGGGGCCACAGACCATTCCCTACCTTCCAAGGGGCCTCAGATTAAAAGAGAAAAGAAAGTAAAGCAGCTCTTGGTAGTCCAAAGAGCATGAGAAGGGTTTTAAGTGAAAAGCAGAAGAAAACTTAGTTTTGATCTGAGGTTTGTACTCTAGTCACAGAAGACACTTGTGGTGCCAGGTTTGGTGGCACATGCCTGTAATCCCAGCAACTCGGGAGGCTGAGGCAGGATGATCACAAATTTCAACCTCAGCAACTTAGTGAGGCCCTAAGCAACTCAGCTGTCTCTAAATAAAATACAAAAAAAAGGGCGGGGGGGCTGGGGTTGTGGTTCAGTGGTTAAGTGCCCCTGGGTTCAATCCCTGGTTACCCACTCCCCCCCGCCAAAAAAAAGACACTTATGGCAACTTTCAAGTTCAAATTCATTATAAGATAGGTCATTTAGGGGAGAAAAAGAACTGAGGTCATTTAAACACAGCAGCAGAACAAGAGAACACTAGCAAGACTCAAGATGAGCCCATTGTTACTGCTGTACAAAAGCCAAACAAACTAGTTTTGACTTTGTGGCACTACAGTGAAGAGTGTTGAGAGACTCATTTTCTTTGCAAGAGATTCATCTTCAAAGACAGGCTTTTTTCAAGAACCAGACTTAGATTGAGACTAGAATTCATCCCATGAGTACAGGTTTGTGGATCTGAGGGGTGGTGTAAGTTACTTCATCTCCTTTTCACAAAAGACACAGCCATGGGCCAGCTGGCCTTGTGGACAGCTGTCATCAGAACCCCTTGAGGGGCTCAGAGGTTGCCACCAGGCCCGACGGTCCCACAGGAGAGGAAGCCAAGGCTTAGGCAGGCGGCACAGTGTGTCCAAGGTCTGCCCGGGAGCAGGAGAGCCAGAATACGCCTGCTGTCTGACAGCGGAGCATCCCCTCCTCCCTTCAGAGAAGGGCCTCTGGGGACCACAGTGCTGGTGAGTGGTTAGTAGCTCTGGGGAGGCTGGCACATGACCAGGCTGGGACCCCATCCTTTCCTGTTTAGGAACATGCCAACCTGGTGACCCTGCCCACTCTCAAGCCCATTTACGAATATTTCCTGTCAGCAAACACTTTAGAAAAGTGCCTGGCTATTCAAGTGGGTGAGCAGAGGATGTCCAAGCCAAGTGGCCTCCCACTCCCAAAGGGGAGACCTATCCGGCCAGAGCCTGAGGGAGGTGGTCATACTGCAGGTGGCCCAGGTGCAGCCCTAAGAGCTGGCCTGGAATCTACCCTTGAATCCAGGAGGGTGAGCAGGGCAGGACCTGGCTCTGACCAAGGTGACCAGTGTTTCCCTGAATCAACCCTGCAGCTCTCTCAGTTTGGGGGATAAAGTCAGGGGTCAGGGCACTTGAACCTCGGAGACATCACTGCCCCTATCTCTGGAAGGGCAGACACAGACGGTGACAGGGGCATGGGAAGGGAGAATGGAGTTGGCACACATACCTGTGGGGGGCATGGACGAACCCTGCTTGGGATGCCAGCGGTCAGTCTCTGCCAGACCCTGAGAAGGAGAGGGCTCAGCCACCTTGTGCGGTCAGCAAGAAAGGACCCTCTTCTCCACCCATCCCCCTTGTTTCAAGCCTTGTCCAGGATGCCTCTGGGGACACCTTGGCACAATGCTCCTCCAGGCTCCCAGAGAAGATGCCCTGGCACTGCCCCATGAGCACAGCCTCCCCTCCAGGGGCACGGGTCTTTTGTCTCCAAATTCCTCCAGGACAGAGCCTTTCCCTGTGCTTCTCTGCACTTTCCTCTGTCCCTCTGGCCCCCTGCTCCCCACCTGGCACTGAGCTGGTGGTCCCCAGAATGCTCCTGACTAAAAGCCTGACAGAGCAGTACCAAGGAAGACAAGTAGAGGAAATGATGAATGAATGGAGAGAGAGGAAGACGCAGGTGCAGGAGCAGTGCTGGGGGGCAGAGAGGCCGCCCCCAACCTTGCACCCCACCTGCTGGGTCTGCAGCTTCCCACTCACCTCACTAGGCTGGGGAGGCAGTGGTCCCGGCTGGGTGGAGAAGAAGGTTGGAGTCCTGGCTGTGGAATGGCCTCTGAGAAGAAAAATCACAGAGGGAGCTCCAGGGGCTCTCCCAGTCGGAGCACCCCCCCCAACCAGGAGGAGTCAGGGGTCTCTGGGCGAGGTCTGGGCATTCAGGAAGGATGCTGCCTGCTAAGTGGTGCTCAGTTTGCTGTGTTGAATCACCAGGAGGACCTGTAAAGTACGCATCTCTGGGTCCACCCCGAGAATCTGCCTAACAAGTTTCGGGTGCTGCTGGCCCAAGGGCCATATTTGAGAACCACTGAAGACCAGACTAGGAGAGGTCTAGAACCTGAGAGACCATGGGGAAAGGGCCTCGGGGTGCCCAGATGCAGCTCCTGGCATGAGGGTCTGTGGGCCCCTGGGTGGAAGGAAATGCCAGTTATTTCTTAAGGAACTAATGCAAGGACTGTCCCTTGGGGAGACGGAAAGGCCCAGGAGTACAGAGGTTGCAGGAAATGCAGGGCTGTCCCTCCAAGTCCAGGCCAGACCCCAGGATACCTGCCAGTGTCCACAGGCAGGGGCCCACAGCCCTCCTCATCAGAGCCATCCTCACAGTCTGCTGCACCGTCACATGGCACCCCCGGCAGAGCACATTCACCATTGGCACAGCGGTGCCCAGCCCCTGGGCACGGGGGCACTGGTGGGGACACTGTGGGTAGGGGGGTGTTGTGAGGGCTACCGCCATCCCCCTGCTCCCTCCTGGTCCTCCCGTTCCCAGCCCAGCCTGTACCTGGCTCACAGCCCAGGAGCTCCACCCACAGGAAGAAGCCAGGCTGCCTGTCGCTGTGGGGGACACTGTGTGGCCACACCCTGATGTACCTTGCCTGCACCATCCGGCTGAAGGCCCACACCTTGGAGGCCACATCTTCCCAGTTCCTGGGGAAAGACTGAAGCACAAGGTGCCTGCTGACCGAGTCCTGCCTCTTTCTCAGGCTGCCATTGTGGCCCTACTGAGTGACCCTCCTCTCTGCTCAACCTTCACAAGAATCCTGCCTCTGCCAGAGCCCATGTCCCCCTGGTTGTAGCCACCTAGTCCCTCAAGGCTGCAGGGGGTCTGGTCCTGGCCTAAGCTCCTCCCACTGAGGTGGCAGGATTCCTATGGCAGGGGCCAGGTCCCACTCAGAGCTATGACCACAGGGACAGCCCAGCACCGGGGACAGAGCAGGTACTCCTTAAACAGGTCAGAGGGAACACCTGTGGACTGATCCTTCCTGGTCGTGGGCCTGTCTCCAGGCGGTGGAGCCAACCCCGCAGAGAGGGCCGCACTCAGGCTGCTCCATATGGACGCACGTGGGTCTGGGCCTCCAAGGCCCTCTGTGACTTTAATGTGTCCCCACCTTCCCCCTTCCCAGGCTGCTGTCGACAGTGACACTCCGGCCCTCTATTCCACAGAATATAGTCCCTATTACTTACCAGTTATTCCTTAAGCAACTAATGCAAGGACTGTCCCTTGGGGAGACCGAAAGGCCCAGGAGTACAGAGGTTGTGGAATCCACAAAGGGGATGTTGGGTCACTGGCCTGAGAGGCCTTGGGCATTTAGTACCTTGGGTGGGGACAAGGTGCCAGGCAGGATGTCATGGTAGTCCTGCCAGTGTAGACCATCAGTGCTGAACTGAAGCGAGAAGCTGCTGACATGTGGGCTGGAGGAGGTGGGCCCCCACACGAAGATGCCTGGAGGGGCCAGGCCAAGGGCGAAGTCAGAGCTGAAGGACCAGTTCCCCCCCACTTCCTCCCCCCCCCCATCCTCCTCACTGACCAGTGAGGTTCTGGGGCTGGAGCAGGTCCAGCTGCAGGAAGGGTGGCCCGCTGTGCCACTCAGCATAAGCACCCGCTCTGGGGCCAGGCCCTTTGGTGGGAGCCCCCAGGAGGGCAGCCCAGGTGGGGTGCTCCAGCTGCCTTGACCATGTCCACAGACTCCCCGGGGGCAGAGCCAGGCCCAGGGGAGAGTAGCAGGCATCTGGGGGCAGGAGGGGAGGTTGGAGGGGGCAGGAGGGGGTGCCAGAGGCATGCCATAAAGGGATCTGGGGAAGAAAAGGGCCACACAGGTGACCCTGACCCAGGACAGGGGGCGGGAAGGGCAGAGCTGGAGATGGGACAACTTCCTCAGCACTCCCAGTGGTCTGCTTCCCTCCCAGGGCACCCCTCTCAGCTGGGTCCTTACCTCCTGGGGGAGGCAGAACATAGGTGGCCAGAGGAGGACCCGTCTGGGGACTGGGGGCTGGAGCAGGGGCAGGAGTGGCTGTCGGAGGCACTGTCTGATTCTCTGCTGTGTAGGGAGACCCAAGGGTCAGGAGGAAGAGACCCAGAGAGGCTCTCGCCAGCCCCTCGCTCAGCAAGGTCCTTCCCATTTGGAGCACTTTCTCTCCCACGACAGCCCAGAAATCCCAGGACCACCCCAGCAGGAAAGGACACCTCTTTCCCTTTGTATGAATGAAGGTTTTACATATTTCCACTGAATATTCAGAGCACACAGAATAAAACTGCCAGTGCAAAGCCACTTTAGGACTAGGACAGAGCAGGTGCAGGTGCAGTTGCTAACCCAGGACTGCTGTCATTAATTACAACCTTGTGGGCATTAGAAAGGGGCTGCCTCTGGATGGAAGCAGTCCTGGGGCTGGAGGCTAGTCCCCACTGCTGGCAAAAATTGTCCAGTGAACAACATGTACAACCGTGTGTGCTCTGGCTTGATCCCAACCTCATCAGCCTATAGGTACACTTTTAGAATAAGGAAGCTGGACCATCCCCAATTCCCTCCTAAAGTCCTCCTCCCCTTGGCCCCTTCTGCTACTACCCAGACCCACTTACCAGGCAGGGCACAGTGGCAACACGATTCTCCTACTCCCTCCACCAGGATCCAACCCTGTGGAGCACAGAAATTAGCCACTTGCCCACCTCTAACCCACTCCATTGGCCTCCACAAGCCTGGCCTCGCATCACCCCTCCAGGCTCCCAGGGCCTCACCTGGGGACAGCTGCCCAGTGGGCAATAGGGGGAGCAGTGCACGGTGCCCATATGCAGACATTGGCATACCCTGCAGGGGCCCCCACGCCAGCGCTCCCCGACCTGGTGTGTGTGGCCCTGCTGCTCACAGCCCTCACAAGGCTGCGTCTGGCACCTGGGGAGGAAGGGCAGCCTCAGCATGGGGAGGGCTCACTAACAGTGATCACCCTCCTGGTTTGCCTGGATTGAGGGTATTTCAGGACTGGGGACTTCAAGTGATAAGACTGGAAAAATCCAGGGTTAATGTCTGGTCATCACCTTGAACCCCATCCCACTCCTGAATTCCAGAAATTGCAACAGGCCCCAAATTGGGGAAGCAATTTGTGCCAGCTCCACCAGCCAGCAGAGCTGGTCCCAGCAGGGTGTGCAGGCGGAAATGGCTGTCCCCCAAAAGCTTCACCCCGCACACCTCCAGAGACACAGGGGACCCATTCCCACTCCTGCATTTGTCGAGCTGCGTGTGTGGGCTCCGTTTGCCCTGCTTTGGATCTAGATGGCACAGCACTAAAGGAGGAAAAGGCTGGGTCTCCAGGGGGTTCTGGGGTTTAGGCTGGGAGGGCACTGAGCAGTGATTTGGGGTCTCTCGTGGGAAGGGGCATGCAGGAAGAGCGAGCGTGAAGGCGAGGGCAAGGTCCCTGCTGGTACCTGCGAGCCTTGCGGTGGATGCCTCGGCACTGGCGACCTCGGCCGGAGAGGCGGGGGTTGTTGGGGCTCCGGAAGGACCACTGGATGCTCTGGCTCCCACAGGGGCCCAGGCACTCGGCCCAGGGGGACCAGGAGGACCAGCCACAGTTTACTGAGAGAGGGCAAGAATTAGGGCCAGGAGGCAGAGGTGAGTGCCCAGCTGGGTAGCCTGGGAGGAGACCAGGGACCTTGAGAGAAGGGCCACAGGATGCAGGGTACTCACTGGCACAGTCTGGGTTGGGCCGGCAGCGCCGGGGCCTCCCATCTTGGCAGACACAGAGCTGGCAGTTGGCTTTGATATGCTGCCCAGGCCAGTAGCGGGCACCATCCACCAGGCAGGGGCACTGCCGGGGCCACACACACTGCCCCTCACTGCCCAGCACCTGCCCTTCTGGGCACCAACAGCCTAGGGAAGAAGCACGGTGAGGTTTCCAGGCAGACACTGTGGCCTCCACAGAGCCCGATCCCGGAGCCCCCTCACCTGGGCTGCTGCAGGGCCTGTGGGATGAGCAGATAGCCTGGCCAGAGATGTCATCGCAGGTCAGAGGGCAGGGGGCACAAGGCTGGAACACCAGCTCCCCAGAGCAGGTGGCATTGGGACAGCCATCCTGAGGGCAGGGCTCTGAGAGTGGGGTCAGAGACTGGGGAGGGAGGAACAGCAGCAAGGACAAGTGTCCCCCCAGCAGCCTCCCGCCCCCCACCTGTGCCCTCTCCCTTCCACTCACCAGTCTGACGGGTGCTATGAGGGCCCCCGGGCAGAAGGGCACAGGCTTGGCCCCCATTCTGGGGTGGGTGGCACTGCCGCTGCCTTGTCCTGGTGCCCCCACAAGGCTCAGAGCACAGAGACCAGGAAGACCAGGAGCTCCATTCACCATCCACTGTGAGGGGAGGGATGGGGCGGGAGGGGGTGGGAGAGCAAGGCAGGGTTGAAGGCCTTTCCTTTCTCCTCTCTCCAGGCCCCACTGTCCCACAGTCGCTCCCCTGTGTTCCCAGCCCCTTACCTGGGCAGGCCTTGGTAAAGCAGGCCTGTGACTGGTGGGCGGGGCCTGGGCAGTGCTGCAGCACCAACAGCCCTGATGGGGAACAGCTGCGGCTTTGGCTCTGCACCCCCAGCCCACAGGTCTGGCTGCACGGCCCCCATGGGCTCCAGGGACCCCAGGTCCCACAGCCCTGTTCTTCTGGGGAGAGTCCTGCCTCTCCTACCAACTCACAGTTGGGCTGCCCATCACACACCTGGGGGAGCAACAGGCTCAGGGCTTCTGCATTGGTGCACGGCTCTGCCTGCCACCTCCCCTTCCTGACCCTCACCAGGTGAAAATCAAGGCAGTCGCCATTGGGGCAGGAGTATTCTGGGCAGGGAAATTCTGTCCTGTTGAGACTTCCTGGGGGTGGCAGTCCCTCTGGGGAGCAAGAGAGAAAACCAGTTTGCAGGGAGTTGCAGCTACCTCCGGGCAAGCACCAGCTGCAGACCCATGAGAAGTGTTCATACCACAGTCCAGCTCATCCTCGCCCTGGGGACAGTCGGGGACCCCATTGCAGTGCTGCTCAGGGTTCAGGCACAGCCAGGGAGCCAAACCACAGGGCAAGAGGCCATGGCACAGGGGAGGCTGGGTGGAACCTGTGGGCACAGTAAGAAGGGTCCTGCTGTGCTCCTGTCCCCTCCTACTTCTTCTCTGCAGAAGGGCCTAAAGGCACTGGGGGAGGAGGGCAGGCAGGAGGCAGAGCCAGCATGGGGCTCTCCATGGCCAAAGAAACCCTTGGAGGAGTGTAGGAGGGGTGGATTCTGGGGAGGAGCCAGCCCTCACAGGGGAAGTGGCCAGGACCAGAAAGACCAACTTGTCAGGGCTACAGGGTGAGTTCAACCCAGGTGGGATGGGGAGAAAATGGGGACAGGGGAGCCCTACAAACAGACCCACTCCCTAGGCCCTCAGAGCCAACACCCACTCTCTTGTCCCAAACCAAAAGCCCCTTCCTTCTCCACTGGGCCTGGGAAGGAGGGCAAAGAAAGTTTCATTTAAAAGATCAAAGGGCGGGTCTTGCTGGTCACCCCTGTAATCCCAGCCTTTCAGAGCATGCTCAGAGCCAACCTCAGCCATTTTACAAAGCCCTAAGCAACTCAGTGAGACCCCGTCTCTAAATAAAATACAAAAAAAAGGGCTGGGGATGTGGCTCAGTGGCTAAGTGTCCTGGATTCAATCCCTGGTACAAAAAAAAAAAAAAAAAAAAAAATCAAAGGAACACAAAAGTTGCTCAGACTGATGTCTCCAAACCTAAGTCACTGTCTAGCTGTGCGCAGGGGGTGCTTGGGGAGGGCCGCACAGGACAGGGGCGACTCTCACCGCAGGCGTCTGGGCCCTCGTCAGAGCCGTCGGGGCACTGCGGCACGCCGTCGCACAGTTCCCCGGGGGACACGCAGTGTGGGCCGCGGGCGCAGGGCGCGTGGTGCAGCGCGCAGGGCTCACCGCAGCCCAGCTCGTCGCTGCCATCGGCGCAGTCTTCCTCCTGGTCGCAGCGCCAGCCCCGCGGGGTGCACTCTCCGCTGCCGCACGGAAACTCCAAGGGGCCGCAGCTCTGTGCTGGTGGGGGTGGGGGTGGGGGGCTGCACTAGACCCCGCGGGAGTGGACCGGCTTCCGCAGGCGGGTCTCGCCCTCCCACAGCGGCTCCTGGCTCACCTCCCGGCTCCAGGCTCCAGTCGTCCTGCCCCTTACCTGAGCCAGCCCTCCCCACCTTCAGTCCCTCCTGGAGTCCAACCCACCTCTGTATTCTGTTGCCCTATTGGTGTCCCCAAATTTCTCCCTGGTTCAAGAACTTCCCTTAGATTCCCCTAACTCAGAGAAGGCCTTGGGTACAGAAAATGAGGCTGGACCTCAGTTCCCCTCAAATGCCCTCCACCTCTTTTGGCTCCATCCCCAAAGCACCACCCACATGCCTTCCTCTGTGGTCCCATCCCCATCCTCCCCAGCTTTCTCACCCCATCTTCTCCAGGAGACTCACCAGGGCTGGCACTGCCCAGCGGACTTGAGGCACCTTCCAGGGAGCCAGTAGAGGGGCCAGGCAGGGTGCCAGCTGGGGGCACAGGCAGAGAGGGCATCGGGCAGTATCCAGGCCCCTCGTCGGTTCCATCTGGGCAGTCCCAAACTCCATCACACAGCTGGATGGTCCCCACACAAGTGCCGTCCATACAGGACACTTCCCCAGGGGTGCAGTTCACCTGCCCTGCAGCCAGAAAGGAGGAGCTGCTCCCAGAACATTGCCTCCTTTTCTCACTACTTGGGGTGCCCCCACTCACAGGTGCCAGCTTCACAGGCAATATATAACCTGGCAAAGAAGTGGGCAGGCAAGGCTGGGGCAACCAGGAGCTGGGCCTGGTAGGAGAGCGTGCCTGGTGGGCCCAAGTCCAGAGCAGAAACAACTAACCCAAACAGGACTCCTCATCAGCGGCGTCTGGACAGTCGGGATGCCCATCACACAGCAGGGTGAGGGGCAGGCAGCGCCCATCAGCACAGGCCAGCGAGTCATAGGGACATGGGCAGCCCTGTTCATCTGTGCCATCTCCACAGTCATCCTGCCCATCACAGAGCAGGGACAGGGGCAGACAGTGGCCGGAGCGGCATGACATCTGTCCCTCCACACAGCCTGGGGTGGCGCAACCTGGCATAGGGTAAGCAGGCAGGCTCAGGACGCTGGAGTCAGAGAAACCCATAACCCTAGAAGGACTGGAACTCCCTACCTGTCCCTCATTCCCCAAGTCATAACTGCTGGCCGTGGAAGCAGCAGCTCAGGAAGCTACCCTGGGGACACCTGCTGCACACCCAGTGAACTCAGGTATCTATGCCTGTCACACAGGTGAAAGCACTCACCCTCCTCATCTGAGCCATCGCCACAGTCGTCTTGGTTGTCACAAAGCCACTCATGTGGAATACAGTGCCCACTTCCCTGGCAGGGAGACTCTCCTTCGGCACAGTCAGGCACCAGCTCCTCACAGGGGGCACTGTCACCCCCACAATGCCACTGGCTTTCCCGGCAAGTGCTGAATATGGTATCCTGGGATCAGCCACGGCTGGGCGTGGCCAGTCCAGGGGCACAGGGTCCACCCAGGTACTCCCCACTCACCAGTTCCCACAGTCCTTCTGCAGCACAGTCCCTGGTGGGAAGAAGCTGCCACCCCACTCACAGGGACAGGCAGATGGCTCCATGCAGATTCCTCCTGAGATCACAGAGCACAGGACTCCAGAGGGAAGGGGGCACAGTGCCCCTGGCCCAGCCCACCACCATGGTCATGTGGCCCTTTCCCATCACACAGCTGGATGGTCCCCACACAAGTGCCATCCATGCAGGACACTTCCCCAGGGATGTCCCCTCCCCTCTGGCCTTTCTGACTACGCACCATGCAGCAGAGTCCCTTTGGGGCAAAAGCAGCCCTCCACACAGGCAATGGCCCGGCAGTGCCATCCAGGCTCAGCATGGTGGGTAGGGCAGGAGGGAGGACAGGTGGGGCCACAGGCCTCATATACTTGTCCCCCTTCACACTGCAGGGCTGGGTGGAGAGAGAGAGGCTCAGCTCACTCAGGTACAAGGGCACCAGGTGAGTCAGCCCAAGGTGACACCTATGGAGGGCACAGAGTTCATATTGTAGACCTTGGCTGAGACCCTCCCAAGGTGATGTGGGACACATGGGTCCTGTGGGTCAGACATTCTTGCATGTTTGGTTCAACTGGAAGTGTCTGGCACACGGTAAGCGTGTAGCACATGTTTGAACTTCTGACTAAGTGTCCAGCTGGTGGGCAGGCTAAGCACCATTCAAGGGCCATGCAGGTGACAAGTCTGAGAGTTGGGAACACTCACGGCAGAGCTCCTGGCTGCGCCAGCGCACATGGTGCCCATGCCGGGCACACTCGTCTGCGTAGGCGGCAATGGCAGAGCAGAGGCACTCACAGTCGCCCCCTGAATCGCAGCTGTGGGAGGAAGCAGTCGGCTCAGCAGCCCCGCGCTGCCCCCACACACTCACTGCCCCCCACTTGGGCCAGCCTTCCTCACCCACAGGTGTCGTACACACACCACTCGTAGTGCTGCTGTGGGGGCACCTCTGTGTGGCATGGGACGAAGAGCTGCTGGAGCATCACTCCGCAGCGGGCACGGGCCCAGGCTGCGCGGTGTGTGTTTACCTGCAGCACAGGGCACCATCTCCAGCACCCTGGGCCAACTAGACACCTGCCCCAGCCCTGAGCTCTGGCAGGCCCACCGTCCCTCCCGCTGTCTGCCTGAGCTCACCGTGCAGGGGTGTGGCGGGTCTCCTGGCTCAGGGCAGAGTGCACTGAGGCGCCAGGAGTGGGCAGCCAGCTCAGCTGTGGGCTCCAGGACTCCTTGGCGACTCCTCAGGTCATTACTGGCGTCTCCATCAAAGTCTCCACATAGTCCAGCCACACGACCACGGAAGTGTGGGGACAGCTGTATCAGGACCCGGGTGCCTGGTGGCATCATTGTAAAAAATGACCCTGGTACCCTTCAGCAGGGCTGAGGTCAGGAGAAGACCCAGGGACATAATACTGCCCTGCATGGGTACCCCCACCCAACAGAGAGTGCTGGTTCCCTCTTTTCTGAGGGGGTGGGTTAATTGGTGGTCATAAATGAAGAGACAGACACTGGGAAGGAAGGGCCAGAAGTAAGAGCCTAGTTTCCTAAGCAAACTTAGGTTGGTGCCTGTAATCCCAGAGCCTAGGGAGGCTGAGGCAGGAAGGTTGTAAGTTCAAGGCCAGCCTGGGCCACTTGGTGAGAACCTGTCTCAAGATATATTAAGAAGTGCTGGGGATGTGGTTCAATAGAGAGCACCCCTGGGTTCAATCTCTGGTACCACAAGGGGGAAAACAAAACTAAGTTTGGAAAACTCCCCATCTGGCTGCATTCTGGATGGGAAACCAGGATGGGCTGAGGCTTTCCCACACCAGAGTCCTGGTGGCGAGGCCTAGAGGCAGCCTGCCTCTGCCGCGCCGAGTCGCTACAGGGTTATTTTGGCTTCCCTCAATTTCTCACTGAGAGTTCTGTTTCTAAAACGCCAACTGCTTGTGTTTGGGTGGTAGAATGTTGAATCTATTTTCATTTCTTCTTCCTAAAACTTGGTATTTTCTAAATATTTCTTGGGTGAGGCAGCATTGCTTTCATAATGAAGAAAAACAGGATGAAAACATAATTTGGAAACTCTGACCACTTGTTCGGGCAGTGAGGTGGGGGTGGTGTTGGGCTGGGGGTGCCCAGTGGAGGCCAGCAGGGCAGGGGAGGCCAAAGATCCTGGTCTGGCTGTTACTCTGGATATCTGCCTTTGAGGGTTGTTGGAAGCTCAACCCTGATTTCAGAGCTGGGCAGGCGCAGGGAGGAAGGGTTTGGGGGGAGTCCAGTCCATCTAGTACTAAGGCTGGGTGTGGGTCAGGTGCATAAGGGTGGGGCCTAACCTCCATCCCAGAGCAGGGTGAGGCCCAGGCGTGTGGTCAGCAGCAGGAAGAGGCCTGCACGGTGCAGACTCATCCCTGGGCCTGTGTAGGCCTTGGGGGGTGTTACACTCACCCCATTCACCGTCACTGCCCGGCCTGGAGAGGAGGAAAGGTGTTCAGGGCCAGCATGGAGTGAAGGGCCTCCCAGGTCCCATGAAGCCCTGCCCTCTTCCCCTTCAAACCTCCTTTAGCCTCTCTACCTCTGTGACCTTAGGAAAGTCATTAGACTTCTCTGGAGCCTGGTTTATCTGAGAAGTTATGATTCCAACCAGGAGGAGAGCCACCCATCCCACCCCTCTGAGGACAACCAAGCCCAGTGAGGACTCGACCTAGGAACCTGGACTTTGGCCACCCTGGTGTGTGGCTGTTATACTGTGCTGGAGTGCCCCCCACCCTTTGTCAGGGTCTCCTTGCAATGTCATGGCCACCTCTGAGCATGTGCACAGTAGTGCTCTCCAGACGCACGGTCAGTGCCTTGGTGCAGGTGAGGCCGCTGGCCCCGCAGGGCAGGTTCTGGGCAGAGACGCTGAAGCGGCCACTGGCCTCTCGAACCAGCAGGTACTCGCAGGCTCCGGGGAAGGTGAGTGTCAGCCCATCAAACGTCACATAGTGGGGGGCACCTGATGCCTGGCACCATCCACTGCACAGCTGGCCTGTGCAATGCCACTGTCGGCCCTGGCACACACTGTGGGCAAGGGGCAGGGACAGAGTCACTGAGGAAGGGACCTGAGCTGTAGCAGGGGAGGCAACTGGTCCAGATTCCTGCGACTCCAGATAGGACCCCAGTGTGGAAGATCCCAGAGGTCCCCAGTGCCCAGCCCAGCCCAGATGCCCTACCCCACCTATCACCCCAACTCATTCTAGTGGGGGGAAACATTGTGTTTGGAGAGCCAGTAGTCACAAGGCCAGAAGGGTGTAGGTCAGGGGGGCTGGGCATACCAAGTGTTGCAGTTGTCCTGGATGGTGGCATTAGGTGGGTACCACTGCCCACTATGACGGCAGGGACAGAGATCAGGAGGCACACAGCGCTCATCCTGGGCAGAGAGTAGGGACACTGTTTTGGGCAGCTAGGGGAACAGGACAGTGCCCTGGTGCTGGGAAGGCCACTCTGGTGCCCCATCCCATCCCCTCCCAGCCTCACCAGCAGCACGGTGCCTGGAGGGCAGACACAGCCATCAGTGCTGCCCATGGGGCAGGAGTGGTTGGCACTGGGGCTGTCACAGGTGAGGAGGCAGGCTTCAGGAGCATGGACAAGTTCCCCGGGGCAGAATGCACGCTGCGGGGCGCAGTGGTGGGCGGTGCAGTTCCAGAGGCCCCTCTCCTGGCAGATGCTGCGGGAGGGTGGAAGGGGAAAGAGGCAGGCCCAGCAGAGATTCAGCCTCCAGGCCACTGGTCTGCTCTGCCAAAGTCCAGGAACCCAGACGCTGGGGACCCAGGCACCAGATCCATTTCACTGAAACCCAGCTCTGATGCCGGAGCCCTGAGCGCTGCACCTCCCAGCACCCCAGCCTGCTATGATCAGCCCCTCCTCTCCAGCCCTCCCTCTTCAGCCCATATTCTTTCTCTTGCCCCCCAAGCCATCATCCTCACCAGCGATTGCAGTCCTTCATGGTGACACTGCCAGGGGTGTAACGATGGGCTCCAAGCTGGCAGGAGCACAAACTGGGGGGGACACACTGGCCCTCAGGGTCCCACAGCAGGCCAGGGGGGCAGTTACAACCAGCCACACAGCCGGTCAGCTCCTTACAATCCTCTGGCTCTCCGCAATGGTGACCACACACTGGAGCGCACTCCTGGTACTCTTGGCCACCAGGACACAGGACAGCTGGACCCAGGGACATGTGCATATCAGGAGCATAGTCAACCCCTCTGGAACATACCCCCGCTGTGCTTCCCCAGGAAGAAAAGCCCAGCAACCCCCTAAGGTCAGAGGTTCCTGCCCTCTCCAGCTTCTCCTAGAAGGGGCCAGAAGGAGGAGGTGGGAGGGAGCGTGAGGTAGGGCTGCCTGGGCAGGGGCTCACGGCAGAGAGTCTGGTTCCTCCAGGACAGCAGGGCGCCCTCCTGGGCACAGCGGTGCGCGTAGGCAGACAGCACGGCACACAGGCAGTCCCTGCCAGGGGCACAGCCACACACTGCCGCCAAGCAGCGCAGCTGGAATGGCTCCCTGTCCACCAGCCTGTGGCAGTCCTTGGGAAGAGAGGAAGCGGGGCTCTTCCTTATGAACTCCTCATTCTCTTGGGTCCCCATTGCTGCCTCCCTGTGAGTGGTAGGCCATCCCGGCTACCTGGAAGGCTGGGCCATGCAGGATGGCACAGACTGCCTCTGCAAAAGCAAGGTGCTGGGAGTGTGTGCTGCAGGGGAAGAGCAGGACGCTGTCCCCAGAGGAGCACTTTCCATTGCCTGCCACCTGGAACCTGCTAGCAAAGTCAGCAGTGCTGGTCTCCACATCCCCAGCTGGTGTCAGGAAGTCATCCTGCTGGTTCCAAGTGAAGGTACCACACAGACCTTGGACCTGGGCCGTGGAGACCATGTGGGACAGTCACATTCAGACTCAGCATAACCTTTCCCAGCCTTTCACCCGCCTCCTGGCACACCTGGTGGGCATGGTGGGGGGCCAGGGTGATGTAGGCTGCAGGGTCAGCCACTCCCCAGAGGACACGGACTCCTGGCCAGCGTAGCAGCAGAAAGGTGGAGGAGGCTCTGGAGATGCTGAGGCCCGCAGTGCCAATCCAGGGCAATCCCACATCCTGCCCATCCACCAGCACAGCTCCTGGAAAAGGAGCCTGATGATGGGGTGGCGGGGGGCAGGTGGGTGGATGGGGCTGCAAGAACAGAAGGACTCGGGTGGGAGTGGGAGGGCCTGTATCGGAATGGGACCATCAGAGTGACCCTCAGAGGCCACCAGTCCCACTTGAGACTCCCCCATGGGAAGTCTGGGAAATGATCCATCTTTATTGGGGGGAAGGGCTGGTGTGAGTGAATGGTTCCCATTTCCTCTGGTTTTGTCTTGTGTGAAGTGGCTATGACAAGCCTGTCTTGTCCCGTCTGTGAAAGAGGATTATAAGGATAAATTTCTTTGGTGGCTTTGAGGTGGCCATGACAGCAGGACCTTTACTGGAGCAAAGGAGGATGCCTGTTAGTGCCCCCCCCTTTTGAACCAAGAATTAAACCCAGGGGTGCTTAACCACTGAGCCACATCCCCAACCCCTTTTTATTTTTTATTTTGAGACAGGGTCTTGCTAAGTTGCTTAGGGCCTTGCTAAGTTGCTGAGGCTGGCTTTGAACTCTCGAACCTCCTGCCTCAGCCTTCCAAGCCTCTGGGAATACAGGCATGTGCCACCATGCCCGGCTTCAGTGTCCAGTTTTGCATGTCTTTTTCCCGTTGTGGCTGGCACAAAGAGCTGGCACAAGAGAGCGAGGAACTGACCTGGGCATGGGGGAGTTGGAGGGACAGTGGCTTAGAGGGGCCTGCCTGGTCTGGTCATGATGAGATCTTTTAGATTTTCATAACAGTATGACTTGTGTTTTCCCTAAAGATGAGGCAGAAGAGGCCTTGGGACATGTCCTCAGGACAGTGTGTCTTCCTCAGAGATGGGAGGGGGCAGCTGAGGCAGTGAACCCGGCTGCAGAATCTGGGGCAGAGTTGTTGGGCTCTGAAGGGTGGGGAGTGTGGAAGGCAGGGACTGGATGGTACCCAAGTCTTCTGGGTGAGAAGAGGGGACAGTGGGCGTGGCAGTCACCCTGAGAAGGTAGACCTGAGGCTACCTGAGTCTCTGAGCTGGATGTGGGTATCCCCCAGTGAGACAGACAGGGCATGGAGGCAGCTCCCAGAGTCGCAGTCCCCATGCTCCAGCACGATCAGCAGCTGCCCTTTCACGTAGTCCTAGGGACAGACAGAGGAACACAGGGCTGGGCAGACCCTCCGTTTCCCTGAGGAGGCCTCTGCAGATCTTTAGCCTCATCCAAGGCAGCTCCTACCCATGTGGGAGCTTTCCAGCCAGACAGACACTGTGAGAGATGGGGCTTGACCCTAGCCAAGATTAGCACACACAAATGCTTGTGCAAGTGTGTGCATGGGGTTGCACGAGTATATGTGATTGCACATTTGTTTGTGTCTGCATGAGGGAGGGATGATTCCCATCTTTCCTCCCCGTGGGTAGGACGTTACCCTCCAAATGACTTACACTTGCTAAATCTATGTGTGCATGCCTGAGTGTGCTGTGTGCCTGCCTGTTTGTGTCTGCGTGCATACAGGTGTGTGTGTGTGCACCCACTGGTCTTTGTGTGCCTCGGGGAGATGGCTGCTTAGATTCTACTCAGTCTCTATGCCCCACACTGCCCATGAAAGAAGGGGTGCAAACAAAAGAATGTGAATGGTCCACTACTGAAATGGGGACCCTGGATGAGTGGAAAGGAACGTGATCTGTGCTGACCCTGGGAAATGACCCATCTTTATTGGGAGAGGGCTGGGATGGGAGAAGGGTCCTTATTCCCCCTGGGGTTGTCTTGTTGAAGTGGCTCTGACAAGCCTGTCCTGCCCCATTTGTGAAGAGGACCATAAGGATGGCTTTCTTTGGTGTCCCTGAAATGGCCATGACAGCAGGACCTTCACCAGAGCCAAAGGAAGGGGTGGGAACCCAAAGAGAGGCTCTGGGGTCTGGGGAGCTGGTCTACCTCCAGCATTGTCCTTCTGGGCTTTTCCTTGCAGGGTTAGGGTTTTGCTTTATTTTTACTTTTTTGTGCTTTCCCTATAGCCCCCCTCCCCTGGACACCTTGGGGAGGGACCCTTCTCTGGTAAGATCCCTTTCCCAGAGTTGGTCCTCTACCCACCTGCACCAGGCTGTAGTGGCAGCCTGGGTGGCCCCGGAAGAAGAAGCTCCGCCCATCAAAGGTGAGGTAATGCCCATCGCCACCTACTGCACACTCAGCAGGACACAAGGCCTGGGCACAGTGCCAGTGGCCATCCTGGCACACACTGTGGACATATGGGTGGGACAGGGCAGTGTGGCATCAGTCCCACCCTGGGGTGGGGAGGCTAAGCTGGAGTCAATCCCCCAAACCCTGCTCCCTTGCCTCTCTGATGTCCCCACCACCCCTGGAAAGGGTAGAGGTCAGCTGGTCAGGGCTTTAAGAAAGGCCATCAGTTATGTCAGCAGAGATCACAGGTCACTGTGATCATGCCAGGAGGGAGCACAGCCAGAACAGCCTGGCTGTTTGGAGGAGGCAGGTTTCAGAGAAAACATAAAGGGCAGGACCAGAGACAACCACGCTGCTGCCACCCCATCAAGGCCTGAGGACCCACCACGGGTTACACAGCTGGTGCACAGTGTCGCCAGGGGCATAGCGCTGGCGCCGGTGGTAGCAGGGGCATCTGGAGGCAGGCACACAGAGGGTACCATCCCAGAAGAGGCCAGGTGGGCACTCGCAGCCACTCACACACTCTTCCCTGCAGGACCCTTCCTCTTCCTGGCCCACTGCCGAGCAGCTGGGGGCGCAGGAGGAGACGCAGTCGGAGTAGAGCTGACCCCCGGGGCATAGACGCTCTGTGGACATAGGAGTCGGCTGTGAGGGGCTGAGGTGTTCCACCAGACCCTGCTGACTCTGAAGAGCCAGGAAGCCAGGGGAGCCAGCTGGGAGGGTGCCCAGGGGTGGCAGTGCCTTCAGAAAATGAGGCCCTTGAGGACCCTCGGTCATTTTCACAGGGCAAGACGGTCAAGTAGTACCACAGAAGCCAGGCTTCCTCCAGAGCACGTGGATGCGTCGCCTGGCACAGGCCTGGGCATAGTTGGCAAAGGTGGCACACACAGCCTCCTGCCGCCCCTCTTGGTGCCCCAGAGCAGCCCCTGCACAGTAGGCAAAGAGGCAGGCCTCGTGGTACTCATCGGGGGAGACCTGCAGAGAAAGATCGGCCTGTCAGCTGGCAAGCGCCTTCTCACCAGCACCTCCCACCCCCTGAACTCTGGAAGGGACCTGTTCCCAGAAGTAAAGCCCAGGACAGGAAGGGGTGTCTTGACCAATGGCCCAACAGGGTCTAGCGGCAGGACTGGGTCGCTTAACTGGCTCCTCTCTAGTACCTTCCTGGCCCCACCCTCTGGACAGTCCCCTCTGGAGCTGGTCACCACCTCCACCCCCACCCATACCTGGGCATGGCACTGCCAGAATGGACTCTCCAACAGCTGGTGGCATACATCCTGGGCTTCAGCTCGCAGCTGGCCAGCATCCATACCTGCCTCGGTGCCTTTCAGGGGTCCCTCACAGCCCTGATCCACCTCCACTGCATCCAGACACCCAGGCTGGGAACAAATGGAGCCAGGCCAGGTAGCAGTGATGAGGGACATTAACTAGGAAAATGACCACTGCCCTCCTAGCCACTTTGAGGCCACATCATTGTTCCCACCATGATGTGGGCTGTGGAGGGCAGTGGGGACAAGCCCAAGGGGGAGGCAGGGGACTCAGGGTCACAGTCAACTGCAAGCAGGTGATTAGATGATGAACTAACCACCAAAGGTGATCAGTGATGAGGTTGGCCAAGGTGTCCCTTGATGGTCAGTTCATACAAGACAGCCAGACTGCAGGCAGCACCTGACACTGAGCTTCCTGTGGGATACGAGGCCTACCTGCTCTCCCCCTGAGGAGTCTGCTGTCCCCTTCAGCCAGGGGAGAGCAGCCAGGAGGAGCCCAGGATGGCAGTCTTACCTCAGAGCTAGGGAGCTTCCAGGAATTCCCAAAGGTGGCAGCAAGCATAGCCAGGCCCCCACCTGGCTCTGAAAAGTCATCTAAGGAAGGGTGAAGCAGAGATGCTGGATGCTGGACTTGGGGTCCAGTCCCCTCTTCCTCCCTGACCAGCTACCAAGCACACCCTACCTACCCTCGGGCCGGCCATTGTAGAGCCCACAGAGGCCCTGCGTCTGTCCTGAGTGCTCATGGTCCACCGAGATGGACACCGAACTGGACCTGTCCAGCCGCACAACAACCCCCAGGCCCCCAGATAGCACCAGCCAGTCCCCCTGCCACTGCAGGCTCAGCCCTGGGAAGGGAAAGGGCACCATTCAGCCTCCTGTAGCCATAGTCCCTGCTCACCACCACAGCAGGACTCCAACTGCCCAAGGAAGCAGCGGGGAAGGGAAAGAATTCTGACCATTCTAGAGAGCTCTGCACCTTTCCCATTGTAGACACTCTCTAGACTAAACTACAACACACACACACACACACACACACACACCTTACATGCACCCCCACAGTATACACATACACACTTCATACACCCCTGTGTACACAACACACATGTATACATAATACATAAACACAAAATACCACATACACACACCACACACACATTGCACGTACACAAACGCATACCATATATACACAATGCACCACACATGCATACACTTCACACAGTACACCAATATACACGCACATTACACATGTACACACACCAACATACACATATGCTCATGCACACACTGGGCACTGGCGCGCGCGCACACACACACACACACACACACACACACTTCACCGGCCTCATGCAGTCCCATTCAGAATGACACTCTCACGAGGGAGGTGGGGAAACTGAGGCTCAGGTAGATTAAAGCGAGGGACTTGCCCAGGGTCAAGCTCAGAGTGGGTGGGGAGTGGGAGGCACAGGGCCCCCATCCTCGGGGTTCTTCATTTCTAAAGGCCTCCCAATAACAATGTGGGACAGGCAACAGCCCCAATCCCCACTGACCCTCCACAGCAGACCCACAGGGTCCTCACCATGGAGCATCTGGGGCTCTCCATCAGGTACGAGCTGCCCCTTCACAGAAACATCTCTACCCTGGATCTGCACCTCCTCTGAGCCCATTATCACCAGGACCTGGGGAGATGCACAGTGAAATAGGGTCAGCAACTCTCCCCATCCCCCTACGTCTAGCTCTCTCCTGGGGCCACCCCCATTTCCCTCCCTTACCAGCTGACAGTGCCCAGGTTGTGGACAGTGGTCCCTGGGCCTGAGGTGGACAGCCCAGGTAGAATCAGCAGCTCCTGCCAGCAGATAGGTGCAGTGGCCCAGGAAGTGGTAGTGGCGCCCATCAAAAGTACGGTAGTGGAAGCCTGACCAGGTGGCACAGGTGGCTGAGGGACGCTGGCGCTGGCTCCAGAGCTGACCCACAGCCCCCGGTAGGGGCTGCAAGAGGACTGCAGAGGAAGCATTGCCTGGACACGACACATCACATGTGAGCTGCTGAGTGCAGGGGTCAGAGGGCCATGGGTAAGAACATGCCCACAGAGCATGAAGCATGGGGATAAGGCATGGTTACTCTGGTGGGCAGGGGAGTAGGCAGGATCCCAGAGCTCAAGGCCTGGCATGGGGATGATGGCCAGGATGTGTCCTGTCTGTAGGCTGGGGTCTGCAGACCCACCTGGAAAGTGTTGGCTGGAACAGCTAAGGCAGAGCTGAGAGCCACTGTCCCACCAGCTGTGTCCCCAAGGTCTGGCACAGCACTCTTCCAGGTTTTCTGTTGAAGTATTAGCTGAGCCTCCCAGAGGCTGGCACTGCCACGTGGCAAAGCAGTGGCCCCCAGGGCTGTCTTCCATGAGGGCTTCAGCATATGGTGGAGAGAATGGGGCACACCCGGATAGTCAGCAGAATGGCCTGTAGCTCAGCCTGGTCAGTTCCCCTCCTCAGGGAGCCTGTCCCCTCCCCTGAAGACGTAAGTGAGGTTAGCTGCCCACAATCCCACAAGGTACATGTCACCCGTACTGGCTCAGGAGCTTACCATCCGTACACTGAGCGCCCCCCCAGCCTGGACAGCAAGCCCTCACCGTCCGGTTCCATGTGGCAGGCCGAGTTTCTGGAGGTCTGCACCCACCAAGCAGGGGGGAATCAGGGAGAGATGTTAGTGTCTAGCCCAGCCCACCGTGGGGAAAGGCCTGGGACATTGGGTCTAGTGAACTACTCTCTGAGGGATTTATCACATAATTTTCCTCCTCCTTTCTTCACTCGAAAAGTGAGAATGTCATTGGGGGCAGACAGAGAGAGCAGGCATTGGGACTCTCCCTGCTCCACCCACTGAGGTACCTCTCATCCACACACCCCAATCTTGCACTTTCTGCTGCCTTTCCCCGAGCCCACCCAGGGCCCACTTCCCAAATGCCTGCTTATGCCAGGTTCTCCCCATCCTCCCCCACTCTCAGGATTTCCGGCCGTCACTCCTTTCCTGCCTGGCAGACAGCCCAGGCTCTGACCCTCACTCACTTGTATATGCGACAGAGCCCAGGTGCTGGAGGCCCTGAGAGCCCCTCGTGGCCACTCCTGGGCAGGTCCAGCCGCCAGCCTAGGCGGGTATAGTGGTAGAGGCTGGCACAGGGCACCAGATCCTCCCTACGGGGGGTCACTTCCTCTTCCACATGGATAGTCTCCGTCTGCTCACACCATCGCCTGTCCATGGATAGGGAACTACAGCAGCTGCCACTGTCCCCTTTGTTACCAGGAAGCCCTGTCCTGTGACCCCACTCCTATAAGAGATAACTTACAGAAGAGGTCCCTGAAGTAAGGAAGAAGATAAGGTTGGAGAGAGAAGCACTAGGGAGGTCATTCTGGTGTCCAGGGTGTCCCCAGGCCTGGGGCTAGAGAGGATCTTAGCTCGAGGAGTCCCAGTGGACTGCTTACCCATTAGCCAGTGCCCATAGCATCCCAAAGAGGACAGCAAGGAGGAGCATGTTGCCCACTCCAGTCACCACCAGGGTCTTGTGAGGCCTGGGCTTGGGCAGTGCTGCTGCAGGGGAATAGAGAGGCCAGTGCTGGTCCCCCTACCCCACACTGCTGCCTACTGTGACCTGGAGGACAATCTGTCCAAGGCCACAGAGAGAGCTAGGCTGTAGGCCTTTTGTACTGGGGAGGCTTTATTAGGGGCTTGCACCTCCAGGCACAGCTGCCCAGAACCTGGTTGGATCTGCCCTGACAACCCTCTCAGTGCCAGCTCCTCCTGGAAACAGCCCCTCCCCCCAGTGTGTATGATGGGGATCAAAGCCAGTTGCTTTGCGCCTCTGCTATTCCCACACTTTCAGAGGCTACCACAAATGAACATGGGCTATGGGCAAGCTACCCTCCCTTTCTGGGCCTGTTTCCTTACTAGTAAAAACTTCAGGGACTTCCCAGGGATGCACAGATGGGACTCAGGGACTCCATGAATTCTTTGAAACTGTATGTGTGCATAATCTTCCAAGGACAGTTTCATAATGTGTATTAGATGCTGGGGGGGGGGCATGGCACCATTGAAAGATCAAGAGTTACTGGCTCAGCGATTGGTTGGTCTACCTGCCCTCAAGCTGACTTGATCATGCTCTTTTCCTATCTCCTCTGTCCCCTTTCCTGCCAGGCACTCAGGATTTGAGGGCCAGGGAAACTGGATGACTATGTGCTTTCCTCTGTTGGGTCTGACTTCTTAATGAGATGATGATGTGTGGCTGATTTGGCCATCCGGTCTCCTTCTGTGAGGGTTTCCTAGGGTCCCTGGGGTTCTAAATACTAGGGTTTCCTAAGGTCCCTGGGGTTCTAAATACTAGGGTTTCCTAGGGTCCCTGGGTGGAGGACTGAGGGGAGCCAAGAAGGAGAATTTGGGTGGAAAGTGGGGTTGGGGCTGTAAGACAGCACCCCCAACCTGGGTGGGGGCTGAGCCGGATGGAGTAATCTCAGTGTCCGGTTGGGAGAGGGCAGCAGCAGGCTCCTCAGGGGAATCCTGGTTACATCCTGGTTACCAGCAGAACTCTGAGACACTCAGGCTGGAATATGGCCTGGACCTCAGACCTGACATACCAGCTCCTAAGCCTGATGTCCCACTGAGCATCCTGAATAGTCATCCCACCTGGGGTGAACAAGAGCTAGGTTCAGCTTCCTTCTGGAACCTAGGACCAAATAAAAAGGGTCATGTTGAGCTTCTTCCAGGGCTCACAGATAGCTAGGATTGGCATCCTAGACCCAGTAATCCTGGAAACGAGCCAGGGTGTGTGGTGAGCCTACTGTTCTTCCAGCCTTTCTCAACGCTCACACATTACTCCTCCTTTTGTGACCTACATGTGGACACCCCTGCTCCAACCCAGCACACACAGAGGTACACATTTGCTCCCAGGGCTACCTGCAGTCTAGTCAGCATCCATTATACAGAAGAGCCTTTCTAAGCTGAGTGGGAAGGACCACCTGCTCTTCCAGGTCCGGCTGTCCCTGGGTCTCTCACTATCACTATCCACAGACATTTTGGACACCCCTGCTGTGTGCTGTGCTACTGTGTCCTACAAGGTCTGCCTTGGGCCAATGTGCTCTGATTCCATAGGTATCTCCATTTTTGTGATTGGGTGCTATAGCCAGGGGCACTTGTTCAGTCCACAAGGGCCATTCACTGTCCTCCCCTTCTCAGGTTTACTCCAGTTCTAGATTCCAGCAGTCATGAATAGGGCATCACTGGGCTTTGGAAGAAACACAAGTCACAGGCAGGAGGAAGGAAGCTGGAATCCAGGGGAGCAGGCAGAAAGATCGTGGAGAGGAGGTCTGCAATAACCAGTCCGCGTTTTAGCTTGAGGAGGACGGGATATGGGCAGTTTAGGGAGTGGAGCCTCACCCGCTAGGCTGAGAAGAAACTGCAGGACTGGGGCGGGGTCAGCGGCCAGGCCCCGGGGCTCCGAGGCAGAGGACAGCCCTCCACACCTAAGGCCTGCAGGGCCCACCTAGTACAGACGGCCCTCCCCTCTCCGTCACCCCTCCCTGCCCCGCCCACGCAGTCACCGCCCAGCCTCACCCCCTGCAGCTCAGCGCCAGCCACCCCTCCTCCTAGGGGTCCTGGCTCAGAACCTCCTCCCCAATTTCTACTGGGGGGCGGCCGAGGCCCTCTCTCCTTGGGCCCCTTTCCACCGTTCTCGCAGGGGGTCTCAGTTCAAGCCTCGGGAATCTAGGTGGAGGGAAGGGGTCTGGGTGGATCCGGGTAGGATCGGGTGGAGAGCGGGACCGGCAGGAGTTTCTCAGACCCCCCCCGCCCCCCCCCCCGCCCCACGGTCGGTCCGACACGTCTCTGGCAGGACCGCGGCGGGGCCACAAACCCTACCAGTACTCGCGATTTAAAGACCAGCGTACTCCTTCCCAGGCTCCCACTCCGAACACGCCCCCTCCTCTTCCCGGCAACTCCTCACCCCCTCCCGCGCTCCACCTTTCCCCGGCTCCTCCCTCCGAGGCTGCGAGCACCCTCCCTCGCAGCCCGAGTGCCCTACCTCCCCGGTCTCCTCTCCCTCCTCCCCTCCCTCCTCCCCTCCCTCCCCCCTTCCCCCCCCCCCCGTCCAGAGCTCCCACTTTCCGTCCTCTCCTGCGGGCGTCGGGCCTCAGGACCCTCACCTGCACACCTAACCCCGCGGTGCACGTCCCTCGACCCCACTCCCTGAGACCACGGTCCCCAACCTCCCTAGCCTGGTGCCTCGGGGCTCCGCTCCCGCTTCCTCGGTCTCTTCCCCCTTGAGGGCGCCGCTGGCCAGCTCCCTCTCCCTCGGCGTTTTTCCTTCCCCTCCCCGTGAAGTTTCGGGGCTGTCAGTCTGTCAGTCTTTCGGGCAGTCGGCACCCGGGCTGCAGGCAGCGGGCGCCATTGTGAGCAGAGCCGGCTCGGGCAGGAGGCCCGGGCGCCTGGGTCCCCGTAGCTGGCTGCAGCGCGGCGACCCGTCGGCCCGCCAGGTAAGGGCCGGGAGGCTCCCGGCGCCGGCGGCTCCGCCCGCCTCCCCTTCAGCGCACACTCACAGCCCGCTGCGTGCAGGTGACAGCCCCCGGGGAAGGGGCGCCGGGAGCGGGGCAGCGATGGGGGAGGGGCGCGGGTCGCCGGCGAAAAGGAGGGGACCGAGCCGCGGGGCGAGGCAGGAGGGGCGGCGGCGAGGGTCGCGGAGTGCAGGAAAGGGATCCGGGAACTGGAGAGAAGGGCGGGGGGCCGGGTGGGAATCGTTTGGGAAAGGGGCGGGAGGGTCCCCAGGGGAGGGAGTGGGGAGTCTCAGGAGAGCAGAGGGAGAGTGGGAGTGGGCCGAACGGGAGCGGAGGAAAACAGGGCGCCCGGGATCCGGCTCTTGGGGAGGGGCGGGAGAGCAGGGCGCTGACAGGTGAGCCCCGGAGCGGGGCAGCGGGTCGGGACCCGGAGTGACTCTGGAGGACAAACGGAGGAGGGGAGGTGGAGTGGGGTCTGCTCGGGAGGAAAACTTGGGGGGTGGTGAGAAGTCAGTGGGGAGCAGAAATAGGGACAGGACCACTGAGAGGGAGGTGTTGGGGAGAAGGGGGTTCGGAGGGGGAGGTGGGGTGGGGAGGGGCAGGGCCAGGGAGAAGGTCGGGAGTGAGCTGGGTCAGTCCCGTAGCCCCAGCCTTGGGGCGCCAGGGGACGAGGGAGCTGGGGAGCGGACTGGAGGGGGAGGGGAAGAGCGGTTCTGGGGACCGGGAGGGGAGGGAAACGAAGCTGGAGCCTGCTGGGGAGGCAGAGGGGGAAGGGAGGCGGGGGCCGCGGAGGGGAAGGAGAGCTGCAGGGGGGACAGGGGAGGGAGGGGGAGGGAGGGCGGTGCGGGGACAGAGGAGGAGGGCTGGGGAGGGGTGGAGGGAGGGAACCGAGGTGAAGAGAGGAAAGGAGAGGAAGGGAAACCAGAGTGGGGGAGGAGAGGGGGAAGGGAGGGGCGAGCTGGGTGGGGGAGACCAGCTGAGAGCTGGAGGGCGGGCGCTGGGGAGGAAGGAAAAGAGGAGGGGGGAGGAAGGGAGAGAGTGTGCAGCCGAGGAGGGGGATGGAGCGGGGGAGAGTCGGGCGGGCGGGGAAGGGCGGCCCAGAGCCCAGGGAGGGGGAGGGGAACGGAGCGCTGCCGGAGACTGCCCGGAGCGGAGGGTCAGGGAGGCGGTGGCAGCGTCAGGCCGACCGGAGGGGGCCGTGAGGGGTTGGCCCCGCCGGTGCGGGCAGGGGCGGAGCCGTAGGGGCGGGGCAGGGGGAGGGGCTCCAGGAGGCTACCCGATTTGGTGGGGAGAGAGGGCGGAAGGCAGAGGGAGCCGGGAGAGGGGAGGGACAGAGGGAAGGCTGCAGGGGGGGAGGGGGAGGGGAGCCTGCTGGGGGAGGGGGAGGAGCCCACAGGGCACAGAGCAGGGAAGTGGGTGCAAGGAGGGGTGTTCTGGCCTGGGGGTGTCCTAGCACAGAGCAGCCTCATGGGGAAGGGAGTGGTTTTGAAGTAGGGGCTTTTGGAGAAGCCAAGACCATTTCCTACCTTTAACAAGGACCCTTCTCTGATGGGGAGCCCCCACCTAGTCCTAAACTGACACTCCCTCCCCTGCCGGCTGGCTTCTGTTTCACCATCTCCTGCAGTGACAGCTGGAGGACCCAGGAAATGAAGTTTCCCACTCCCCACCCTGGTTTCCCACCCTCCACCCTCTCCCCAGAGAATGGTTCCTGCCAGTCCCCAGGCAAGGACACTGGGGTGTGCTTGGGGTGGGGCTGCCAATGAACTGGGGCTGGCTGGAGAGACTGCCAGGCAAGGGTGGGTAGGTGGATGAACTGATTTTTAGAGCCAACCAGAGCTTGCAGAAATGGCTTCAAGCCTTTCTTCTTGGGCCCCCCATCTTTAAAGGTCTCTGCTCTTAAATTCATACTCCCTTATTTCCCTCACCTGTTTGGGGACATCACCTTTGGAGCTCCTGGGAAGAGCTAGGAGGGAGTGATTGGGCAGAGCTTCCTGACCAACCTTCTATATGGTGGCTGCTATTCTAGACCCAGGTGGAAACTGGCAGGAGGAACCTGACGGCAGTCTTTTCTCCTTAGGGTCTGTGACCTGATCTCCAGGAGGGGCTACTCCCTGTTGCCATGAGAGAGACTTTGGAGGCCCTCAGCTCTCTGGGTGAGAGAACTGAAGGCACTTGGGGGTAGGGTGGGATTAGGGGGCATCTACAAGGCATAGAGTAGAGTTCTTCCAGAGGCTGAGCCCTGGAGCCAGAGGCCCTAGGGGCCTGTAGGACAGCATCCTTTCAGGTCACCAGGTCTGTTTGAATGCCCAGAGGAGGGAAGTTGTGCTAAACTGCAAGTGTATATGGGGACTCACTCAGCACTGGGACTTAAACTTATTCTCTCTAAAGCTAGTCTGTTTCTTCCTTCTATCTTTGATTCATCTCAAAGGAGCTGAGATTGATACCTGGTCAGACTGCTGGGGAGCCTGGGCTATTGTCTCTTATCACTATTATTGGGAAGCCCTATCCTTGAGCAGGCTAGGAAGGGGAGGGCCCCACTTCTGATCATCAGTTCTGTACAAGATGGTTTACTTGCACCCATTCTTCTATTGCCTGTAATAGGATTCTCTGTGGGACAGCCAGAGATGGCCCCCCAAAGTGAGCCCAAGGACAGGTCTCATAATGTCCAGGGGCAGATGTCCTCCTCCAGTGAAGAGAGAACACTGGGTACATGCTCAGGTATGTAAATGGGGACCATGTAGGATGTCTCAGGAAGGAATTTTCCTTCCTTTCACCGCATATTGTTAAGTACCTACTATATGGTGACTGCTATTCTAGACAATTTAGAATACCATCAGGACCAATAACCCCTACCTTCAAAGAGCTTAATCTTAGAGTGTTCAGAATCAACTAACAATAAATGTAAAAGCAAGAGAAATGATAAGCTACCTTAGAAGATAAATGCTGTTCAGGAGAGAATAAAGCACAGTGAAGGGGACCTTCAGTGAAGGGCTACAGGTAGGGATGAGGCCCTTCACTGAAGGTCCCCTTCACTGAGGGTGAAGAACAAGCCTCACTGGGAAGGAAAGATTGGAGCAAGATTTGAAAGAGGTTAAGGAGGTGGCTAAGGGAATATCAGGTAGCGGCAGCCAGGATGGAGTGCTAAGGCAGGAGCAGGCCTGGCTTCAACATTCTGATCCTTACCAATGATTTGCCTTGGACCTGGGGTCCCTCAGGGGTCTGGGAAGTACAGTCCTGCTGTTGGAAGCCTCAGGTAAGCCTCAGGTCAGGGGCCCTTCCTTGCTTTCACTACCTCACATACACATATTCCAGAAATTCCTCACTTATGGCTCCTGCAACCTGCCCACCCTTAGCAGCTGCCCTGCTTAAAGGAGCCTGAGGTTTCCCTGGGGCAGCTGGGAATTCAGCCCCTGCAGGTATGATGGGAGACAGAGTCCTGTGGGTGGGGATGGGCTGGGGTTTCAGATGTCCCTGCTTCCTAGCTGCAGTGGGGACCTTCATCCATCTGTGATGCTTCTGGAGGCCTTGAGGTTTCCTCTTCTCTCCCAGGGCCTGAAGCCCCTGATCCAGAGGAAGGAGCCCAGACCGAACAAGCTGAGGCTCCCAGCAGAGAAGGACAGGCATGTACTCCACAGAAGGCTGAGCCTGTGGGCTCCTGCTCAGGTGAGTCTTCCTGTTGCTCCATCCACCAAGAGGTCATGCAAGGGAATGGGGCCTCACAAGCCCCATTCCCTTGAGAGACAGCTACTCCAGGCCCTTCCAATCAAGAAGAGTTCAGACCCTGGACCCTTTCTGCTATAGAACTCCGGCACCTAAAAAGAATTACACCCTGTAGACTGTGGAACCGAAGAGGCTCATCACCGAAGAGAAATATACCTTGTTTCAAACCTTGCTAGAAGTCCTAACTTCCCCTCTTCATCTTCCCTGGTCTAATCTTAGGCTGTTGATCACCTGAATTACAGTTGCCATGAAGATAAAGGATGTGGATCAACTTTTCCACTGTCTCTCTCCTACATTCTCCTCTCCCCAAACCATCACTGATCTTGTTGGTACCAAGTTCTCCAAGACTATTATAGTAAACTCATCTCTCCCGTACCTAAACCTACCCATCACTTCTTTCTCCTGCTACTACCTCATCACCTCTTGCTTGGTTAACTGTTTTAGTCAGCTTTTTTTGCTGTTTGACTAAAGGATCAGAACAATTGCAGAGGATGAAAAGTTTATTTGGGGACTCACAGCTTCAGAGGTCTCAATTCACAGCAGCAGGTTCCATTCCTCAGGGCTCAAGATGAGGCAGAACATCATGGCAGAAGAGTTGGCAGAGGGAGGCAGCTTACATGATGATCAGGAAACAAACTCCACTCTCCAGATACAAAATATATACCCTATAACCCCGTCCTCAAGGAACCACTTCCTCCAGCCACACCCTACCTGCCTCCAGTTACCACTCAATTAATTCCATCAGGGACTAATTCACCGATTAAGTTAAGATATAACCCAGTCATTTCTCCTCCAGACCTTCTTGCATTGTCTCATATATGAGCTTTTGGGGGACATCACATCTAAATAATAACAGTGACATTTATCCAACAAAGATTTATCTAGTCCCTACTATGCACTGACTGTGCTGAGTGTGGTAGGAAGAGATAGGCCCAGAGGTGTACAGACATACTTACCCACTGAGCACTCTAGGATGGACTACCCCCTCTCCAGGACCTTGTGATCTGTTCATCTGTAAATAAGGATAACAATAACTTCATGGTTGTTGAGAGGTTTATAATGGTGTATGGCTAGTGTTTCATCTATAGTTGGCCCTCCATAAATGGTGGCAATGCTCATTTTTATTAGACTTAGTTATTATTAGACTTAAAATTAGAATACAATGTATCTAGCCTTCCAAAGCTAACATGTAATTGAGATGGCATCAGTGTTAACCAAGATGAAAGATTAAAAGAACAATATAAGAGTTGCAAATAAGAAAAGAAGTGTCAGTGCTATAGAAGTTTAGGGTGAGAGATCCTTATTTTGACTGGATCTGTCAAAAAATGTTGCTTTGTAATGCATCTTGAGAGAGGCATAGACTTCAGCTCAGAAGCTGGCTGGGGTGCAGAATGGAGAGACAGTCTAGACTGAGAAAGGACTTTGAAGCAGAAAAGGTGACATGTGACTGGGGTTGAAGGAGAGCAGTGTGGTGGAAATGAAGCATTCTCACCTAAAAGAAGAAAGTTGGAGTAGATCTGGGTGAGCCTCAGATGCACCTACAACTGGCTAAATCCTGGGGAAAAAATGACCTATTGATGGTTCTTGAATAGAAGAGTGACACAATGAAAATGTGAGGCATATCACAGTATGATAAATAAACAGTTGTTTGGAAACAATAGATTAATGGAAGAAACTGGGGGTAGATGTACTTGTAGCAGTCCCTGTGTAATGTAACCAAGGCTTGGGCTGTGAAGGACTTTAAGGGCTAGAGAGGAATTCAGATCATTTGGTCCAATGGTTCTCCAGCAGAACTGGGGATCTTCTGGGGGCTTTAAAGAGAGAGAGAACAGATCCATGGGCCCTTCTCCTACAGATGCATTTATGAGAGTTCCTCAGGAACTCAATCCTGCCTTTGGGCCAAGGCTCTCCCCAGGGCCCTCCCTGCTTCTGGAGAGGCTGACAACATTCACCAATTACCCAGGTCCTATAAACTTCAGCCTCCTCCTTGTCAACTGGGATTCCCCTCTTGGCTGAAGGGAGCAGCAGGGGGAGCATTTGAGATGAAGGAACTGACTTTTAGGGTGCCCTGGTACTCTGTGGCCAGACAAAGGAAGAGAGCAGGAGGTGTCAAGGCCCAAAGGTCTCCTTTTGGGAGAAGATATACTGTTCTAATGTTAAAGTCAACCAAGGATAGGTGTGGGAAGGTCAGGTGTTTGGCAACAAACCTGCAGAGCTGCAGCCGATTTTGGGGACACCCAGGGGAGCTACTCAACTGGAGACACGGTTCCAGAAAGGAGCTTGCTGGACAGCAAGACCTGGGGCAGCCACCCAGAGCCTGGGAGAAAAGTCACGGAAGGGGGCAGGTGTTCATCAGCATGGCAGGCTGCAGAGCAGGAGGAGAATGAGAAGAGTTTGGGATTTGGTCATTCCCGGGAACTTTTTGGGTAGAGTGGAGAGAACAGAAGCCAGATTGCTGGGCTCCTGGGAAGCAGTACTACTGGCGTTGAGCTTACTAGACAATTCTTGTTTTGACTATTCAGGAGACGAATGGATGATTCGGAAGGTGAAGGTGGAGGACGAGGAACCGGAGGCAGGAGAGGCAGTCGAATGGCCCCAGCATCTCTCGTTACTTCCCAGCCCTTTCCCAGCGCCTGAACTGGGACATCTGGCTGCTGCATACAAACTGGAGCCAGGGGCCACGGGGGCATTAGGCGGGATCGCGCTGTCCGGGTGGGCCCCGATCCCGGAGAAGCCATATGGTTGCGGGGAGTGCGAGCGGCGCTTCCGGGACCAGCTGACGTTGCGGCTGCACCAAAGGCTGCACCGGGGCGAGGGCCCCTGCGCCTGCCCGGACTGCGGCCGCAGCTTCACTCAGCGCGCCCACATGCTGCTGCATCAACGCAGCCACCGCGGGGAACGGCCTTTCCCGTGTTCCGAGTGCGACAAGCGCTTCAGCAAGAAGGCCCACCTGACCCGCCACCTGCGCACACACACGGGCGAGCGACCCTACCCGTGCGCGGAGTGCGGCAAGCGCTTCAGCCAAAAGATACACCTGGGTTCGCACCAGAAGACCCACACAGGCGAGCGGCCCTTCCCCTGCACTGAGTGTGAGAAGCGCTTTCGCAAGAAGACGCACTTGATCCGGCACCAGCGCATCCACACCGGCGAGAGGCCCTATCAGTGCACGCAGTGCGCACGCAGCTTCACGCACAAGCAGCACTTGGTGCGGCACCAAAGGGTGCACGAAGCAGCTAGTCGAGCCCAGCCCTCTCCCGACGCGCCTTCTTCGCCGCATTCCCCCGCCGAGTCCTCCACCCCGTCCCCTCCTGGACCGAAACCTTTCTCCTGCTCTGACTGTGGCCTGAGCTTCGGCTGGAAAAAGAACCTCGCCTCACACCAGCGTCTGCACCGCAGCGAAGGTCGCTCCTTTGGGTGCGACGATTGCTCACTGGGAGCCACCGTGGACCCTGCTGCCCCCGAACCCTTAGCCTGCGTGCCCCGTGGGCCAAGTTGTGGGCCAAGTTGCGGCCCTGCGTCGGGCACAGTGACGCCCCAGCGCACCCCCTCGGGCGAAAGGTCTTTCTTCTGCCCTGACTGCGGGCGCGGCTTCGCCCACGGACAGCACCTGGCGCGGCACCGGCGCGTGCACACGGGCGAACGGCCCTTCGCCTGCGCGCAGTGCGGTCGCCGCTTTGGCTCGCGGCCCAATCTCGTCGCCCACTCCAGGGCCCACAGCGGCGCCAGGCCTTTCGCCTGTGCTCAGTGTGGCCGCCGCTTCAGCCGCAAGTCCCACCTGGGCCGTCACCAGGCGGTGCACACAGGCAGTCGCCCCCACGCCTGCGCCATCTGCGCCCGCAGCTTCAGCTCCAAAACCAACCTGGTCCGCCACCAAGCGATCCACACCGGCTCCCGCCCTTTCTCCTGCCCTCAGTGTGGCAAGAGCTTCAGCCGTAAGACCCACCTGGTGCGGCACCAGCGCATCCACGGCGAAGTGGTGCACCAGGCCTCGGAGACCGACCTCTCCGCCCCAGCCTGGCCGGCTCCTACAGAGGTGGCACCGCCCCCGCTCTTCTTCTGAGCCGAGTTCTCACTAGGATCCTTCCTTTGCTCACAGATTCCAGAGAATTGTGCGCCAGAGGGCCTGGCCTGCCCTCCCTTGGCCACCGTCCTATCTTCAGTGTCTAGGGAGATGTCCGCAGAGCCTACCCAGCTTTGACTTTCATGACAAAGATAGTGCAGAGAGAACCCCTGCGGCTCATGTGGGAAAGCAGACATTTCCTAAGCCAGGAATGGTCAAGAGCCGGCTGGGTGGAGAACCTCTACCCAGAGTGAAAGAATCTGTGTACTTCAAGTGGTATTAAAGTTCTAATCTGCAGTTCTGGGGCTGTTACCTGAGCTGGGGAAGGCAAGCCTGACTCCTCCATCCCCCCCCCCCCCACCTCCATGCACAGGAAAAGCCTCTTCCCTTTTTGTCACGGATGGTTGAATTTAGCCCGCTGCCGTTAATTGGCTTTTCCAGATCAAATGTTATATGCTACCCTGGTTCTTGCTTCTAGTTCAGAAATTTGGCAGAACGAGATCTTACAGCACATTCCATTCCCCACATGCCAGGAACTGAAGACTAGGGCTGAAGGGAAGGCAGAGAGGGGCCGCTTGCCCTTGGTCATACTTGGGGCTTCCCAACAGTAGCCTCACCTGTGGCCGGCCTGGGCAGTGAGGAAGTAGTGAATGAAGGCTGCACACTCTCCACCAGGTGCTCTCCTGGTGAGGGGCGCTTGCTCAGGAGCCTCCCCAACTGCATCTGCCCAGCCCAGGCAGCTGTGTGAGCTGGGGCTGGCTGGAGTTGGGGGAAAAGGCAAGGGAATGGGGCACTGGATTTAGGAATGAGTAGTCTTAGGTTTGACTGCTCCTCTGTGTCACAGGGGACTTGGAACCCTGCGTTTATTCCTCTGGACCTTGGCTTTTTCATTAAAATGAGAATTGATATTGACAAGGGCTGAGACCCTTCCTGGTTCAATATCACTAGTGCCAAAAAATAACCCTAGCAAACATTTAATGGGTGCTCATTGTGTTCCAAGAATGGCACTAGGCACCAGGAACAACGTGCAGCAACAGAGCAAGGACCCTGTCCTCACAGAGCTCACAGTCAATGTAAGTGCCAGGGTACACACAGAGGCTTTTGGAGTGCATAGTAAGGACATCTAAAGGTCTAGGAGAAGTCAAGGGAGGTTGGATGGGTGAGGGTGCTGCTGAAGTGAGGTGTGAAGAAGGCATGGGAAGCAGGAGGTGGAGCCAGGTGCACGTGGGAGAGGATAGTGTGTGGGAAGTCAAGCAAGGTCCAGCATGGCTGGAGGGGATGAGAGGCCAGAGAGGTGCCTGAGAGCTAGAAAGGCCTTTAGTGCATGTGCAGGAGTCTAGAATCTATCCAGCAGAGTGGGGGACCACAGCAGGGTTTAGGCAGGGCAGGGATGTGGCCATGTTTACACGAAAGGTGTGGGGCTGAAGGGTGAGCCTGGTGGCCTGCACTTCAGTTGTCCACATGCCAGGTAGTGGTGACCTTGGACCATGATTTTGTCAGAAGGGATAGAGAAGTGATGATTTCAGGAGATACTTAATAGGCAGATGGTACAAGACTTCTTGAGGAGGAGTGGGGACATTGGTGAGGTTGGCCTGATTTCTGCTTGAGGAACTTAGATGACAGTGACTTGCCCTCAAGAAGGGTTACGCAGGAGGAGGAGCAGCATGCTGGGTGACCAATCTTGCACCTGCTGAATTGGTGTGACCCATTAGAAATAGATCATACAGGCGCTGAGGGTAGGAGAGGGCTGGAATGGAGACAGGTGGGCCTGAGAACCATCCATGTGTTTTGAAAATTGTGGGGGTATGGGTGAGCTCCTCAAAGAATTCAGTGTGAAGTGAGAAAAGAGGAGGCCTGGATCAGAACCCTTTGGAACATCAGAATTAGGGGATGACATTGAGAGAATCCTATAAAGAAGATTGGGAACTTGGAGGGTGTCAGAGAATAGAAAGGAAGACCCTGAGAGGGGACAACAAAGGAGCCAAGGAAAGAGCGTCAGGATGCAGGAAGCAGGACAACTGTGGAGAGGTCACAGGAGTTAGAACATCTGATTCCTGGGATTCACGTCCAGGTGATCATTGGCAGAAGGTGAGAGCAGCATCGGTGGCTGAGGCAAACTCAGAATGCAGTGGCAGGTCACAAAAGCCAAGTCCAAGAGCAGGTGGAGGAAGATGGGACCTGGACACAGATGAGGGCTGGATGCTAGATAGGAAGCCTCTTTTGCTGGAAGGCAGGCAGGGGGCGGGGCATGAATGCAGGTCCAACTATCCTGGCACAAACTATTTATTTTAGAATCACATATCAGTATGTCACAGTGCTCTGAGAAGCAAAGCGCAAATTTGCTATTTTCATACAGAAAAGAATTTTTTTATTAATTAGCTGCAGTCATGAATGAGTAGGTGACTCCTGGTTAATGTAGGGGTGGCCATAAAAAAGCACCCCCAGAGTATTTTAAATATCTGGAAATTTCACATAAAAATCTGAGTTCTAGCTCCTCTTGTGAAAATTAGAAGATTTGGCAGTAGAAGCCGGTCTCCTTGGACTGAGGGATGGGAGTCTCGCCACTCCTAAAGCCTGGCCTGGCTTTTGTCTCTGAAACTGCCTACCTGTCTTTTTAGGCAGTGACTTGTGATTCTGCTGAAAAGTAATCTCACAGACTTTCCAATTCAAACACATGAAAACAACATTTGCGTTGGTTATACTAATGCCTTTCCTTCTCTAAACATTCTGGAATTCTTGAGTAAGAACAGCTTTGAGATCCTGTGTATTTGGTGAGACCTACCACGTGCCAGATATTTCCAGGATTTTTCCCTCTCGCAAAGATTCTCTACAAGGCATATCTTTGTCCTTTGAACTTGTTTACAAATAGTCCATATGCTTAGTGTCAAGCCTGGTGGGGACCCAAACAGAAGATGTGTGCTCAAAAAATGTGCCCTGTCTGCAGTGAAGGGCTGAGGTTCCTGTCTAGACGCCATCGATGGTGGTCTCATTGGAATCAGCGCATATCCCATGCCACCCTAGGTATGAGCCATCCCAGGTCCAACTATCCCGGCACAAACTATTTACTTTAGAATCACATATCAGTATGTCACAGTGCTCTGAGAAGCAAAGCGCAAATTTGCTATTTTCATACAGAAAAGAATTTTTTTTATTAATTAGCTGCAGTTTATTTACTTTTCCCTAATATTGTCCCCCCCCCCAAAAAAAGTAGGTAATGAGTATAGAGTGGCCATTGTGTGCCTAGTATGTACTAGGCCCACAATGGCCACTCTATACCACAGACACCTATCTGTAAGAACTTTCCTTCTGGTGGAGATGAGACGTCTATGTCCATGACTGAACATAAGTGCTGACGGCTTTCCAAGGACTCTGAACACCCGAGGGAGCAGACAGACCTTGAGGAGGAGATGGGTAAAATGTGGAACAGCATAGCTTGAGTTTGGATTGGTGCACAGCAAAGGAAGGGAGAGAGCAAGCTCTGCCTGGTGGTCCTGGTAGCTGATGGTGACCTCCACATTCCTGTCTCTCCTAACAGGTTAGAAAACTTTGTTCCATCTCTCGAATGTGAGGGAGATTACCAAATTCACTCACCCAATGTAGACATCCAACAAGTTCCCCTGGATTATAATAGCCACTACAGATAAGAAGCACTGGGGGTGGAGGTGGGGGTTGGCTGACCCCACTAGGCTTCAACCTAGTGATGCCTAAGTCTTTATCCATGACTTAGTTTTTATCAGGATCTTCAGTTCTCTGCATCCCAAAGACAAAAATGCATGTAGTCCACTTCCTGTTGTTACAATGCAATATCTGAGACTGGGTAATTTAAAAAGGAAAGACATTTATTTTGGCTCCTGGGAACCCAACATCAGTTGGTCACACTGGTGAGGGCCCCATGCTGCTTCATAACCTGACAGAAGCCAGAAGGGCAAGTGGATGTTTGTGAAAAGCTCCAAACACAAGAGGCAACCTTGTTCTGTAATGACTGTTTTCACAGTGACTGAAACCAGTCCTACAAGATAGGGAACTCTCTACCGAGAGGAGCATCAACCAGTGAGAAAGGCATTGATCTCTCTAAAAGACCTAATCGCTCCCTGAAGGCACCGCCTCCCAGCACTACAGTAGTAATCATGTTTGGGAGCAGACAAACCATATTCACATCATAGCACACACTGCCACCCATCTCAGAGGGGTGAGCTGGGCGTCATCTATCTCTTTGCTATTAGTTTCCAGAATTTGCATGGCCATAGACTCAGGTGCTCTTTATATTTGATAGCCAGGGACTCACTCGTGTCCAGTGGACACATTATCTCTTCTGTGTCCTTTCTCTGGGTCCCTCCCTTCTTTCAACCCACACTAGTCTTCTAACCTCCTTCTGATTTAGATATGCAAGATGTGAGGAATCTGAAATGTAACTCAGCCCATAGTGTTCTGCTGGCTGTCTTGATGGGCAGAGGTGGGAAACAACAGAAGACAGCACAGCCCTCCTATGTGGGAGGTTAGGAGCCCAGAGACTGGAGCAGAGTTCTAGTTAATAGAGAGTTCTACTTAATATGTCTCTTGCCTGTTTGGGATTTTCAGCTCATCCCTAGGCTCATCAGGCTCCTTAGCACATAGGCACCAATTAACAGACACCCAAAGTATCCATAAACTTAGCTCCCCAAGTTGCTGCTGTCTTTTCAATTTGAGGAGGAGGGGAAGTGGTCAGTGAACGAGCCAGCCTGTGTGTTTTCAATAAACCACACGGGCCATGGATTGCATTGTGTTGGAAAGATGCCCAGAATGCTGCTTCCCATCTATGTGACCCCATGTCTGGGGAACTAATCGGTAATTGAGAGGGTGTTTGGCAGGGGTGGAGAGGGTGTTTGGCAGGGGTGGAGAGGGTGTTTGGCAGGGGTGGAGGTGGAGCAAAGTGAAGTGAGAAGACTTTGGCAATACTCTGTCCAGACTCTAGTGAAATAAACCTGTCACGTGATTCATAGGACGCAAGAATCTTCCTGGGTGACCCAATCTCCCACATCTCCTCTCTGTCTGCAGGGTTCAACGTCAAGAGGAGACATCTGCAAATCTAAGTCAGAAAGATTCCAGGTGTGTCCAACTTGACTGACTCAGGCGGGCAGGAAACTCTGGCGTTTTAATCTGCCACTCATAAAGATTGACTGAGCTTTCAACTCTACCCAGCCCTATGCAAATGTTGTAGAGAACAAAACAAAAGCTCATGTCCCCTGGAGTTGATTGTTTAGATGTATGACACACTTGTGGCTCACTTATGGGCCCTGCATGGCGGGTGCTGTGGGAGACTGAAGTAAGAGCCATAGTCTCTGACTGGTAAACCCAGGCTGCAGCTGGAGGAGAAGGCTGGGTTTCATGATCCACCTAGACCATCATGTGTAGTGAGCTGGGTCTATGTATTGCCTCCTATTCTTCAGGATAGGGTAGGGTGTGGGCTGGAGTGGAGAGGGGTGGTTTATGGAGGGAGGAGGGGTCCTGGGGGAATCTTGAAGGGTGCTAGGACTGGAACAGACAAGGAGGAGGCACAGGAACCCAGGATCAACACAAGACCACGTGCAAGGGGTTCAGGCCACAAGAGGTCGGCTATTTGTAATTGTAGGTTAGGGAGAAGAAGGGGTTATCTTGCTTAGTGTCAGTGCAGAGAAAACCTTCCTCTGCAGGACTAATAAATATTGGAGGTGATAAGTATGATGATTACTCAGTTCTTCACACATTGTGTGTGTGTGCACCAAAACATCACACCCCATCAGTGTGTACAGTGATTAGCATCAGTTTAAAAAACCGAAACTCTGTACCCATTAAATAGCAGCTCTTCATTCTCCCCTTCGTGCTGCCTTTGGTAAATAGCATTCTATTTTCTGTCTATGAATTTGACCAGTCTAGGTATCTCATATAGGTGGGATCACATAATACTTGTTTGGATTATTTTACTTAGTGTAAAGTCTTCAAGTTCCATCCATGTTGTAGCATGTATTAGAATTTCCTTCATTTATTTATTTATTTATTTATTTAGTGCTGGTGATCAAACCCAATTTCCTTTCTTTTTAAGGCTGAGTAATATTCCAGTGTACATCTGTAATACTGTTTGTTTACTGATTCATCTGTCAATAGACACTTGGGTTGTTTCCAACTAAAGGCTGTTGTGAATAATGCTGCTGTGAACAGGAGTCCTTGTTTTCAGCTTTTTTGAGAATAAATCCAGAAGTGAAATTACTACATCACATGGTAATGCCGTTTTTAATTTTTTGAGGAGCTGCCACACTGTTTTCCACAGTGGCCATACCATTTTACAGCAGTGCTCAAGTGTTCCAATTATGTAGTCCCCTACCACGTTATCTATGGCTTCACTTTCTGTGGTTTCAGTTATCTGAAGTTTCAGCTACCTGTGATCAATCACAGATTGAAAATATTAAGTGAAAAATTCCAGTAATAAAGAGTTAATAAGTTTTAAACTGTGCAGTGTTCTTCGTATGTGATTAAATCCCACACCTCCCTTCCCACCCTTTCCATGATGTGAATCATTCCTTTGTCCAGTGTATCCACATTATATATGCTACCCACCCGTTAGCCATTTGGTAGCCATCTCCATCACTGAATCAACTGTGGTGGTATTATAGTGCTTGTGTTCAAGTGAGCCTTATGTAATAATGGACATGAAGTACAAGATTAGTGATTCTGGCAATTCGGATATGCCCCAAAGAGGCTATAAAATACTTCCTTTTCATATTATCACAAGAAGGGTCAATATAATACAGTAAGATAATAAAAGAGAGACCACATTCATATAACTTTTATGACAGTATATTATTATAATTCTGCTATTTTATTGCTTGTTATTGTTGTTAATCTCTTACTGTGCCAAATTTACAAATCGAACTTTACAATGGATATGTATATATTGAGAAAAACATAGTATACATAAGGTTCAGCACTATCCATGGCTCCAGGAACCCCCTGGAGGTCTTCGAACATACCCCTGAGGACAGGGGGACCACTACATCCTGGCCAACACTTGCCATTTCTGACTTTGATAGTGGCCATCCTATGGATGTGAGGTGGCATCCCATGGAAGTTTTGATTGGCATTTCCCTAGAGCGGGGACTTTTCAACACCAGACTCTACTGTCCCTTGGCAGAGAGGAGCCTCACAGAGCACTCACAGACTCGTGGGTGGGTCCAGTGGGTCAGAGTGTGACAGGAGTGTAAAAAAGGGTCATGCGACGCAGAGCAAAAAGCAATGAATGATGCCTGGTGGGTCAGGAGGCGTCTCTGAGGAGACAGTTAACTTGCCAGGATTGTAGGCTTCTTGGGACTGGGTATCCAGCCAGCCAGGCCACCTGGTCCCACTAACCTGCAGCATGCAGGTGTCTGTCTCCTGGGAGAAGAGAGAGGGTTCCTTCCCCCACACCAGGACCACAAGTAACCAGTGGGGGGCGGGGGTGGAAGAGACCTGAGAAAAAGCCACTGCAGGTGGGCTGAGGCGCTCACCTCCAGGAGTGATTGTCAACGGCAGAGACACCCCAGGGCACAGGCATGGTCTGTGTCAAGGCTTGGATGTCAGCCACTGTTTCAAACATTTAGAATTGCCAGGCAGGGGGAAATGTATGATGTGACATCCTGAACAGAGGCATTGGGCAAAGGTGACTGGTGTCCTGGCAGATGATGTTGGGGGGACACCAGGCAGGGCAGACAGGCCAGGCTAAGAGGAGCGAGGAGGACATGGAAGGAAGAAGGTGGCGAATCTCGGGTTGTATTCATGGAATGTGTGGGTGGGAACCTGGGAAGAGTCCCCATGTGTTACGGATAGGGGACACTACCCAACCTGGGCAGAACACCAAGCTTCAGTGTCTGAGAGTTGCTGGAAGTCTCCTGCCCCTCTGCTCTCTGCTATCTGCCTCGCGCACAGGGTGGCTGTGCCTGGCAGCACTGCGCGCACCTTCTGGGGTCCCTTACCAAGTGTCACAAGGCAGGTGCTCAACATGACAGGGGTCTGTCTGTCCTCTCACGGCAGGGGAGGCCAGGTCTGTAATTGTGGTGGGCAGGACCACACACGCTCCCCCTGCGGGCTCTAGGGGGACCTGTCCCTCTCCTTTCCCCACCTCTCCTTCCCCTGCAGGCACCTCACTGCCATGTCTGCTGACCTCACCTGACACTCCGTGTCTCTTTTCCTCTTATAAGGACACTGGTCATAGTGAGTGAGGGCCTTCCTAACAACCTTATCTCAACTTGATCGTGTCTGCAGAGGCCCTCTTTCCAAATAGGGTCCCACTCACAGGTGGGGGTAGAGTTAGGACTTCGCCACATCTCTTTGGGGGATGCAGTTCCACCCATATCAGGGACCTTGAGTGAGCTCTGGAACTTGAGTGGAGGCTGCAGGAGGAGGGGCTGAAATGCTCCTGTGTCGGGAGGGCTGGGGCTAGGCCAGCTCAGCACCCTCAGAGGAACCAGCAGGAGCTCTCGCACCTGACCCTGCTGTGCCAGAAGAGTTGGCTTTGGAGATGCAGAGTGCCATTCCAACAACCCGGAAGAGGACAAGCATTTTGCTTTGCTCTATTTGTGTTACTTTATTCTACAAGTGATCTTAAGACTTACGTTTTCTTCTCGATAGTGAGATAGCCTGGACACGACAGTAACCGCTGGACCTCTCAGGAGACAGACTGAAAACTGTGTGTGCGTGCTAGGGTCTCTGTGATGGACATGGAGGGAGGAGGGAGACAGCCCCATGGGGTGAGGTTGCCTCTGAGGTAAGAGGGTTGGAGGGGAGCTGGGGGGTGGTGGGAGGTGGGCTGGTGGGTGGGCTCTGCACCGTGTCTGGAGGAAGAGGGAGGGGCCTGCAGAGGTGGGCGGGGTGGGGCCGGGCCCTGCAGACACATGGGCCTCTCATAGGGAAAGTTTCCTTCTGCCCCAAGGACTCAGGATCCTTCCCTAAAGTTAGGATGAATTTCAAGGCCTCAGGCTCCCTCTACTCCCACAGGAAGACTTAAACTGCTCCTCGCCCATTGATTCTTGAAATTTCTGTAATCAGAGACAATTGTTCCATTTCAGTCAGGGGAATAAAAAGTCCTCAGAGGAGGAGCATGGATGCCCAGGACTTGCCCTCTGCGGTGCTCTTTGGGACAGTGGACTGGAAGAGGCCGCGTGGTGCCTGACCAGGACTGAGGGTAGAGAAGCTGCCTGGGGCAGCAGGAGGAGGAAGAGCCCCAAGCCTGTGTTGACAGAGGGCTGCAGGACACAGATTCATACAACTGCCCTGACAGGGACAGAGCCCTCAGGCATGGGATTAGGTCAGCCTCGGGGCAGGGACATTCTAGTCAATGGAGGGACTTTGATTTATGTAATGGGCTTATGTAATGTCATTATGTAACATCATTAGGGGCATCGCAAATTGGATTCTATTTCCGGCTCTGCAGAAGCCAGAAGGGGGCTCTCCTCCAGTCCCACAGAACAGAGCTCCCTGGGGCTCAGAGCCCCTTGGTCCTGCAGGAATTTCTCTCCAGGGTCTCACTGGAGGGCTTTCAGGAGACCCTCCAGGTGTCACCCCTGTGCCCCTCGGGGTCTTCCCACCTGGGCTGGATTTGGGGTGGGTGAGGCTCTCCCCAGAGGGGCTGTGACCTCCCTAGGTCCTCTCCAGAACAGTGGGCTCACTTCCTACCCTGTCTGGCTTTTTAGATGCTGCTCCCCACCTGAATGGGCCCTTCCAGCCCTGTCACCCGTGGCAGGCTCTGTGGTGAGAGGACCAGGATTTTTTCTTTCTTTTTTTTGTACTGGGGATTGAACCCGGGGGGTGCTTTACCACTGAGCGACATGGCCAGCCCTTTTTACCTTTCAGAGTCTCATTTAGTTGCTGAGGCTGTCCTGGTACTTGGGCTCCCCCTGCCTCAGCTTCCCAAGTTGCTGGGATCACAGGTGTCCAGCACTGTGCCTGTGAGTCCTGGGAATTTTCTAGGTCAGCAGTTTATAAACTTTCATGGACCATCAGACACTTTTAAAATTCTTAACCTGTATCATTGTACGAATCAGTGGGGTTCAGTGTGACGTTTCCACATGTGTACAGCACATACTGGTCAAATCCACCCTTCTCGCCCCGGCACCCTTCCCAACCTGGATCAATGACTAGTTTACCTTCAGGTCCACTTTTCCACCTTCTGTATATGAGAAAGAACATGCAGGACTTGCCTTTCTGCATCTGGCTTACTTCACTTAACATCATGTCCTTCAGTTCCACCCATTTTGCTGTCAATGACAGGAGAATAATCTTCTTTATGGCCAAATAATATTCCACTGTGTTTATATACTACCCTTTACCCATTTATCTGTTGACAGGCACCTTGGCTGTTGTGAATAGGGCTGCAATAAACATGGACACTCCTTTAAGAATAATATCTCATTTTGGAGAGTATGGGTCCTGCCCTTAAACCCAAGGGAGAGTACGGGGCCTGCCCTTAAACCCATGCATGGGACGTGAAAGTCCCTCTAGCTGGATAGAGAACCCCTGCTCTCATCCCACACATATGACAACTGAAGGCTGGAGAAGGTGAGAGGGTGCCATGGGGCAGAGTGGGCAGGGAGGAGGATCAGCTCCATGGTGTTGCAGGACAGCCCTTGCTAGCAGCTTTCTGTGTTTTCCTGTGACTGAGTCTGGGTTCCAGAAACACCTCCAGGTCTGCATCCCCTTCCTGTTCAGGGGCAGGGGAGAATGGAGTCTAAACCCCACCGCTGGCTTGGCCCAAGGGCCTGGGACCAGATCAGGACTCATAATAGCCTAAAGCAGCTTTCCACCATCACCCCCCAAACCAGGCCCAAGCAACCCACCTGCTGGGCTGGGATGGTGTGCAGGACTGCCCACCTGGGCTGGAGGCGGAAGCGCTCCCCTGCACTCTGCTGGCGGGCTCTCGAGTTAGAGCAGTCTGTGGACCATCCTTTCCACCTCCCAGTGGCGTGGCACAGCCCGAGGCCCAGGCCTCCCCTGCTGTGTGTGGCTTCATTTTAGGAAGGAAGCAAAGCAGAGGCCGTGGGCCCCTCACCCCCGTCTCTACTGCCAGTCAAGGTCTTGGCTTCTCCTCAGCCCTGAGTGGCAGCAGCCTCCTGGGGGGCAGTGCCAGCTGCCACCAGGAGGGTTGCAGAAAGCTTTCCAGGGCTCTGTGGGTAGTGTCCAAAGGGTGATGCTGCTGAGAGGGGGCAGGGAGAGTTCCAGGAACATGAATCATCTATTTTAAATCAAGTAGGTGCCTAGGCATGGATGACCTCCTTCAACTACTGGCGGGAAAATCTCGGACCTACCTGATACACTGCAGGGATCCAGCACCTTGTGCCAGTGTAACTGGTTGGTTGATTAATACACTTGGCTGTGGCAAGCAGGAGGCGACTTTAGGTTTTTTGCCCATCATCATTTAAAACTCATTCTGCAGCTCTGTCTTTCCTACCACACCAGTTCTCGGTTGTGCAACCATCAGTTTTAATCTGAGTGACTTCAGCAACAAGCCTTTCTTTGGTTCTCTGGGTTTGCAGTGGGGGCCAGGCTCGGCTGATAGCCTTTTTGCCTGGGTCCTTCATGCAGTTGCAGTAATCTTTAGCTTTTGTGGTTTGACTAGACCCGAGGGGCCGAGATGGCCCCACTCTGATTCCTGGTGGCTGGAGGTAGCCCTGGGCTGGGCCCCTCTCTCTCTCCCTCAGGGAGGCTGGCCTGGGCACCTCAACATGACAGCTCCCTATTCCAAGAGGGCCCGAGAGTCCTTGGCTCCAGATATTACACATCGACATGTCTGCCATCTTCTTTCCATCAAATCTAGTCACACGCCCCACCTAGGTTCAAGAGGTGGGAAGAGAGTCTTCGATGATCAAGTAGTGAGCGTCCAGGGGAGGGGGAGTCTTGGCCATCTTTTTCAACAATCTCCTGCTCCCACTCTGGACCGCGTGTTAGGTGGACCCTAAACTTTGTGCTTGAACAGTCTCCTTTTCAGTGACCACAAAGTCCCGCCTGATCTAAACCAAAACTTTAATGCCTCGTCTGCTTGGAAGCTTCTTCTCGGTCCCACTGGGCTGATCTCTACATGGTGCTGACTGATGGGAAAGAGGTCCAGGTCTCCACAGTGTCTATTTGTTTTTTTGCTCCTACTCCTCACTCCTGGGCCCCAGTGAACACCCCAAGGATGGGGTGAGGGGAAGGAGAAGAAAACCTCTTTCAACCCATGCTGTCATCTGGCACAGAGATACTCTGTGTGGTGGGAGCTGTTGGAGTATTGACTCTTTCTCTCACGAGGTGCTTTTCTGAGTCCTTCTAAGGCTCTTTCTCCCTGTGTGGATCCGTGTGAGGCTTCACTGTATCCCAGTGAGGGCAACACACAGTCTGGATAACCCCCCTTCAGCTACTCGGCAGGTGTACCCCAAACAACTGCTTTATTTTGTATTACTGTAACAGAATACCTGAGACTGGGTAATCGACAATAAGCAGAAATGTCTTTGATCATGGTTCTGGAGGCTGGGAATCCAAGATTGCGGCATTGATGAGGGTTTTCCTGCTGTGCCGTCCTGTGCTGACGGAAGGCAGAAGGGCAGGGGAGTACGCAGAGGGAGAGAGAGAAGGGGCCCAGTTTGCTTTTATAACAAACCTGAGCTTGCAATAATAATCCAACCCACAAAAATGACCTTGATCCACCCATAAGGACAGACCCTCCTATCTGATCACCTCCCTCGGGTGGCACCCTGCACTGGGGGTTCAGTTTGTAATTTGTGTCTCATGGGCAGGCTGTTTTCTGACCCAGCTTCTCAGGGTACATCTGTGGATTCCTCCTCTGTGGACCGGCTTTCCTGAGTCTTAAGAAATTCACACAGCGCGGTGACAGTGGCCCCCACAGCTTCCACACTGGGTACTGGTATAGTCATTCCACAACTGATTGATTTCCTCAGTTCAGATTCCCGGAAGAGAATACCTGATTGGCTAAGAAAGGTCGAGTTTATCCCTAGTTTTCTCAGCTATGATCCGGGGATGGGGTCACATAGTTTTACCTTGGATGGCATCTCCCTCACCCCACCCCCCATTTATAGGAGAAACAGGTGGTCATTGGCCCTCAGGCTGGTCAGAGAGACTCAAATATCTACTCCGGGGCGGTACAGCCAGACCCTACCTTATATGAGCAGCTCTCCTATTGAACATTCTAGAGGACAACCCGATTCATTAGTTACGGAGGAGCTGGTGGCCCTTTAGAAGGTTGCTTCAGCAGAGGGGTGGGGGCAAGCTTACAGTGCACGTGTTTGAAGGGTTAATTGAAGCGAGGAAGTGGAGGCAAGATGTGTAGACTATTTGGAGTAGAAAACTATTTTTAAAAAATCATTATTCTGGAAAAAGGGCCTCTTTTTTTCTTCCTCCTTCACTAATGTGGCTATGACAGAGCTGCCATGCTCCTGAGTGGTCCTGTCCCTGGCACCTGCTGAATGGTCCAGCAGGGGGAACCCAAACCTAGCTGGCTCCACTAGACCCTTCCCCAGGATTTGGAACTTTGGACCAGAGAATATGTGAGTTTTGGGTAGCAGAAAACATAAAAGTAAACCACGGAAGCTTTCATAGGCCATATTTATTTTATGCACGAGGTTGGTTTTCAGTGAGGGGGACGGAGCTGACCTCAGAGAAGCAGGATGAGAGATGGAGGATCTTGGTATCAGATGAACCATAGATTCTTGATATTCCTGAGGCCAAATTGCATCTCCATCTGTCTTTGCGAACCGTGGAAATGCACCCCGGATTCCCTTCCAAACCCAAGCCATTCATCTGTGAGGAAAACAGTGAACTACTGATCTTCAGTCCTCTCTGTCCTCAGAATCCACCTCAGCTCATCATCCCAGCCCACGGTCCTTCTGGGAAGTCCCCCATCAATGACTGAGCACGACAGAGTGCGAGGGTGGCTATTTCTACCCAGAACAGGACTTTCCTGATCGGCTGTCTCTGCTCCAGAGCTCCCGGTTGGGCTGCTGAGATTGTATGTTGAGGTTCGAGCCTCCACCTGCCAGGTCCTGCTCCCCCACCCCAGCTTTCCCCTCAGAGGGGTCTCAGGCACATCAGGCTTGAGACAGCTCCCCCCACTTCTTAAAAATCTCTCACAGGAACCACCTGATAAAACTCTTACCGCCTAATTCTGCCCTGCTTCCTAAAGCAAGCCGTCCCAAGGAATTCATTGAGTTAATGCCCTTTCATGTTTGTCCTGGCTACCTGAGTAAACTTCTGTGATGGTTGATCTTAGGTGCTAACCTGACTGGTCTCAGGGATGCTCAGATAGCCAGCAAGTGTTACTTGGGGTGTGCAGTGGGGTTGCTAGGAGAGATGGGCATTGGAATCAGTAGACTGAGTAGAGGTCTCTACCTCACCCATGTGGGCGGGCATCATCCGATCCACGGAGGGCTGAAGAGAACACAAAGGCGGAGGACTGGGGAATTTGCTCTTTATTCTTTTTTAAATATTTACTTATTTTTAGTTGTAGTTGCACACAATACCTTTGTTTTATTTGTATATTTTTCTGTGGGTGCTGAGGATCGAACCCAGGGCCTTACACACACTAGGCGAGCACTCTACCGCTGAGCCACAGCCCCAGACGTGCTCTTTGTTCTTGAGATGGGACATCATCTTCTCCTGCCTTCAAACATTAGTGCTGTTGGCTGTCAGGCTCAGACTCTGGGATTTATGCCAGAGCTGCCCACCACTCCCTGCTGTTCTCAGTATGTGACCTCAGACAGGGACCATCAGCTCTGCTGGTCCTTTAGACTCAGACTGAGTCTCAACACCAGCCCTCCTGGGTCTCCAGCTTACAGATGGCGGATCTGAGGCTCCTTGGCCTCCATAACTGCATGAGTCAATCCCCATAATTATTTCCCTATCTATCTATCTATCTATCTATCTATCTATCATCCTCCCACCCATCCATCCATCCATCCCTCATCCTCCTATCCATCCATTCTATTGCTTCTCTTTCCCCTGGTACCTGTCTAACATAGCTCCATTCTCTGCCACGGAGGTAGTATTAGAAACATGAATTAAGCCCCCAGCTCTTTGCTCAGAACTCCTTCACCTCCTAGAACCTACTAGTCCTCTCCTACCCGCAGAGGATCCAACTGGCCTGGTTCCCCACTGAACAAGTCACTCTCCTGGACCCTGGCTCGTCCCTGTGGGTCAGAAGAGGCTGGAGCCCAGAGCTCTACCCATCTGTAGTGGCTGTAACTGTGGCCTGAGACTCCATTTTCGTGATTTTCATTGGAGGAAAAAGCACAGATTCATGATGAAAACCAGCCCCTCCTGGCCACTGATTCCCAGAGGACAAGGCTGCCCTGTCTTTGTTCAAAATGCTGCAAGTGAGAGAGCAACAGAGATGCACAAGAGCCCCTGCTCAACAGGATTCCTGTGAGGTGCAGGCCTCACCCTGCAAGTCCCCAGCTGCTGTCAGTCACTCACCACGCCACCTTGCCAACACCCACGTGGTCTCATTTTTGGTGCTGCCCATTGGCTGAGCCTCACCTCATTCCTCACCACTAGAAGAAAAGAAATTGGCAGCCGCAGGCCCTACAAGTTTTTCCTCCAAATTCACTCTCCATAATAAATGTTCCCCATCAAACCAGGATGATGCTACAGAGGAAGAAGTGTCGACTGAGACCCCAGGGCCAAAGGCTGCGGGGAGGCTGCTCTGCCTGGACCACCGGAGACGTTTCCACGCAAACGGGGTGAAGCTCGCTGGAGGCACACAGGCTTCCCTTGGACCCGGAAAGATGGGTTCTGATGGGCTGGGCTCCAACAGCATCGAGCAAGAGGTGGAGGAGAAGGACAGGCTCCCTGGATTGCAGCCTGTTTAAGGTCATGTGCCCTTGCAGGACTGTGTCCAAGAGGACTCCCTCATCCTGCATGGATATGACTCGATTTCTCCTCGATATTTTCTCCTGGCGGAAGGTGTCTTCACTATATGCTCAAGGACAGGGAGACTCGGGGTCCATGCACCTCTTACTCCCCTGCATGGCTCCCCAGGTTTCCATCAGCTTTCCTGCTGAAGAAAGGTCCAGGGGGGTCAAGAGCTGAATCTGGGTGAGGAATGGGAGGTGGATTCATCTGAAGCCAAGAATGTAGGTTCTCTGGGGTCCTGTTAGATGTCCCTCATTGATGTTGGAGAGAGTAACAGTGACAGAGACCCAAGGAGGCTGAGAATGTCCTGAATCTGCCCCTCAGTTGGCCCCAAGCTGTTAAGTGTCACCTGAGGTTCCAGCTGACCACATGCACAGGAACTAGCCCAGGAGCTCCACTGTGACACTCTGCCCAATAAAATCCAGACTACAGTGCTGAGAAACAATGTGACACAGTGACACAAAAAATCCTCCTGGTAAAAAGTCACTGGGTCGACAATAGATGTCTTTACTACCCTTTAGGCTCCAGATCTGCTTATTCTTACACAAAGTTGCAAACTGCACCAACTCAGATACTGCAAGAACATCTGAGACCAACCCACAAACAAATGGGTGTTGTGGCTAGAGTCTGGCCCTATGGATAAGAGTGGATGCTCAGGGCAAGGCAGCCTGTCACCCCTTCTTGGTAGGCTGACCAGTTGATGTACCTATCTCAGCTTAGTTTCCTCCTCTGCCAAATGAGGACAAAATAGTACTTTATTGGTTGGTTCTAGGATGAAATTAAATGATGCACAATGATGAAATAATATAGCTTAGGGCCTGTCACTTGCTGGACACAGATATTCACTAAAGTTAATTGAAAAAAAATTAAATCTTATTTTACTGTGTTATATATACACAATGGAATATTACTCATCCATGAAGAAGAATGAAATCATGGCATTTGCCAGTAAATGGATGGAACTAGAGACTATCATGCTAAGTGAAATAAGCCAATCCCCAAAACCCAAGGCTGAATGTTCTCTCTGATGTGTGGATGCTGACTCACAATAAGAAGAGGAGAGAATAGAAATTCATTGGATTGGACAAAGGGGAATGAAGGGAAAGGAGGGGAGTGTGTTTGTGTGTGGGTGAGTGTGTGGGTGAGTGTGCGGGGCTAAGTGGAGAGGGCAGGTGTCCGCAGCTAGGCCCGCTGAGAAGGTGGGTGGGCCTAACCAGCGGAGTGTTCGCACGTGCTTGTTGGTGTCAGGTCTATTTGTCTGTCTTAACCACTAGCTTATGGGCATGTCCTTCAATATCATTAAACAGAGCAGAGGAAAAGCCTCCTCCAGGAGTGTTCCAGAACATTCTCCTCTCCTTCCTGGGATCGTTGTATCAACAGAGGTCACAGCAAAGGCAGAAAGACCCAAGAAGAGGAAGCATGGGGCTAAGGAATAAGGAAGAGAATTGAGAGGGACTCCAGAGTTTGGGGAGTCACGTAGGCTGGGGGGACGTCGCTCCCGAGAAGCTTGTAGAGGCAGGTCACATAGAGCAAGGGTTGGTCCATAAGGCCTCTGAGTGGTGGTGGTGCCTCCGTTGCGCGACACTCTCCTTAGGCCTGTGTCCCTGTTCACAGGGCCGTGAGGACAGACTGCCTCCCAAAGGAGGCCTGCTTTTAATTGGGTTTGCCTCAAGTGTAATCAAGTCTGGGGAACTTTTAGCCAAGTACATGCAGCACCTTGGAGGCCCAAGCCTGAGAGGCAAGTCGGCTTCCTGGGGGGACAGGCCTGGCGTGGGCTGGCGAGGCGTGGAAATGGGGGTCAGCTTGGATGGGAAAGATCAGCTGAGAGGAAGCCTGGAAGCTGGGAGCCCTCAGGAAGCTCAGCCCTGAGCCTTCGGGACCCTGCATTTTCCCTGAGGGCCGCCCACGTTGCAGCTGGGCTTGAGACACCGAGACCGAAGGACCTTCAAGATAACGGTAGCGGGGATTCATTGATCTGGTCTAAAACTTACTTTTCCTAGTTTCCATGGGGGGATGAGGGAGCGTCCTTCTAAATAACAGTCCCTGCCCGTCTGGAGCTCCCAGCCAGTCAGCCCCCACGAGCAGCCTTCTGTGGGTTGGCTCATGAAACAGCAGCACCCTTGGGTTCACACCGCCGGGCTCACAGAAGGGGACATGAGATTCGGAACAGCTGGACAGCTTGTGCCTCAGTTTACATCCTGGTTGCAGCATGCGCTCGTCCTCTAGCCCCGGGCGGAGGGCTGTACCTCAGCTGAGAAGCCGAGTTCCCGAGGGAACCAGTGCCCCTGCCCAGGGGTTCCTGGGAGAGCTGTCGTCACACCTACGTGAGTGGGCGGCTCAGAACAGGGCCTGGAACGTGGTCAGCTCTGCACACACCACTCATGGCCTGCCAGCTCTGCTGCCCCCGGGATTCAGGCCATGCTCATACCTAGCACATTCAGATTGAGGCCTTGTCTTAGTGTGCTTGGGTTCCAAGACAAAGTTCTATGGACAGGGTGGCTTAAATGACAGAAATTAATTTTCTCACAGTTCTGGAGACTTGAAGTCCAAGATCAAGGTGATGGGCAATTTGATTCCTGGTGAGAGTCTGCTTCTTGGCTTACAGATGGGCCATCTTCTTGCTATGTCTAACAGGTGTGTGTGGGGGGGGGGAAGAGGGGGAGAGAGAGAGGAGGGGGAGCGCACTCTGGTGTCTCTTCTTATAAGGGCACAAATCCTTTCAGGAGGGTCCTACCTCATGGCCACATCTAACTCAAATCACTTCCTCACTCCAGTACGGTCACCTTGGGAATTGGGATGCCATGTGAACTGTATGAATTTGGGGCACAAGCAGGTGACAGCAGGCCTTTCAAACATCCCTCAGCAGAAGAATCTGAGACAACCTCTCCCTCTGAACCTGGTTCTTCTCCTTCCTAGGGGAGTGGGGCCACCCGTCCTCCCTCACGAAGCACGAATTAATAGTGGATGACCGGCCTGAACTTAGGAGTGTTCAGAGGTGGTTCTTGAGGTTCCCTGCTTGTCCCCTACCCACCAGTCCCCACCACTGGTTTTAGGCACAATGGCTAGAACATACCTGACTGGGGAAGGCATCAGGGCAGGTGGGGGCCAAGAAGACAGTGTGTCTCCTAAGTGGCACCAAACAGCCTACAACAAGTTGGTCCAGTGAGGGCCAGGAGACAGGCCATGGCTGGCCTGGACCACGGCCACTCTGCCCCTGTGGTGGGAACACCTTCTCCTTCCCTGGGCCTTGGCTGAAGGCTGCTCACTGGCCTCTGTGTAGTTTTCCTCAGCCCTTCCCCAGGGTCAGGGGGGACACAGTGTGCTTTTCTGTTGTAGTTGTTTGTTTTGGTCACTGAGGATTGAACTCAGGGGGCACTCAACCACTGACCCACATTCCCAGCCTTATTTTGTGGCTGAGTTGGGCTTGGAACTCGTTATCCTCCTGTCTCAGCCTCCAGAGCCACTGGGGTCACAGCATGTAGTTTTTGATGGGCTCTTCTGCCAGGTGTCCTTGCCAGGGTTGGAGGAAGAGCCCTTGGCAAGCCAGGAATTGCAGTTCTGGGCAGGCACCTTCCTGTCTTTCCTGCACCTGGAGGCCCCGCAGCACTCTGAGGTGCATGGTGCAGCAGAGACCCATGAAGTAATGAAAGAAGGGCGGGCACCAACTCTCACCTGCAGGAAAGGGAGCAGAGGGTAGAGCAGGCAGGTCGGGGGGTCGCCCTCCAAAAACTCACAGGAACCGGCACAAAACTTTCACATTTTGCGGTTCCATTCTTGTTGCTCTCATTTGAGCCACATGCAAATAGTAAGGTGTTTTCAAGATACAGATTCATCTCACATAAGACCTGGAGGTTTACACAGTCTTAATGTGGGTGGGATTTTAGTTTCACCTACTTCTAATCCCTTCCACCGCATCCACCAGGTGATGTTCTCACTGGAACCTGGAGCTGCTGCCTGTGTCAGTCCCCTTCTGGGTGAGTCCCTCACCCTGTCCTTCCTTTGGCCTCAGGCTCCCAGTGTGTGGGGACTGAGGACACCTAGCATCGTAGCCGATGGACAGAAGTGTGAGGCAGAAACGTGAGTTCTGGGGAGATCAGTCTCAGGAGATTCAGATTTGACTGGAAGCGCTCCTGCTCAGCCCCGCAAAATGAAGCCCACTGTGGCAAGTCCTCAAATTAGTTTCCTTTCTGGGGCTCTTGGAGGCCTCGATGAACTTGTCTTCGTCAGAGGTCACAGGCTCTAGTTAACCACCCTCTGCTTCCCACAGCCTCTCCCTGCCAGGAATGATCAATGGATCATTGGTTCTCCTAGTGGCCTCTGCTAGAGCCCCTAACAGTGGTTGCTTCTGGGCTCTGCGGTGGCACCATGATACTCTTTTTTTTTTTAATAGATGAAAGGATTTATTGGTTTGGCTAGTGCACCCTTTTGAACTCGTGATCCTCCTGTCTTAGCCTCCAGAGCCACTGATTCATTGATTCATTCAATTTATTCAAAATGTTTATCAAGCACCTGCCACGTGGTCGCACTGCTGTAGCCTCTGGGGGAGTCGTAATGACAAAGGGACCACATATCCCCGCTGGCACAGGAAGAACAAGTGAAGAAAGCAGTATCTTATTAGCCAGTGCTGTGGAGCGAAGTCAGGTGGAGGTGCCGGGCCGGGAGGGCTGTGGAGCCCCATTGGGATTTTACTTGGGAGGACAGGGATGGTCTTACTGAAAAGGTGACATTTAAGTTCAGGGTGACATAAGTTTCAATGACACCAATGAATAAAGATTGTCAAAGTTTTCTAAAAACAGGTTTTCCTGTCTTTCACATAAGCTTTCAAACATGTCCATTTTCCTTAGCAAAGAATAATGTCAAAGAATGGCTTAAAGAGACCTTGTGGATAATAAGGGCTGCACCCTGGGAACTTGGTGCTGCCATTTGGGACTCAATAAATAAAATCAATAAGACTCTGAGTTCAGGCAGTGAAAGAAGAATGGCTGAGACAGAACAGAGGATGCCAGTATCTGTGTACTTGGCTGCAGTGACACAGGAGTCGAGTGGCGCTGCCAGTGCTTCATTGGAGTTTCTCAATAGCATTTTCACTGAAGCGGAACAAGCCTTAAAGGAAGTGCTCCCTTCTACGCCCGGGGCAGGGAAAGCACAAGGGGAACCTGGCTTCTTGTTGTGCCAAAAATAAGATTCTTTTTTGTTTTCAAGGAGAGGCAGGATGCACACAGCAGTTTGGCACCCAACTGGCCAAATTTTGGACAATTTGAGCTTCAAAAATAAATACAGTAAAAAAGAAGCCATGAGTTTATGATGTACTAAAAGGAGTAGCAGTGGTTAGAGTTCCTTTTTACAGAAGATAGAGTCTAGTAAATACAGACGGAATGTCCTGAGCAGCTTTTCTGTTGCCATGCCCGGCCACCATGATGTGTGTTCTGCCTCACCTCAGGCTCAGAGGAAAGGAACCCACCAACCACAGACTGAAACATCCAAAACCATGAACCAAAATAAACCTTTCTTCCTCCAAGTTGTTTGTGTTAGGTATTTTTGTCACAGTGATGAAAAGCTGACTGACACACATTGTAACCGAGCAACTGCATTTATCATCATCTATACTGGGATGAGTAGAATAGGAAGTAATCAACAACACCTATGAAGTACACTTCCTAAAAATGTTTTACCTGAATCTAATCATGAAGAAACAACGAGATAAATCAAGATGATGGGACACTGTACAAGACAACTGCTCGGATCTATTAAGAAATGTCAACATCATAACAGAAAAAAGGGAAAGGGGTGGTTCTAGATATTAAAAATGGAAGAGCTGTGGTGATGCAGCCCATGGTCCTTAGTTGGAACTTGGACAAAAAGAAATTATAAAATCATTATTGGCAGAATTGGGAAATTTTGAATATAGTTTATACATTATTCAATAATATTATTTAATATCAAGTCTCTTGGGGTTGTAATATGTAGTTATTATTATTATTATTATTATATACAATGTTTTCTTGGGGTATACGTGATAAAGGATTTGGGGATGTCATGATGTCTGAAATTTACCTACAAATGGTTCAGCAAATAAGAAAGAATTCTTCTTATATAGAGGGGTAGGGATCGGGGAGAGAGAGAGAGAGAGACAGAGAATATGAATGGAACTCTGGCCAAATATGAACAATTGGTGAGTTATAGATTAAGCATATGTGATATTCATTATACTATCCTCTCACATTTTCTGTAGATTTTAAAGAAAAAATGATTAATTTCACTACATGATGGAATTTGTAAAATTAATACAGATATATCCGACTGTTAGAGTCTGTAAATAAGTCAAAATAACACCTGGCATTTTGCCAGGGGAATGTTAGAGTTCATAAACAAGTCTGGATGGTGCCTGGCAAAATGCCAGAGGGAGTGGTTTGAGAAGTAACAAAAGCGAGCCATTAAGTGTGGAGATTCCTTATTGGTTGACTGATGTATCTAGTTTATGCTAATTAGATAAGCTGTGTGGAATGTATAAATACTGCTCCTGTCCTGCAATAAACGGCTCCCACTCCTGCTGTATCAACGTGCACAAGTTGTTCGTCACCCCCCGGTTATTTTGCTGCAGCTGGACTGCGGCATCCGACTAATGGAGAAACCCTTTTGGAAAGTAATTTGACTTTCCCTATCTGGATCGCGAAATGGTACATACTTGGTGATTCTATCTCTGGGGATTTTAAAACAAGAAGAAAGCCTTGGACACAAATATGTTCACCACAAGCCAAATGTCGAGCAGTAAAAAGATGATAAATAAAGAGTGCCAGTTCCAGTAATTAGAATCATAAATGTACAAGCAACATAGAACACTTGGGCTAAACCAACAGAAGGGGGCAGTAGTGAGTAGCAGTGAACAGTGCACCTGGAGTCCCACCTGGATTTTCACCTGTGCGGCACCTTTTGGCTGAGTGATTTGGGACAAGCTACAGAACTGTTCAGATGCTTGGGTTTTGAACTTGTGAAATGGGGATAACAAACTTCATAGGATTGCTGTGAGGATTCGCTGTCTTTAAAGTCCTTACTGTAAAATCCCTGGATGTAGTACGTGCTTAAGAAACATTAGCCATCATCATTATTAGTGCTATCAGTTCTGACTGTGAGGTGGAGGTAGGAACTGAGTTGGGCTTTGACAAATACAACTGAGAATTTGAGGGAGGGTACTTCTGGCAGGGAGAACAGTAAGGAAGAATGTGTGGGCTCAGGTATGCATAAGAAATAGGGAGCAGTCTGGGCTGGCTGAAGTACACAGCCACAGTACTCTCTCTGTGGGAGATTGCAGTAAGTCAAGTGGTTTCTGGACTCAGAGCTGAGGCAGCCCCTGGGAGGTGCCAGAGCTAGGGTGAGGCATAGGCTTGACTCCACAGCCAGTGGGGGGACATGCAGGACCCCCGCCCCCCCCACCCCAAGCTGGAGAAGGTGGTGAGGATCTGGCTGTGCTTCAGGAAGACAGACCTGACAATAGGAAGGCATATGGTCATCCCTGTCCAGTGACACACAGGGCAGCTGCAGAGACACAACCGCAGGATCTTTACAGTGGTCCTGTGTTTAGGGACAGGAAGGGTGGACTTTGTGGCTTCTCAGCTTTCCTTCAGCCTTTTTTCACCTGCTAGTTTAGCTTTGGTTTGTAATTGCTTCCCCTTCCCTGCAGATGGCTCTGAGGCGCTGGAACTGAAGCCCCTCTTCTTGCACCAGCATTCTCCTCTGAACAGGAATTCCTGCCGGCTCTGCCCTAGATCTCATACAGAAAGCGTCTCTGTGTGCTCTGACGGACAAGCAAAGACATCTCAGACCAAAAATAGCCTCCTTTTCTGCTCACAGCAGCCTGAGAGTCCATTGAAAGTTTCTGGTAAAATGCAAATATTTCCTGCGGTGGGGGAGGGGGAGGCAATAGAATGGACTAATTTAATCAGCTCCCTAGTTGAGAATTTCCAAGGGGCTGGGATCCAGAGAGATAAATTTCATTGTGGGGTTGGGAGAGGGAGGGGCAAAGGCCAGTAGGAGGATTCTCAGCTGGGGACACTGACCCCAGAACCTGGGGGGCTCCGGTGCCATGCACATGCCCCACCCCTGCAGCTGCCCCCTGCCTATTACAGGGCTCTGTGGTCCCTCTCCCCAACCCACCTCCCATCACGGTGAACTTCTGCCTCTGAAGAAGTGCCATAAGCCTGTCTGGCTGGGCCAGGGAACTCCCCGTGACAAGCAGGGAGGGGAGCGGAAAGGCCACGGGAACCCTGACCACAGAGGGGGATTGTTCTGCGTTTGCCCCCAAGATCAGCTCTCAGCCCCTGCTGCCTGTTAGAACCTCCCAAGACTTGAAAACATGCTGGGGGATTGTGCCTTTCTTCTGTTGATTACTTCAGTGTTTACACACACACACACACACACACTCACACACAGAGCTGTGCGACTTGGAGCATGCCTCTAACATTTCTGTGCTTCAGCTTCATCACCTGTAAACTGAGGCTACCTGAGTTGTTATGAGGAGTAAGGAATGAAGGAAACCCTCGGGAGTGTTCAAGTTTTCTCCACATGAATCTTTAGTGGGTTTATTCTTAGATTCTTGATTTTTTTCCCTCTGCTACAAATGAAAAATTTTAAATAATTTTGATTTTATAACTTCTGTTGGTATATGAAAATACAAATTATTTTTGGTGTGGCTTTTTATCAGTTACCTTATAAGCTCATTAATTTTTTTTTTTTTTAATTTCAGCAATATGACTGATTCTGTGCACATTCTACCTGGGAGTGGTGATTCCTGTTCCTTGTTTTCTAATCCTCAAACCTTTGTTTTCTTCCTGCCTGACCTGGCTAGAATATATAGTATAAGACTGATAATAGTGTCTGAGGGGACTCCTCTCTTGTTCCCAGGCTGAGGATACACTTAAATATGCCACCGTTAAGTATTAAGCTTTTTTTGTTTGTTTGCAATTTTTACCAAAGAAAGAAATTTCCCTTTTCATCCTAACTTACTTAGAATACGTACAGGTGTGGGCTTTGATCACATGGTCTTTCTATAGCCATCGAGATAATCACAATTTTCTTCCTTCAGTAGGAATGCCAGTTACTATTGGTGATTTTCAATTGTCAAAAATCATTCTTGAATTTCAAAAATCAAACATGGCCATGATGTCTTCTTCTTTTCTTTCTTCTTGGTCCTGGGGATTGAACCCAGGGATGCACTATCACTGAGGTACGTCCCCAGCCCTTTTTATTTTGAGACAGGGTCAACAAGTTACCAGGCTGGCCTTGAATTTGCAATCCTCCTGCCTCAGTCTCCCGAGGAGCTGGGATTCTATAGGAGTGTGCCACTATGCCTGGTTATGGTGTTTTATTATTCTTATACGTGGATGGGTGATTTGGGAATATTTTATTTAGGATTTCTGCTTCTGTGTACATGTTCTGAGACTGGCCAGTGATTTTCTTCTCTGGATTATGCTTCTGAAGTCAGTTTCAAGGTTATGCTTGTCTCATAAACCAGCTAAAGAGCCCATGTTTCTCTGTTCCTCTGGAGAGGATTGTGTATTGTTGACATAATTTCCCTGCAAATGGGAGGTAGAAAGTCCCCATGCCACCTCTGGGCCTGCGGCTTCTTTTACGGAAAGATGTTTCATGATGGAAGCAATTTTTTTCATTGGTATAGAACTGCTCTGGTTTTCTCTCTCATTGCTTCTGTTTAAAGGTGTCTTTTTTTTTTTTTTTTTTTTTTTTTGCCTGTTTCCTCATCAGGAACTTTATTCAAATGTGTGTGTGCTGGGAGAAAGGGGTCAAAAAGAGGCCCTGAGGGCAAAGGAGGAAATATAAGGGATAACTTTTTTAAAGAATAGTAATGCAGATTGCCTGAATATCTCATCAAGTCTAAGTGGGCCACACACTTTTCATTCTGAAAACTAAGCAAGAGGTAAGAGTAAATTAAAGTTTTCACCGTAAAGAAATGGTAACTATTTGAGGGCTGGGGTTGTGGCTCAGCAGTAGAGCACTCATCTAGCACGTATGGGGCCCTGGGTTCGATCCTCAGCACCACATAGAAATAAAGTAAAGGTATTGTGTTCAACTGCAACTAAAAAACAAAAAGAAAGAAATGGTAACTATTTGAAGGCACAGATATGTTTCACATTACCTAAAGTATGGATGTATCAAAACATTCCATGTTACCACATTAATATAACAATTTTTATGTTTTTTAAAGGTGTATTCTTGTGGGAGCTTAATATTCTAACTAAATTTCCAGATTTTTGGCAAAAAGTTGCTTGTATCATCTTATCTTCCTCTTGTCTGTGGTACCTGAAGTCATGCACCCTTTTCATTCCTGAAGCAGATTTGTGCTTTATTTTCTAAGTTGCTGAGGCTGATCTCGAACTTGCCACCCTCCTGCATCAGCCTCCTCAGGTGCTGGGATTACAGACATGCGCCATGGAGCCTGGCTGTGCTCTCTCTTCCCATTGACAAATTTCACCACAGCCCAATCAGTGTTATTGGTTGTGGTAATGACATTTTTGGTGGTGCTGACTCCATCTTTTGCAGTATGCTATTCCATTACTTTCTGCTGTCTCTTTCTCCTCATTCACTTCGGCGTGGACTTGCTTTGCTGTTCAGTTGGCAGCTCCTGAGTTCCCAGCCATCACAAGCTCACCTGTGCCCAAGTACTCAGCTTTATGCTACAAGTTTGGATACATGGCATTTGCTTACAGTTCTAGATGCTTCTAGCTTCCACTATGATGTCTTCATTGACGTGTTATTTTAGCAGTATAATTCCGATTTTTTGAATATACAGAATTTCTGGTTACATTTTGCTGCTTGATTCCAGCTTAAAAGATAAGGCATGATCAGTCAGAGAACATACTCATATAATCTCAATACTTTTACACTTGTGTAAACTGCTTGGTCTTTTTTTTTTTTAATGTTTGGCATCTGCTTGCAAAGAACGTGTATTCAGTAGTCCTACAGTGCAGTGTTCTGTGTCCCCTGATCAGGCGGATTCTGTTATTTGGCTTGTTCAGATCTTGTATTTCCTTCCTGATCTGTCTTATCAACCTTTGAAGAAAGTATGGTAAAATATCCCAGATGATGGTCAATTTGGAACTTTCTACTATTAGTCCTTTAAGGTAGCGCAGGGAAAAATGGAATGAATGAGAACTGCCCCCACCGCCGACCCATAGCAACACTGTCAATCCAAACTTGACAGGAAAGAGGAAAAGAATGAGGGGGAGGAGAAGAGAAAATCCCAAATAAATGACAACATCAAAAATAAAACCCTTGAACATGTGGGGTAAATACAGGGCACACACTATGATGCTACATTCAATCCTAAGTATTATCTGTAATTGCTACATTTAAATGGGTTAAGGGGTCCCAGAATAACATTTAAGATGGATTATGAGATAAAATCCACATGTAGATGGTTGATAGGAGGCACATTTAACACATGGAGATGTGAGGTCAAGAGCAATCTGGCGGGGCTAGGTTTGTGGCTCAGGGGTAGAGCACTTGCGTATCATGTGTAAGGCCCTGGGTTCAATTCTCAGCACCGCATATAAATAAATGAATAAAATAAAGCTTCATCAATATCTAAGAAGGTATTAACAAACCCAAGAGCAATCTGGCTACCAGTGCTTGAGGCCCCTTTAGGAGGGAGTAGTGAACTGCATGGTGTTGACAGGCAGTGAACTGTGGTCCCTGTACTCTCTCCCCCAATTCCACTGGACACTTAGGGGTGGCTTAGGTGGGGACATGGGAAACCTACTCACATCTGAGTGGGACCTTCCCACTTTCCTGCCTCATGAGGGCCTGGGCTGGCAGGGGGAGATGGAGTAGGCGGAGGGCCCCTCATGAGCTGGGTGGGGAGGGAGGGAGGACCTGCACTCAGGCCAGCTGGGAGCTGCTTCCCAGGATGGTGGCATGCAGACCTGGAGCCTTCGTTGTCCCCACCTCCAGGCCCCTCAGAAAGGTCCTGTTTTCCTCAAAGTGGCTACATTTCTTCTCCAAAAGAGCCCCTGCACAGCAGCTGGACACAGCACCAAATACCTATATTGTATATAGCCTCTCATCAAATCAGACTCTAGAAGGCTCTTCAGCTAGCAATCATGGAAGACGCTAGAGACCTGCTTCCTGCAAGATGAACACAGCTGCCCATCAGGGAACTTCCTACCATTTAACCATTCACATCCCATGGTGACCACAGTAGTCTGGTGAGCCCTGGACAACCTGGGCTGGGTCAGTCCTGACTCTCCTGTCAGGGGCAGACTCAGGCAGGAGGAGGTGGCGCACCAAGGAGGAGGGGCCAAGTGCCGGGCAGCAATGAGAATGCTAACTCTTCCCAGCTCTACCAATGGCAGCTGCAACCCTGAGCAAGTATTTCATGTGCCAAACTGTCCCTTTGCCCCTGTGGCATAGGGCTCATGTGCTGTCTGTAAAGCCCAGGGGACAAAAACCACCTTGATGTCCCACTCAAAGTGGGACCCTTCCCGCTGCCCCTGCTTAGAAGGGAGAGAAGAGAGGAGAGGGCGTGTTTCAGCAGATGGACAGAATTCCCTCCCTCCAGGCAAGGGCCACCCACGTGGGACACCTCTCCAGCCAGTCTGCGTCCTACCCCTGCCTGCTGGTGCTGAAAAGTGCCCAGTGCTACTCTGGAACAGGAGCTGAGGACTTTCCCGTCCTGTCAGCACAGCGGAGAGGCCACTCTTCCAGCCAACACCCTGCCTACACAATCTGACGCGTGCTGACTTCCTCGCCATCACCTCGGCACTTGCTCTGGTCCTGTAAGTACCTTAAATGCCCCTTTTGGTGGTCTCGGCCCCGGGCTGCTCTGCTGAGACACCACTGGCAGCCAGCAGCAAGGAGGGGTGAGCCCCATGCAGGACCTGGAGGGGCATCAGGTCACAGCTGTCTCCAGTGGCCCACGCCTTAGGGACACACTGGGCAAAGCAGCTTGCGTGGTCATTGTGGACAGAGGGCCCTCGTGGCCTTGGGCTTCAGCAGGGGCACCCAGGGTCCCCAGGGCCCTGTGTGCATTGGCACAGTTCCTGGACGTTCTTCAGATTAAATGAGGATGTGGGTGGAGCCCCAGCTCTGGAGATGAGGCGGGCAGCACTGGAGCACTGTCCAGTGTCCACGACGGGGCCACAGCTGGTCTGTCCCACCCAGCAGGGCAGGAGCCTGCTTAGTGACAGTGGTCATGCCACTGGTGTCCAAGACAAACCCAAGACTGACCCCATTCCCTTGTGTGTTATGGGCCGGTGTCCCAGCCTGTGCTCAGGACCTCAGGCCTTACTTAAAGAGAGGGTCTTTATAGAAGTGATCAGGTTGAAATGAGCTCTGAGGGCAGGCCTCCCCAACACAGCTGGCACCCTGACACAAAGCAGGTACCCGGAGACAGAGATGCACGAGACACTGCAGATACAAAGACGGCACCTCTCTGTGCCTGTATACAGAGGCCGGTACAGACCTGCCCTCGTGGCCAGCAGAAAGAACCAACCCTGAGGATCCTGAGCTCAGGCTTCGGGCATGCAATGCCAGCCTGTGCACTTGTTGGGTAGCCCTAGGCTAGCCCCTAGGGAGCAGCACTGCTAAGGTGCCTTGGCGTCTCCAGAGGTGCATTATGTGGGATGCTGAGCTGCATTGTCCCCACTGTACTGGGGGCCCAGTCCAGCCCAGTGTGGGCCCCCACCAAGTGCCTTCCTATAGGAGTCAAGGGCCCTTCCTCAGCAGCTAATATCCTTTAGAACCCACACTGGTCATCCAGCTTAGATTGCAGGGCAGAGTTCTCTCAAAACCACATGTGCCAGCATTTACTCCAGGAAAGCAAGGGCCCAGCCCTCTGCTGGGCTCCAAGATCAGGAGGGGCGGTGGTCAGGGAAAGGGCCTCATGGTCCCGATACACGGCTCTGTGCGCGCACACACCACCACCTGAGTGTGGATGGTCCTCGTGAGGACAGGAGGGAGCAGCATCTGACTGAACCTGAGCCAAGACACCAGAGGCATAGTGAGGAGTGCACCCCACAGCAGCCTCCTGAGCAGACGCCACTGAGCTGGCACAACCAGGGCAAAGGGCGGGCGTCTGGCAAGGGGACGCCAGCAGAGCAGGGGAGGAAGGCCCATCCTGGTAGAGGGCAGCCTGGGGCTGGCAAGGGGCACCCAGGCTGCCCTGCACCCTCAGACAGCTGAGCTGCTGAGGGGCCTCACCGTGGGCTCCTGTGTTCACCACCCCAGAGGGTCCCCGGAGGGCTCTCCCAGCAGGCTGCAAAGATCCCTGCCTGGTTCGGACCCTGACTGGTGCTGCCCCTGCAGGCAGTGGCTCCAAGTCTGCACTTGTTGCAAGAGTCATCAGGGGGGTAAGGCAGCAGGCACAAAAGTGGGGAGAGGGCCTTGGCACCCAGGATGTCCGAGAAGGGGGTGCCCAGTCAGCACAGTGTGGCAGTTGGGTGCCATGGAGGGGGGCTGCTGGGATGGGCTGGGTCTGGGTCTGGAAGGTTCTGCTGGGGGAGCATCAGGGGGCACCAGGTGGACCCTCCCTCTGGGGAGTCCCAGGGGGTCACCTGTCCGGCAGCCTTCTGCTTGGACCCGCAGGATCTTTGGTTTAGGTCTGGCAGGGCCCTTTTGCCTCCAGTAGGGCACGTGTCTGTGACCCAGTCCATTGGCCCAGCGAGGCCCCCGGGGGAGTGACCAGGGCCAGGAAGCCTGGCGCTTTGGCCCAGGACCCTGGTGGCGCCTCCCCAGCCGATCCACTTGGGTCCTCATGGTGGCTACTTCTTGAGCCAGTCCTGCCAGGGCTGTGGCCAGCTGGTCCAGCTTCTCTGTGAGCGCAGCACCAAGACTGTGCAGCTCCTGTCGCAGGGGCCTCCCACAGGGGCATGGTGGCTGCGGGGAGGCAGCTGGCCACAACGGTGAGACAGCTGCCGGAAGGGGACACTTGCTGGGTGGCTCAGGTGGGTCCCTGGGGAGCTGCCTCCTTTGGGTCCTGGCTAAAACCAGAGTGAGGACAAGGTTAGAGTTTCTGTGCTGTAAGGAGCTTTTGACCCCCAGTTCCCTTGCACTAGTGTTCAGTGTCATGCCTGCTCTCAGCCTGGCTTCTAGAGTGAAGGAAGTTGCCTCGGGCTAGAGAACACGGGTGCTACGCCTCATTACAGCCAAATTGCCATCTTCTGCCATTCCCCACCCTGATGGGTAGGACCAGCCAGACACGGGTTCCATGGTGACCAGCTTTCTCAGGACAGTGGTCTTTCAACTTCTGGGGAAAAAAAAAAATTGGTGCGTTCCTCTGCCACCACTAGGGCCAAATGTTCCACCTATCCCTGCCCTGGGGGGTCAGTGAGAAGGGCCCAGAGAAGGCCCCAATGGAACAAGGCTAGGGTTGAGGGTGAGCACCCAGGAGATGGGCCAGGAGTCCAGCTGAGAACCATTAGGATATTTCCAATGGGGTCACTCAATACCCAGTGCCCTTGGATACAAATGCCCCCCTCACTCAAAAGTTACAGATTGAGAGATTTTGATGTCTTAAATTATATTAAAAAATAATCTAGCAGGTGCAGTGTGTACACCTGTAATCCCCAGTAGCTCAGGAGGCTGAGACAGGGGATCTCAAGTTCAAAGCCAACCTCAGCAACTTAGCAAGGCTAACCTTGTCTCTAAATAGAATATAAAAAAGGCCTGGGGGTATTACTCAGTGGTAAAGCACCCCTGAGTTTAATCCCCTAGTATCCCTCCACAAAAGAAAACTCATCTAATCCTTTACCCCCAATTCCCCTGGAGCTGGGCTCTCCCAAGGTAAGCCTTGCAGGCAGCCCGAGGCCAGACCCTGCCATTTCTTAAGGCACTTGGCCGACTGGGTGGACAGAACTGCTACCCCTGTTCTTGCGCCCCAGCCAAGGCTCTGCCCTTCTCTTGTCAGCACCCCAGAGCTGCAGGTGGAGCAGAGTGATGGCTTGAGTGGTCCAAGGCCCCAAGGCCCCAAGCCCTGTCTGGTCTAGTTCTTCAGTTGAAGTAAGGACGTGGCCCTGCCCTGAGGGAGGGCAGGGGCCAGCCCAGAGTGCACCCCCACTCCAGGCCACACTCCCAAGTCCCTGGTATGAGGCTGCCCCAACGTGACCCAGGGAACAGGTGACTTGACCTCCTGCCTGTCTCACTGTGGCTCCTCAGAAGTGTGACTTGGAACCAAAGATTTTGGGATGACCCTGGCCAGGTCACTCAACAGTGCTGGTCACTGTTTCCTCATCTATTCTCTGAAGTCCCCTCAAACCCCAAATTTTGATTCAGGACAATTTCTTCACTGCACGAGGTCTTGGGAAACCCTCTCAGTTCCTGTAACGAGACACTGAAGCGAAATGGACACCAGGAGTGGCTCATAGGTCAGACTTTCCCTGCCCACAACCTGCACAACAAACTTGGGAGGGTGTTTTCTTCTTGGAACTGGAGGCTGGGGTCCTGGCCAGTGCAGAGGGGACCGGGAAGCCACCAAGCTCACCTGCAACACTGTGCCTTCCACATCCAGGCTCTTGGCTTCTGGGTTCTTCACCTCCCCCGGAACTGGGCCTTTTTTCCAGCTGAGGGGCAGGCCAGGGATGCCCCGCTGCCTCTGTGGAAAGAGCACAGGGCACTTGGGACAGGGACACATGTAATTTTGCCAGAGCCACTCTGACATGAGGATGTTGAAATGTGGGGAAAAAAAAAAAATCGAGCTTTCCACTTTTAAACAAGGATTAAATGAGATACAAGATGGACACTGGGCCCGTCAGGGACCCTGGCTCTGGTGAAATGGGCACATGAGTAAAGGCCCTGGTGTGCAGCCCCTGCCCTGTTCCCAGCAGGAGGGCTGTGCTGGAGTGTCTCAGTGTCCTCTGCAGCTCCCGCCTTATGCTCAGGGATCCATTAGGTAGGTCCTGCCCCCAGCAAGATACCCCAAGGATGTGCTGGGGGCATCCCCTGGACCACAAGAAGTCCTCCTGACATCTTCTGCAGGGCCATGGGGCAATGAGGAATGTGGTGTGCAGGGGCGCAAGGCAGAGGCCGAGGCCTGTGGACGGAGTAGCTCCGGCCCCTGACTAACTCCCTGGCCCTACCTCCTCCTCCTGCGGCACTGCTGAGAGGGATGGGTAGGCAGGCACTCTCTGCAGCCTCTTCTCTCCTGGGTGACCGGGGCTTGTCTCCTGTCCCTTCTGCTTTTCCTACTGGGAGCAAACACTGGGTCACAAACCTGGGTGGTAGAGTGGTGGCTGGGGGCAGCAGGTGGCATTTCTAACTTTCTTGACAGGACAACCTCCAAGAATTTTTGCTTTTGATGTTTCTTTTGTTGACTGCCAAGTTTTCAAAAAGTTACACGACGACAATGTTATCATTTTGTAAACACACTCATACCTATTGTGCACATATAGTATTAAGTATGTGTCATCGAGTGGCTTGCCAAGAATCCTGCCTCCAGTCACGCGCAAGCCCTGCTCTGGGTACCCTGCTCAAGGGCCCCAACTTCTCCCGCCTCAGCTTCCCTTACAGGCACAAATGTAGAGGACTTTCTGTCCCCAGGCAGAGTAACAAGGGGGCTTGGAGAACTCAGTCTGGACCCCGGGCCCTGTGGGGACACGTGGATGCATGCAGGGACTCAGGCTCACCTGCACCAAGGCCACTGCGGTCCTCAAGCTCTCTTCTTTCAGGCCCATCACGAGGGCTGCTGCCACTGTTGCCTCTGGGGGACCTGCCAGGGCCAGGGGACAGAGGAACTGGATGCTTGCAGCTGCGAAGGTGCTCTATCTCTGTCACAAACAAAGCTGGCATCAGAGCACTGACCAGTATCCTGGAGAGCAGCTCATGGTCACCCCTGCCCCGTGCCCCAGCAGACTCACCCTGAAGGGGTGGCCGCCAGGGCTCGGGTTCCATCCGTGCATCTTCATCAGAGCTGCTGAGGCTTGAGCTGGCGCCAGGGCTGGGGCTGGGGCCAGGGCCAGGGCCAGGGCCCACCAAGCAGGCGAAGCGCAAGGGCCTCACAGGCAAGATCCCCCTCAGAGAGGTCTCTAGACAGTGCAGTGGGGAGGGCCTGGGGGCTGCCCCTATGCAGATGACAAGAGAGCCACCTGGCTATCACCTGATGGCAGCTAGGAGTTTGCCCTGATGACCAGGTTCATGACCAGGTCCCTCATGGTTCAGTCCCCAGCTCATATGGAGAAGTCAAAGCCTGGCCATGTCCCTGGCTGCTCCGGAAGGCCAGTTGGGGAACTTTCCACAAGTGTCAAGTCCCTAGAAGCCACTGTGGTCAGGTTCTTGCCAAGCCCTGGGTCTACGAGTCCTGTAGCCTCTCACAGTCTATGTCCCTCTACCCTGCACCACAGAGACCAGCAGCTGGCAAGGGCAGGAGGATAAGAAAAGCCACAGGACCTGCTGAGCCATCCTCCTGCCCCTGCAGACCTGCAGGAGGCTGCCAGAAGGATCTATCTGGACAGAGCAGGTGGAAGGGGGCTCTTGCCCACCAGATGGCTGCACAGAACAATGGTCTTCCCACCCTGATCTCAGCACTAGGTCACTTTATCTTTTTCTTTTACCAATTTCAGTTTCTGCCTGGCTCTTGCTTCCATCTTCTGGGGAAGGGATGAGAGAGAAGGAAGGAGGAAAAACATGCCAGTAACACTGGAGGCAGCTTACCATCTTGCAGCCATTTCCATGGCTCCGGCCTGATGGTCCCCTGTTCTTTGAACCCTTGGTGGCAGGTGCGGATGCAGCTGGAGGTGAATGCCTGTGGGCTGGTCAGATGCAGGCTCCCAGCAGGCACTTCTCCACCCTGTCTGAGGCAGGATGACTCAGAGGCCTCACCCCTCAGTCCTGTTTTAATGAGAAGCCAAAATGGCTGTGAGCCCTGTGGGGCCTTGTGCTACCACAGAAGCATAGACAGAGAATTCCGCCCACTGTGGGGCTCTCAGGCACACAAATTTAAGGGATCACCCACTCCGCCTGTCTCAGATGGGGTGGGGAAGTGGTGCCCACGAGAGCCTGTTCAGATCCTCCAGCATCTCTTTATTCAGGGACCCAGCTCTAAGGACTCCTGGGAGCCCTCAGATGCCACGTGGGGCTCGCTTGCCAGGATGAAGATGCTCAGCGGACAGGGTTCCTGCTCAGGCCTGTGTGGTGCAGCAGTGGATAGCGGCCAGGGTGTCCGTGTCCTGGACTCTGCCCACGCTCATTCGATAGTGAGACTGTATGTGTGCTCAACAGACCACCTGGCTTTCTGGCCTCAGAACAAGCCTCTGTCCTGGCTGTTTCCAGAGTATCTTCTTGGCTCAAGTGGATCTGGCCCAAGACAGTTGGGGGCAGCCATGCCCAGGCCAAAGGTACAGAAGCTGTCCAGCCCCACTCTCAGGTACCAGGGCCACCACTGAGTTACCTTCCTTGTACGCCATCCAATTCTTAGGTTCCACTCTCCTGGGCTCCCTGTCTGCTGCTGAGAAGCAAGCCCGGGCAGGCTGCTGCCTGGGTACCGGCAGCTCTTTGAGACAGTTCTCCAGCCCCTGGAGTGGGGAGCTTCCTGGCAGGCATCCTGTGAAGATCCAACATTGGCCCTCTTGGGTGACTGGAGCCTTGCCTCTTCTGCAGCGTCCAGGGCTAGGGGCCATCAGAAGAGGCACAGAGCTTTGGACGTGTTGTGGTAGTTCAGGGCCCTGGATGGAGACCTGGCCCCAAATATCTATCAGCCCTGGCTTGGGGTGGCCCTGTCCAGGCTGCCTTATAAGTAAGAAGCCTGACCTGTCTCCTTGGCCACCTTCACAGAAGCCTACCCAGGGTGGAAGAAGGAAGTAATGGGGAGCCTGGCCACAGGTGTGGTTCTAGGCTCCCTCAGTGCACCCAGCTGCCACCATGGTGAGGGATGGCAACACACCAGGTGGCCCTAAGGACTGTGAGTAAGGCTTCCTTTATTACTCAAAAGAAGGCAACCCCGCAGGCTTCCTGTCCTCTGCATATGGCAGGCCACAGGCCACTTGAGAAAACAAATACATTGTAAAAATTGTATCCTAGTGATGGAGTTGTGCCAGCAATGGGAAGGAGCTGAGCTGGAATTCTAGAGGGAAGACCCCTTTCCAGGCAAGCAGACAGTACTGTCCACATTCCTCCCTGAGGGACATGTGCTGATAATTCTGGGCCCAGGCGCAGTTTAGAACCAAAAGCCACATGCATGTGGAGGGCAGAGTATGAGCTACCAGAGGGTGTTTGCTGGTTCTGGGGGCTGCGCCAGAAGCTCCTGAAGGGCAGCGTGAAGGCCCCTCCATTTGGGTTACTTAGAACCCATGTCTATCTGCAGAGGACACATGAAAAAGAAGTGCACCCCAGGACACTCTGCCCTGACACAAGATGAAGTGGTTTTGGTGGCCAAGGGTTAGCAGGACAGAATGTAGAAACATGCCAATGGCAGATGTTTAGATGAAAAGCAAGGTGGGGACCTTCCTGGAATGCCACTGTCCACATGAGGAGACAGAAGCTGGTCATGGCAGGTGTCTCTGGAGGGTGGTCAGATTCAGTGGTGGTTGTGGGAGGCACAATGGGGACTGTGGGGCGGGGAAAGAGAGAGACTTTACTTTTCCCATATAACTTTCTGTAGCTTTTGAACAAAAACATTTGATTTCATTACCCATTAGTAACTAAAAATTAAGCCAAGTCAGCTGCGTTTCAGGCAAAAAGCCCCACACCCAAGGGGTTCCTCCGGGGGACTCAGGCACTGAGAAGAAGGCCTGCATGGCCCAGCCAGAGTCCAGGCTGTAGTTCTAGGCCTTTCTATTAACTAGAGATGGAGCCAGGACACAGATACAAGCAGGTACCCGGTGTGCACCCATGGGACACAGACAGGCCAAGAGTACTTGGATTATTCAGGTGGGGAAGAGGCTAAAGGGATGCTCAGAAGCACTGGAAGACCCCAATGCCCCAAGTCCCCAGGAATGAGTCTCCCAGAGAGACCCAGGGAGGCACAGGTCCCCAAGCACACCTCTGAAGCTGGTTTATTCAAAGCATACTATACTTTCCCCTAAGCTGGAGGCCAGTCTCGCATATCTTTGTGGCTGGGACAATGAAGAGTTTAACTCAATAGGAAAATTGAATATACTACCTGTCTTTCTGGACCAAGTCACTAAAATGGACCCCTGCTCCCACCCTGTCCAAGACAAGTCCATTCCTGCCTCAATGTCCCCATCTCTGCTCTGGCACAGGGCTGATGACCTGACTGGGCCAGAGACCTTGATGGGCAGGGGCCTTGTATGACATCTTGTCCCAGAGGGTTGGTAGCTCACCTTTTCCAGGCCGCTGTCCCTGGCTCCCCCCAGGACTCCCAAAATCCAGGTCCCCATCGGTGCTGCAGGCTGAGGAAAAGCTGGTGGGGGTGCCTCGGGAGCCTGAGGGTTGAGCCAGACTCTCTCTCACATAGCCCTGCAGGCCCAGAGGCAGAGGTGGCTCCTTGGTGGCCTCTGCGGGAAACAGCATTTTTCAGGTCACAGCAGAGCCTGCTGGAGAAGAGGCCCCTGGGCCATGGAGTAGATGGCACCAGGAGACCCTGCCTTGAGGTCTCTCTCTCCAGGGTTTCCCATGGCACAGATGCAAATCCCCAAACCCCACATTTCATCTCCTAACTAAAAAAAAGTTCTCCAAGAAGAAGAGGGCAAGAAGACTTGTAACTGTGCTACCAAAGCTGGAGAGCTGCCTGGAGCCAGGCCCGGAAGAGGGCAGTGGGAAGAAGGTACATGCTTCAGAAAGCTGGAGAGGACAGCTAACAGAGGCCTTGGTGTCTCTCTCCACCGTGTGCATGGTGACAGGCTACCCCAGGCCCACTACACAGTCTACCTTCACTGTGTGATCCTTGAGACTGCAGCTCTGACCGCTGGGACACAGAGGTGGCCAGTGTCCGGAGTGGTGATGACCCACCTGGGGGAATGCCTTTCAGACAGGCCTCCAGAGCTGCCAGTGGTGAGCTTGAGGCCCTGCTGGCTGGGAAAGGAGAGAACACTGTCATCGTCCCTCACAGGTCCTTGCCCTGCCTGTCGGGCCCTGGCTTGGTCCCTGGCTGGCTGCCCCTGGCCTGCCTCTTACAGGGCTGATGAGTCTTACACCAGCTCTGGGACCTGCCGGGCAGCAGACCCTCCTGGAGGGTACTTCGATCCTCTCTCTGCTTCTCCGGAGGGAATGAAGGTGTCCCTGGCCTTGAGGACAGAGATAGGGAAAACCACCTGCCTGCAGTGGCCATCTTCCTCAGGCAGGACCTCAGGGCACAATGAAGGTCCTTACTGAGCCAGAGGGCTGCTGGGGCAAGGCCTGGGTTGAGGACATGGACTGAGGTCACTGTTTGGGAAGGAAGCCCAGGGACAAGTTCCCTGCCCAAGGGACAGGCAGGTTTCCTGGGCTTTGGGAGCTTCTCTGAGCGCAGTCCCACGGAGACAAGGTAAGACAATCCCAGGCCTTACCTTGAGCTGTGGGGCCCCAGCAGTGTGTTCCGATCCCTTTGGTGTCTCTGGTAGCAGAGAGGCTATGACCCTGCCTACCAAGCTGGCAGGACACAGGCTCCAAGTGGCTCTGGGACCAGCTGTCCTCTACCTTGACCACAGTGAATGAGCTGCCAGCTTCGGTACCAGGGCAGGAAGGAGGGGTCTGGAGGTGTCTGGACCCTGTGTGAAGGAGGTCACCAGGCAGCCCAGGTTTTAGGACTGGACTCACCCCAGGTTTTGTGAGGTGAGGTGGGGCTTCTATGGCCCCTCTGCATCCACAACAGTCACTGTGCCTGGGTACAGTCACTTCTTAATCGCCAGCACAGACCAAAGTCACATTCCTACTTCCATCAAAGTCCCTTTGGGTTGCTCTGAAGCTTTCTAAAGAAGGATTAAGTCAGCTCTGTCCAGTTAGCACCAAATCAGATCTTTCTCCTTGGCCAGACAAACCACCCAGTCTAAACACACCTGATGGGTACTCCAAGCCCCAGTCCTACTACCAGACCAGACAATCTGAGGCCAGGCCAAATCCTAGTCACACCACCTACTGCCAGGAACCCCAAATCACAATTACGGCTTGAGGGTCTATTGGGCTACAACTCCAGCTTCTATGTTTTGGCTTCCTGCCCCACCATCCCTTCCTTCCTTCTGAACTTTTACTTCGTTCTATGAAAGCCAGTCTGGGAAATGATCAAGAATGATTAGGCACCTCCTCTGTGCCTTGCTCCATTTGCAGAGCGATGGTGCTCAGTATCAGGCCCTCTGACTGAGGCCTGTGTGCTTTGTTGCGGAAGGTCACCCACTGCCCTGCTTGTGGCAGCTCCTTCCCTCCCCAGCTCAGCAGGTGGCCTTTACCTTCAGAATTCTTATTCAAGGTCCCTGGATCCTCTTGTAGCAGCAGGTCCCCTGCTCCTGAGGGGTTGGGACACCTGTCCTGGGCCTCTGGGATCTCCTTCAGACAGTTCAGCAGACCCTGGAGAGGAGGATCCCCCGAAGGTGACTCAGTCTTCACTAAGAAAAAAGGCACACATGTCCACCAGAGCCCAGAGTCCAGTCCTCACACCAGACAGGATCCATCCAGTGTGCAGTGAGGATACAGGGCCAGAAATCTGCAGATGTGAGTCAGGTCTTCCCATGCCTCATTTAGTCTTGTTTAAGTCACTGTTATTTTGGTGCCCAATTTAAAAATGCCTATCAACCATCCCTCCCAGAACAGGACAGGTGAGAACGGAGAGGCACTCAGAGGCAGAGTGAAGGAGGCGGGGCACTGGACAGTGCCCTGGTCCCAAGCGCAGCCTACTTTGAAGGGGCTGTGACACACACAGTGCGTGTAAGAGGCACACTGTTGAAGTTAACCCCGCCCGGACCCCGTGGAGTGAACCAAGGACCAAAGCTGCAGCAGCCTTTAAAACAGATTGTATTGTCATGTATAACTAAAAAGAACCAAAAAATTAAAAAAGAAAAATAAAACTTAACAAAAAATAAAATAACATGCAGGCAGTATTTAAAGAGAAAAAATAAAAGACATAATAAAGTGTCACTCCAGACCAGCGCTCCTGCCCCCCTGGCTGTCCAGACTGGGGCCACTCTGAGCACCTCACCAAGCGTCAACAGGAAGTAACACTTGAGCGCTGTGGCTCTTCTCCTGAGTCCCAGGTTAGGAAAAGTGAAGAACAAAGAGCAACCAGGGCAGCATGCGTGCTTCTGAGTTTTTTTTCCTATCCTAATGCTTCTTTAAGAGTCACCTGGGGCTGGGGATACGGCTCAGTTGGTAGAATGCTTGCCTTTCATGCACAAGGTCTTGGGTTCTAATCCCCAGCACCACACACACACACACACACACACACACACACATACACACACACACAACCACCTGGTTTCAGTCACATGACATTGGGAATACAGGAGCAGCCAGGTTAGTAATGATCCTCAAGGGAGACAGTGTGGAACAGAGAAATAGCTACAGAATGGCTTTCCAGGCACTTTGGAGCCCTTGGCCTGAGGGCATCAGATGCCCAAGGACTCACCTGGCCAGGGTGGGCTTGCTGGCCCCGGCTTCACCGTGGTCAACCTTGATGCACCCAGGAGAGGGACAGCAGGTAGTAAGTTTGGTGCTGCCTCAGCATTCTGGGGCCCAGGCACAAGGATTTCTTTCAGACAGTTGATGAGGCCTTGCAAGGGGCTATTCCCAGGAGAGATTCCTGCACACAGACAAGGTCACTGAGGTCACTGTAGTCCTGACAGGGCAACATAAGACCTTCTACAGTCACTGGGATCTCTGGGCAGCTGAGAATCACCCATGTGAACAGACGAGGCCTGCCCACTGAGGCTGCTACAAGACTAAACTGACTATTCCCCTGTAGCCCACTCAGCTCCAGGGCAGGCCTGATCTCATCCCCAGGAAAGCCAGAGTCTCACCAGTCCTTGAGGTCCCTCTCTCCTGGATTTGGTGGTTCTTCCTCTGGCCAGAGCTGCAGGTGGGAGGGCTCAGCTCCTCAGCAGGCGTTCCTGGGCCTCCCCTTCCTGTTGGCCATGGTTTGTCCACAGTTTCTGTTGCAGAAGACAAGGAAGGCCTTTCTAGCCTGGGCTCCACTTTGGGATCAACCAGATCCAGTCACCACGAGGAGAGACGCCTCTAGTTCCTCAACTCCCTGGGGGCAGACAAGTCCCAGAAGCTAGCTTTGGAGGACCTGTTCCAGGAGGGCTGGGGACCTTTCCCTGTTTCCTTCTAGTTCAACTGTAAATACCAAGACGGTTCACTCGAACAAGCCCGGACACTTCCTCCAGACCTCAGCCTCTGAACACCGCTCAGCAAGTAATGTCTGCAGCTTCAACACACTGACCCCACTCTCACACTTGTGCTTTTCAAATCAGGGCACATGGAATGTCAGGGCATGTGGGTGGATGACACCTGAAATCAGAGGCTAAGCAGGCTGTGTTTTGGGGAATGCCAATCTTTTTTTTTTTTTTTTAATATTTATTTTTTAGTTGTATTTGGACACCATACCTTTATTTTCTTTCTTTTCTTTTATTTATTTTTATGTGGTGCTGAGGATCAAACCCAGGACCCTGCACATGCTAGGCGAATGCTTTACTACTGAGCCTCAACCCCAGCCCTGGGAATGCCAATCTTATTCCATATTACTTCAAAATATTCTAATAAAAAGATATTTAGACAAATGCAAAATTTGCAAGAATTTTTAAAGGTACAATGAGACCCCAGAGAAATTCTAGGGCTACTGTGGCCTTCTCTGAGGTTAGGCTTTGATATTAGACGGTCTGAGAGTCAGAAGAGGTGCACACAGGTGAGTTACCTGCTGGGCCCTGTGGCAGAAACTGCCTGTGTACATGCACATGGTCCTCAGCAATAAGGGGTGGATGAGAGGCCTCCAGGGAACCAGGCATTGCGCCCCTCCCATTTGGTCTCCTGACCAGAAGCAAAGTATGCTGCCCTGCTCTCTGGGACCTTCGCCCCCACTCAGCAGCAGAGGAGACTGAATCCCAGAGAAAACAAAGAGGGTGAGGGTTCAAGTTCCCTGACTCCAGGGTTGAGGACCTTGAAGTATTGATGGTCCCCATCGTTGCTGGATTAGACTCACTGATGAGGAGGGGTCTTCCGGGCCCCCCATCTCCAGGCGGGCCACTGGAGGACGAACTGCTGGTCGGTGTAGTGGCCAGGCTGGGCTGGCTCACAGGGCTGTCCGGAAGGCAGCTGAGCAGACCTGGGGGAGGGCAAGACTCCACTTCCATGGTCACTGTTGAGGGGGAGAAGACACTAATGCCAAGGTGCTCCTGCCACTGTCACCACCGGGGTCCTTCCTTGCCATGCTCCACTAACAATGGCCAGGACACCAGGGACCTAGGCACCGCTGTCACTAAGCTGACCCCCACATTACAGCCCTGGTCACGCACTGACGAGGCTGCACTCCTCCAGCCTCTGCTCACTCCATTCTCATCTGTCACCAGCTGAGTGGGGAGGTGGGGCCTGAGGTGTGTGAGCAGGGACCAGGGGGAGGACAGATGCCTGGAGAGGTGGAAACAGCACTGACTGGGAAGTGACCTGGGCCTCACTGGCCACTCAGAAGGCTCAGCCTCCCTCCCTCCCTCATCTGCAGGACATCAATAAACACAGCTCACCTACCACGCAGGGCCCAAGGCACAGGTTGGGGCCAAGGTGAGAAGCCCAAGCTGCTCTGCGCTCACCGCACCCAAGAGCTCAGAGGCCAGGCACACAGCCAGGGGCTGGCACACAGCCACTGGCGACTGCCTCCCTGCAGGAGTGGAGAGGAGCTGGGCGGCACACTGGGCCCAGGGTGTGGACTTGGACTTCACCTTGTGGAGGAGCTGTGAGCGCCACAGAGACCGGCCTGGCTGGCTGACTTACCCTCAGGGCTCGCTCTTTCTCCATCCAGGCTGGTTCCCCTGCTCTCAGGGCTGTCCTCAGTGCCCTTGACTTCCCGGAACAAGAACTCTGGGATCCCCTTCACCAACTGCACCAGGGCGGTGAGGTGCAGGCTGTGCCGAGGCTGTCTTCCTGTGGAGGGCCACAGTGATCCCCGCGCCCCTGTCTGCTCAGCACCTGTCCCTCAGGCAGCCCTCCCGACCACAGGAGGAGCAGCCAGGATCAGGGGGGAGCAGTGTGCATAGGGACACAGGGGTCTCCTACACCTGTCTCCTTTCTTAAGGGAATGTCAAGCAGGGCTGTCCCCACCAGCTAGCCCTCTGCCTTTCCTGGAATCCCCTAAACTCCCGGCCTTGCTCAATCTGGGCCCTGTGGAGCAAGTCTACCATCAGAGGAGCCGCAGGCTGGCTCTGCAGGGACGGCAGGGATAAGGGTTCCGCTGGAGGCAGGAGCAGGCCTAAGGTGGGTGTGCTCTCCAGGGTGACCCCAGGTTCTTCTGGCACTGCTCGGTGGAATGGACCATATGTAACATGCTCCTAGTCCAGAGCAGTGACAGGTCAAAGCCAGGGAGGGCTGCAGTAGGGAGGGCTAAATTAAGCATGTTGAGGTCACAGTGTCACCTGAGGACCATGAGTAAGAGGGGGAGCCCAGAGTCTGCCCAGAGGACTTACCCTGGGGGCTTCCCTTTACAGGAGGCTCCTGCCCCTCATCACCGTGACTCCCTCCTCCCATAGCTGCTCCAGGCTCCGTAGGTGACAGAAAAGCAGAAAGGGGAAGCAGCTCATCTGTCCCTGGGGAGAAAAGCAAGGACAGTCACCCTGGAAACAGAATGGTCTCTCCGTCCCAGAATCGAGTTGTGGCCCAGGCACCCCACATACTGTGCAAGTATCTCTGTGCATGTTGGTGGGGCCACCCACACTCAAAGAACCAGAGCAGCAGAACCTAACAGTCACTGCAGACCTCACCAAATGGTACCCAGCGGGAACAGGGAGGCCCGGCCCAGCACCCAGCTTTCAGGAGGCCCCTAAAACTGTTCCTTTCGTAGATGAGAAGACTAAGGCCTGGAGGGCCCGGGGTCCTACAGTCCTGGGGCCTCCTGGACTCCAGCCTCCCCAATTCCATTCTCAGTTGGCACTCGCCGCCTGCACCCCAGGGAGGCCAGTGGAGGCATACCCACGGAGACCAGCGTCTCGTAGTTCTCCCGCATCACGTCTCGGTAGAACTCCCGCTGCCGCTCCTCCAGCAGCCTCCATTCCTCCTCGGAGAACCGCACGGCCAAGTCCATGAAGCTGATGGGCACCTGAGGGTGGTTGGGGAATGTTGGCAGTCCTGCCAGCAGGGCCAGCCCAGCTGCCCCCCAGCTCAGTGCCCTGCACACGTCTCTGGGAGAACATGGGGATGGAGCGGGAGCAGTGGGTGGGTGGGACCTGATACCAGAAGCAACAAGAATTGGCTAGAGACGGTGCTGGCAGTCAGCTGGGTCCCCAGCAGGACTTGTTGAAGCTCTAATCTCCAAATCGGTGCATGTAACTTCACTTGGAAATAGAGTCACTGCAGGTGTAACTAGTTAAGAGAAGTCACACAAGTACCGTGATCCTTTAAACCAGGTGACTTGTGTCTGTATAAAAAGAGAAGAGACACAGAGACAGACCCTGAGGGGAGGAGGCCATATGAAGATGGAAAAGATACTGCAGTGACAGCCACAAGCCAAGGAAAGCCTGGGTCCCTAGGATCTGGGAGAGGCAAGAAAAGAGCCTGCTCTCAAACCTGCAGAGGGAGTGCAGCTATGGATATCTCAGTTCCAGGCTTCCAGACTCAGAAGGAATGAAGCTCTATTGCTTTAAGACCTGGGTCTGTGGCTCTGTCACAGCAGCCCAGGAAACTACAACAGTCTCATGTCACCCAGTCCCTAGGCCCCACAAAAGTCAACCCTGGGATGAGAACTCTGGCCAGCCTGGACTTCACCTTGTGAGATTCTCTGAGTTAATAAGCACACTTCCCTGAGAATGTGAAGGCCTGAGATCCTAGTGCTGAGGATTAAAATAAAAAAGAGTTGGCTGATAAAACCAATTAGTTATCAAGGGTGAGGATCCCTTATCTCAAACACGTGGGACCAGAAAAGTCTTTTGGATTTCCAGTTTGGGAATATTTGCTTCTACATAATGAGACAGACTTGGGACAGGACCCAAATATAAACCTGAAATTCATTTATGTTTCCTACGCATTTTATACACATGGCCTGAAGGTATTTTTTAATGTGCCTGCCTTTTGACTGTGACCTGGTACACGAGCTCAGGTGTGGGATTCTCCACATGTAGCATGATGCTCATAAGTTTTGGATTTGGGAGCATTTTAGATTTCAGGATTTTTTATTAGGGATAGGGATGCACATCTATATAATTAAGAAAAAAAAAAGTTGTTTTTTTTTTTTTTTAGCAGGGATGCTACAACACTCAGGAATCAAACAAAGTTTGACCCCCTCCCTAGGCCACTCTAGTAGCCTGTGACCCCTCTGACTTGTGTTTAAGTCCTTGACCTTCAGATTCCAATCTTATGGGCACAGCTCTTCCACAGACCCTCTGCTGCCAGGCTGAGTCCAGCTCCCAGCTCTGCCAGGCACAGCCTGCCTCACTTTCCACGTCCTGCAGTACACAGGCACTGACTCCATGAGGCGATGCCCACGAAGCCCTTCTGCATAGGTAGACTCTCCAGGAGACAGATAAAGAGACCCTTACTAGACAGCGGCCCAGGTGTACGAGCAGAACCAGTCAAACTATCTCTTTAGTCAGGTGAACAAAACCTCCAGCGCATGTTTGCATCAGGTCAACCAGAACAGAAACATCATCAATGTAAACATCACTAGATTCAAAGACCCACACGATGAGCCCACAACTGATTTATGGCTAGAATGCTTAACCAAGAAGAATCATTCTGAACCCATATATCAAATGATTGACATGGGATTTGATTTTCGAGGAAGCTTGCCTGGGAATCTGCACTTCTCTTCCCAGGAAAATCCTGACTCAGAGAGCTCAACCCTGGGCGAGCCCCAGTCCCAGGTGAGAGGCGTCCACACCTCTCCCTGTGCCTGGCTTCTGACAGTCCTGTTCTTTTTAGCAGCACAGTGAAGAACCTACTGGGGCTAAGTTAAGATCCTACTGTCCCCTTGGAGAGACCTCCTTGGACCCCTGTCCAGTGACACTCCAGGCTGTAGTGCAGCTGTCCTCACCTCGCCACGCTCCCTACCCCAGACCTCTGTTTCACCCTCTCTTCCTTGGGGATGGGAGTCTATTAGACACTGTGCCTTTCTTAGAGAAGTACCCAGAAGAAACCCCAGAACCCTGGACAGCTCTGGAAATGGAGTTCTTACACACCCAGTACTCATCCGATTTCTACACCTTCCACGCTCATCTTCGGCTACCCTGTGGCTTTTTAAGGCAAAAGCAACCCTTCTGTCTTAGTTTCTTTAAAATTTGTCATTCAGTAGATTTTAAAACAACCATGACACCCAGAAAATGGACAGGAAAGAATTTAAAGTTAAGGCAAAAATGAACTTTGTATAAATTAAGCAAAATGTAAGTTCTGAGAAGTGTCCTTCTGGTTCAGAAATGAAGGCGAATTATGATTTGTAAGAAAGAAATTATAAAGAAAATGAAGACACTTGTAAAGCAAAGAAAACAGCTTCTGTCTTTTTTCATCTACTCAGTGATTTTAAAAACCATCACAGCTACTAACTGGCAGCCTTGTCACTCACTCACTGTATTCCCCTGCCTGTCACCCTGACAGCTGACAGCTAGCACCATGCAGTCACACCCCCTGGTGCTGTGGGCACCATCCACAAACCCAGCTAGACAGTCTCTCTAGTGACGGCCTAGATGCACAACTTAACGCACGGCTTGTCACAATGCCATGCAGGAAGAATGAAGTGCATCCGGTGTCAGGTGCATCTGGAGGAGGCCCCTGGGAAACCATCCGCCAGTTTCCACTGACCTCACTCCTGTGCCCTGCTACTGCTGAGCCTGCTGTGTCCTCCCACTGTAATGAATCAGGTGTGAGCCTGTCGACCTGCTTGTCCTCCTAGGGATTCCTGAGCCCTGGATGCTCCTGGGGACCCCAGCACAGGGCTCCATTACTTGGCCACCTCATGCCCCACTGTGTTGGGCCCATCACTCCTCAGTCCTCCCCTCCATCTGCTGGGCCTCTCTGCACTCCCTCTTCCTCCTAGAGACCTACCCAGCCAGGGCTTGGGAACCATGGGGGATCGCAGAGTGGGACAGGGCCAAAAGGTCATCAAAGCAAGTCAGTATCCAACTAATGAAGGCTGCTGGGAGCTTCAGACTTGTCACAATAGGCCTAGGGTCCAAATGGACATAAATGCCACCTATGGACTGAGCAGGCACATTTTACCTATATTCCTTGATTATTAAGTTTAAAGGTACAGATGCTGTGACGGCCAACATGCATGTCCTTTAAAAGTAATATGGATTTAATTTAAAGTATGTGAAAAAACTACAACCTAATGCACTGAGAATACCACCATGTGGGGACTGGGGAAGTTAAAAAGAGGGGTCACAGAGTCAAGAAGGCTGGAAGCCCCTATTTGCAGTCCAACTGTCTCACTGCTGAAGTTAAAGCAAGTGGGAACAGTTAACCACCTGAAGGAATAACCAGAGCAGTGGCACAGCAACGTGTCGCCCAACAGTGTCAGGAGTGTACAGGTGTTGCATGTGGACCTTTCGGGGGACTGGAGGAGCACAAAATAGGTGGAGACAGGTCAACAGCAATGCATGCTGCCTGAAGAGAAGGCGTGCCAACAGAGTGGCACTGTCTCACAAACCCAAGGGTCTGAGTGTCCCTGGCCTTGACCAGGCAGCACGCATGCTCTGCCTGCATTGCAGAGCTCTTCCTGAATGGCAGTGGACACTTTGGCCACTCCAGCTCTGCACTGGAGCGGACCTGCATGCTCCCCAAGCAGCTCTGTGTCAGGACCAGGCTTCCCGTGCAGATTCCACTGCAGGTGGTGCTATGGTGTGTGACCCCCAAGTCCATGTGTTGGACACCTCACCCCTAACTCGAGTGTTGAGAGGTGGAAACTTTATGATGTCATCAGGCCAAGAACAGACTGATGCCACTGTTGTGGGAGTGGGTTAATGACCTTGAGATCATTTCCTGGTAAAAGGCTGAGTTCAGCCCCTTGCTCTTTCTCTCTTGCCCTTCCCCCTTCCACAAGAGCCAGATCCCGGCCCCTTGATCTTAGACTTGTGATCTCCCAAAACTGTGAAATAAATCTTTGTTCTTTATAAATTGCCCTGTCAGGTGTTCTGGTATAGCAGTACAAAACAAACAAGACAGGTGGCCGAAGACTTAACTGGCCACCATTTATTTCCAGTTTGATTGTCAGTTCTATTTTTCATTGAAGCAATTGGCTTAATCTGTGTCTTAGTCCACTTCTGTTTCTGTAATAGAATATCTGAGACTGAGCAATTTGCAAAGAAAAGACGTTTATTTTTTATAGGTCTAGAGCCTCAAAACTCCATACTTGAGGGCATCTGCTGAGGGCTTCTTGCTGCATCATAACCTAATGCAGGGCATAATATGGCGAGGGGGCTGGCACTCTCTCTTTCTCTCCCTCTCTCTTTTATACAAGGCCGCTCCCTGATAACCACTAATCCATGAATAGAGTAATTCATTCACAGGGACAGAGCCCTCAGACCCAATCACCTCCCCAAATTTGCACCTCTCAACACATGAAATTTGGGAGACACCCTTAAATCACAGCATCCTGATTTATCTGTCTTCTGTGAGTTTGATAACTCACAGTTGAATTGATAACTTAAAGTTGATTCTCCTGGGAACCATAACCTAGGGTTGCAATGAACAACATCAGATTAGTTATGGGATTTTAGCCAAACTACTAAATCCATTTGAGCCTTAGCAAACTCATCTATAACACTGGGATCACAACATCCTACCTCATAGGGATGGTGTGGAGACAAAAATCAATTGATATAAGAAAAATACCTAAAATAAATACTGACTGATCTGCAGCCAGATCTGCCTGCTAATATTCACCTGCAGGGCACAGCCTGCCACCTCTGGCTCTACCACACACTACTCCTAACCTCCCAGGAACTCTTTATCGCCAGGCTAAATATATCTGGCTTCTTTAGACATCTGTGAGCAATGCTTTCCAGAGGTCTCCCCACCTCAGCTTCAAGATGGACTCCTGGGTGATGGAGGTATAAAGTGCGAATGGGAACTGACTGTGGCCTGGGTAGGTGCTCCTGTCAAAGGCTTCTCAGGGTTCTGAGTGGAAGAAGAGTGAGGCGCGCGCGTGTGTGTGTACAAGTAAGTGTGCAAACACTCATCTTCAGGGAAGGAAAGCCACTGTCCTCTTTGTGCTCAACCTTGCTCTCCTCTCCCAACCAACACAGCAAAGCTTTTGGGGCTGATCCAGGCCTACTGTAGCTCTCTCTTAAAACACGCCTTCTACTGCATGACTAGCCCCATGCAAAACTGCAGCTTCAGTGTCCTGAGGATTTGCCCACCTCTCACAGTCCTTGCTAGTCTAGACCCATTCTCCAGGTGACTCAGACTAGCAGATCAGACCCTGTACCACACTGCCCTCACTGTGCTTACAAGGTCCTGGGCTCCTAGGAGTCACACTGGATATGAAGACTACAGGCCCTGTCTCTCACTGTGACCTTGCATTCCCCAAGGCCAATCCAGGCCACCTTCTCCAAGCAGTCACATAGCATGAGAATGCATACTTCCCTGCACATTAGATTTAAAAAACCAGTGCTCCAACCCCCTGACTTTGCAGAACAGAAAACTACTGTACGAGGAGGCCCTAGGATGGGGTTTGTGGGCATATCTGAGCAAGGGTGTCCTTGGACTGCCCTGTCAGCCAGAGCTACAAAGGAGACTGCCCTAGCCTGTACCATCTGGCTTCCTGGCTTCTCCCTTCTCCCAAGATGCTTGTTAGGCACTTGCCATGCTAAGATCCTGGGACAGTACCTGCTCTACCTGGCCACACACGGTCCTCACCACTATCCCAACATAGTTGCCTAAAGGTGGCCAAAGTTCAGAGGCCACCACAATTGCATTGCCAGCTCCTGTCCAGGAAACCCTGCAACTCCCCACTGGCATTTTCACTGCCCACAAACTCAGTCTCAAAGGTGCCCAGGGGCTCCCTCCAGCTCTTGGATATACCACTAGGCATTTTACCGACATAAAACTTGGAATCTGTTTTATCTTCTATTTCTCCACTTCCACCTCCCCACTCCCTGGAGCCAGGATCTTGTCAAAAATAAAAGTATCGGATTTAGTAGTTCCCCCTAGGCCTCCATGCCCACCACTCTCAGGATACCTTGTAGCAAAAAGGAAACACGCAGAGAGGGAGGGCGATGCTTAAGTCCAAAGAAGGAGTTTCCCCAGGAGGCTGGGACTCGGGTCCGTGGGTCCCGGAAGAGGGTAGGGGTCGGAGTTGGACCTGGACTTCAGCGCACGAAGTCCTCAGCAGCGGGCTGGCCTGGCTGGGTCCCGGCTCTTCCCCGCCCCGCCGCCCCCGGCCGCGCGGCGCACAGCAGACCCGCCGCCGCGTCCATCGGCCCGCGCCCCGCCCCGGCTCGCCTTACCTGGCGCGCCATCCCAGCACTCAGCCGCGCGGCCGCCCCGCGGCCGGCCCAGCTTCCGGCGGCCACAGGCGGAGGCAGCCACCGTCGGCCCGGGCGGCCCTGCTGCGCGCGGCAGGAGGCGGGGCCGCGAGCGCGGGCCGCGGGGGAGCGGCGGAGTGGGCGCGCCCGGGCCCGCCCCGCGCCTGGCCGAGCCCGCCCCCGCGCCGCGCATCCCGGGAGGGTGGTCCCGCTTCCGGCCGGCGCAGGCGCGGACTACGCTTCCCAGAAGGCCCCGCGGGGCCGGGGCGGGCCGGGGCCTGCTCGCTGCCCATCACCTGCTCCCCAGGGCTGCCAGACAGCTGGCGGGCGGACCGGCTCTGTCCAGCTTGCAGCTGCACGCGCCCGCGTGAAAGCATCCTTCTGTCTCTGTTGATTCATGCAGGCACCCGACACCGAGAGCATCCTGTCCAGGAGCCAGGTGGGGATGCTCCGACGAGAAGTGACCCGTGTCTCCCAGAGGCCGCTGTCACGTAAACTCGACCCTGAGTTGGGGAGCCCGAGGGCTGCAGGCCCAAGGGCACGGGGCCCAGCAAGGATGGCCGGAGCGGCCGCCAGATCCTGGCGCGTCTTCAGGATCTGTTCCCAGCCCCTTCACTCACCGCACTACTGACCCCTGCGTGCCGTTGTATTTCATGTGACTATTTGCTGGTCTGTTCTGTTATGTGGGATTTTAAGTAAACACGCAATGAGTGAACTAAGCTTGGGCCTCACCACTATCCGCTTCCTGCTGTGTTACCCCGGAATTCAGACGCTGGGCCCTCTGCGGGGAGGCCACAGGCTGAGCCCGCCGAGCCGCGTTTTCCTCTCTGAAGAGGAGAGCCAGTTAGAAGAACCCAGAGAAGGTGGGCTAGGCGGGGGAAACCTGCTCTTCCAGACCGAATCTTGGAGGGACAGCGGAAACAGAGGTCCCCCGAAGTGCAGACCTTCTCTAAATCTGGGACCCAGTCCAGATGCCTGCCGCCCAGGGCCCCTCCTCTCCGGGAATACTCAGTATTACTAAGCAAAAATAACCAAAACCCTTTCGGCACCATAAAGAAAGTACAAATAACCGGGCCGGGACCAGACTTCAGGATCAGCTCTGCTTTTTGTTCAGCAGTGGAGTCAGGCATCAGATGGCTCACTTTCTGGGTAGAGAACGGCCTCTGATTACAGAAGTCTGGGTTCACATAGGTTACACACTGGGAGATGGCTTAACCGTTGAAAACTTTAACGGACAAGCACTGAAGACTTTAATAGATAAGCACTGAATGCTAACTCTGGACCCTCCATACTTGCCCTGTAAAAACAAATTTCAAATGTTTACATCTTATCTCTTTCCCTCCGGGGTCTATTATGCTGTCACTGGGAAAGGATTTTGTGGCAGGGAAGGATCAATGTTTTGGCTTCTTTCCAGAGACTGTCACTTTTAGGTTTGATGGATATCTCCTTCCTAGGGATTGTCTTATCACTGGATGATGTTTGCTTCCTTCCCAGAGATTGTTCTGTCACTGGGAAAGGATCAAGATTATCAGTGTTTCGACTTCTTCCTCCCTCCCTCTTCCGGGCCACTGTTTTGGGGTTGTCATTTCCATATCATTCACTCAGAATACTTGAGAGGAAATTTATTAATTTATTTTTATTATTTGTTCTTTTTAGTTATACATGACAGCAGAATGTATTTTGACATATTATACATACATGGAATATAACTTACCATTTTTGTGGTTGTACATGATGTGAGTTACACTCAGTCGTGTATTCATCTATGAACATAGGAGAGCAAAGTCCGATTCATTCTACTGTCTCTCCTATTCCCACCCCTTCCCTTTCTTCATTCCCCTTTGTCTAATCCAGTGAACTTCTATTGTCCTCCCTCCCCCTTATTTTATATAGCATCCACATATCAGAGAGAACATTCAGCCAGGAAAGTGAATTTCTATCCCAGTTATCCAGGTATGGGTCTCTAGCAGCGCTGGGTTTCCATAGGCCCCGCTGTTTTTGTGACTGGTTACCTCCCAGAAATCCAGGAAACAGGATATGATACTGACACCCCTTGGCTTGGCCACTCTCCATCACTACCCAGAGCACACTGGGGCAGTACCCCTCCTTCATACCCGGAAGCACCTTTGGCACAGGTCCAGCATTGTTTAGCCTATTGAAGAAGATTTGGAAGTTTAACCAGGCAGAAAAGTCAAACTTAAAACTCAATGTCTCCTCTCCAAATCCCTACAGGACCTGGCAACTCAGGTTAGGTCCTAGGCCTAAGGCCATGAACACTATCACTGGTCTGCTGACCCCTAAACTTTAAAATTCTTTCACCTTAAAAGCTTTCAAAGGAGTATCTCCATCTAAGAAAGACACACTTTTCTTTTTTTAAAGTACAACGTTTGGCCCCTCTTGACTCAAGCACCCCCATTTGTAGACTCTGGGCCATTAGTCACTAAAAGCAGTTTATCAGCATCAAATCTGCTGATGGCCAAATTATAAAGAAACCTCCCCGATCCTCTCCCCTAAAGCTTTGGTTGCACGTTTGACTGTATGTGCATCTGTGCCAGTTCTTGTGTCTGCAATACAAAATGATTGCAGAAAACTTGCCTAAATGGGGTTTCTTTGGTGGCTTTAATCAACCTACAATGAATGGTATAGTGAACAGCTTTCCAAAGATTTTAGTCAGGATGACAGGGGTTGCAATCCAAGATATACTTGCCATAGTGGAGGCAAAAGAAGGACAAGGTTTCCAAAAGGGTAAGATAGGCAAGGTTACATAGCTCTTCTGAAACAATCTGTGGCCACAAGGATGGTGCCAGTCAACTTTGAACTGGCTCTTGCAGGGTAGGCATCCTACAGATGTATTTTTTCTGCAAGGATGCTGTGGCCTTTGTGCAAAATTGTGGTTTTGTCAGTCTTTTGATGGTTCTTGTCATCAGGTAAATCTGTGCGAGGAAACCTTCCCTCTCATGGTTTCTCTGTTTCTGCTAGGGTAACACGCAGGTGGCTCCAATCTGTTAGGGTTTGACATGGGTGACTCCAGTTTGATTCTGACAACTTTCGCAGTTTGGACACAGGCAAGGTCAGGAGTGGAGATGAAACACATTTTTGGAAAAATCTCAATAATTCAAATTGGTTGTTCAGCAAGTTGATATTCAGTGGTTTAGCTTTCAGCATGTTTGGATTTTGGCTATCTGGTCATTCTATGAATGGGCTTTAGCAGACTAGTTAGCTCTTTACCCCAGATGAATCATCTGGCCTCTCTAGTGGCAGTTGTGCTGTCCACTGCTCCATGTGAAATGGTTGCTGTCATGGTTTAGGTATGAGGCATCCTCCAAAAGCTCATGCGTGAGATTATGCAAGAAATTTGGAGGTGAAATGATTGGATTATGATATCTTTGACCTGATCGATGCATTGATCCACTTGAATGGATTAACTGGGTAGTAACTACAGGTGGGATGTGGCTGGGGGCATGCCTTTCGGGTATATATTTTGTCCTTGTTGAGCACAGCACACTCTCCTCCCTTGGTGCCAAGTCCTGAGCTGTTTTCTTCTGCCACATACTTCTTCCATGATATTCTGTCTCACCTCAGGCTCCAAGGAATGGAGTTGGCCGTCGATGAGAGGAGACCTCTGAAACCATGAGCCCAAAGAAACTACTCCTCCTTATAATTGTTCTTGTCAGGTCTTTTGGACACAAGAGTGAAAAAGCTGACTAAAACAGCTGCTATTTGTGCTTTCTTATATAGGTTTTTTTTTTTTTCTGTTTTTCTGGTGGTGGTGCTGGGGATCAAACCCAGGGCCCCATGCATGCCAGGAAAGCACTGTACCACTGCCACATTCCCAGTCCCATCTTATTATTTTTTTTTTTTTTGCCTTTTTAAACCGTTAATTGTTGAGAAAGAGATGTTAAAACCTTATATCAAGATTATACGGTAAGACTCCAAGATGGCCACGAATAGAGTGCATCACACCCCGTGTACCGTGTCACTGCGCAGGTGAATAACGAGTTAGAACGACAAAAAACTATCTTGTTAGGAATTTACAGCAAAATTGGGGTACACCGAAACCTAGAGGAAGGATTTCCAGCACCGAGGTCCGGTAATTGAGTCTCAAACACGAGCCAACTGTACCACCGGAGATCCAGGCTGACTGATCCGCGCTGCCCGCCCTGTGGCTACAGATGGCGGGTCACCGCCGAGAAGCGACCAGCAAGCAGAGAGAAACGTTGCTACAGATTCTGTGGAATCCTGCCGGCTGTGCCCTCACTGAGCCCCAGGCTGAGTTTGGGATTTCAGACGGGGAAGGAAGCGGTCCACTTCTATCCCCCACAACGGAAACTCCAACAAGGAAGCCAGCGGCCACCATCTTGGAGAGCTGACGTAACCACCGCCAGTCTCCGACAGATTGCAACAATAAAACAGGTGTGTGTTACTCAGCCCATCTCCCATACAGCAGGGAATTCGCATAAAATCTCTCCTAGCCTTTCCGGGGGAGGGATTATCAGAACGAGCCTCCATAAAGACGGGGCAAAGGGAGAGACACCTGACCTCCAACTCCCCCTCCCATCAGCGGCGAAAATGAAACCTGTCTTGCAAGCGCTTGGGGAGGGGCAAGCGGAAAAAATCAAAACAATAGAGTGCCCGGGTTCCCAATAGCCACCCTCCATACCCAGCAAACTGGAGGCCCAGAGTACAGTTTGAACTGCCCAGAGGCATCACTCAGGGGAAGACTGGACTAGAAGGAGAAGCCAGGACTAGCAGGAGAAACCAGGGGACTAGAGGCCAGGCCCTAGCGACTGGGCGGCTAGAGACCGCACCCCTGCCGGCGACAGCCCACCCGCTGCCCGCGTGACTGGGCGGCTGGAGTCCGCCCGCCCGCCGGCGACCGATCGCCCGCCGGCTGCCAGCGCACTGAGCTGTAGACCGCCCGCTGGCTGGCGACTGCCCACGCGACTGGGCGGCTAGAGACCGCCTGCCTGCCGGCGACCGACTGCCTGCCCGCTGCCCACACGATTGGGCGGCTAGAGACCGCCCGCCGGCAGGCGACCACCCGCGGCCCCCGCGACTGGGCGGCTGGAGACCGCCCGCCCGCCGGCGACCGCGCGGCTAGACCCCGAGGTGCAGCCCAGAAGGTACTGCACAGAGACTCTAGGAAGAGGTCTATAGCCAGGCCTTCATGAAGTAGCCAACCGGGAGCTGAAACCAACCAGAGACAGTCCAGTCCCACCCCACCCCCCTTTGAACACCCCAGCAAGGAGCCTGGGACCAGCCATAGCACAGAGGTGACGTCACTGGAGCTTGGCGGTTGGAATTCCTTCCCAGCGGAATCCACTTTAGCAGGCATAGTCTACCAACACAAAGGAGAGACAAAAGAGATATACAAAATCAAAACAAATCTATAGGAGAGAGCAGAAACACAGCAATCAAATAGAGCTGGAAAGTAACGTGAACAACATGAAAAAACAAGGGAAAAGGGGATTACAAACAATGCAGGACAACTTAAATCTACAGGAGGACCTAGAAGCATCAGAAACATGGATAGGGAAAGAACTCAAGGCATACCTAACTCAGATGGAAAGGAATATTAGAGAAGACATGAGACAGCAAGTCCAAGCAATGAAAGTATATTTTGAAAACGAATTAAACAAACAAATTCAAATGGCAAAGAACGAGCTTTACCAGGAGATAGAGATCTTAAAAAAAAAATCAAACAGTAATCCTAGAAATGCAGGAAACCATAAACCAAATTAAAAACTCAAACGAGAATATTACAAATAGACTAGATCAAGTAGAAGTCAGAACATCAGATAATGAAGACAAAGTTTATCTACTTGAAAAGAATATAGTCAACACAGAAAAGATGCTTAAATCTCACGAGCAATCTATTCAAGAGATATGGGATGTAATAAAAAAAAGCAAATTTGAGAGTCATCGGGATAGAAGAAGGCATAGAGGTTCAAACCAAAGGAATGGACAACCTATTAAATGAAATAATTCTAGAAAACTTCCCAGGGATGAAAGATGGAATGGATTGCCAAATCCTGGAAGCCTACAGGACCCCAAACATTCAAAACCGTAATAGACCAACTCCAAGACATATAATTATGAAGATAGCCAACATACAGAACAAGGAGAGAATATTAAAAGCTACAAGAGAAAGGAGGCAGATTACATTCAGGGGTAAACCAATTAGGTTAACGACTAATTTTTCATCACAGACTTTGAAACCGAGAAGATCCTGGAACAATGTATTTCAAATGCTGAAAAATAATGGACTCCAACGAAGAATACTGTATCCACCAAAATGAAGCTTCAGATTTGACAATGAAATTAAAATCTTTCATGATAAACAAAAGCTAAAAGAATTCGCAGCCAGAAAACCAGCACTGCAAATCATTTTGAGCAAAATACTACAAGAAGAGGAATTGAAAAATAGCGCCCAAAACTAACAGTGGGAGGTATCTCAGTAAAGGGGGAGGAAAATAACCAAAAAGTAAAAACTAGCCAAACTAAAATAAATAAATAAATAAACATGACTGGAAGTACAAACCATATTTCAATTGTAACCTTAAATGTTAATGGCCTAAATTCACCAATCAAGAGACACAGGCTAGTAACCTGGATCAAAAAAAAAAAAATCCAACAATATGCTGCCTTCAGGAGACTCATATGATAGGAAAAGACATACACAGGCTGAAGGTAAAAGGTTGGGAAAAATCATACCACTCACATGGCCCTCGGAAGCAAGCAGGAGAGGCCATACTCATATTGAATAAAATCAACTTCAAACCTAAGTTAATCAAAAGGGATAAAGAAGGACACTATATACTGTTAAAAGGAACCATCCACCAATAAGACATAACAATTATCAATTTGTATGCACCAAACAATGGTGCTGCAACGTTCATAAAACAAACTCTCCTCAAGTTCAAGAGTCAAATAGACTACAACACAATAATTATGGGTGACTTCAACACACCGCTCTCTCCATTAGACAGATCCTCTAGACAAAAGCTGAATAAAGAAACTATAGAACTCAATAGCACAATCAATAATCTAGACTTAACCGACATATATAGAATATATCAACCATCATCAAGTGGATACACGTTCTTCTCAGCAGCACATGGATCCTACTCAAAGATAGACCATATATTATGCCATAGGGCAACTCTTAGTAAATATAAAGGTGTGGAGATAATACCATGCACCATATCTGATCATAAAGGAATGAAACTGGAAATCAATGATAAAAGAAGGAAGGAAAAATCCTACATCACATGGAAAATGAACAATATGTTACTGAATGATCAATGGGTTACAGAAGACATAAAGGAGGAGATAAAAAATTCTTAGAGACAAATGACAATACAGACACAACATACCGGAATCTATGGGACACAATGAAAGAGTTTTAAGAGGGAAATTCATTTCCTGGAGTTCTTTCCTCAAAAAAAGAAACAACCAACAAATAAATGAACTCACACTACACCTCAAAAACCTAGAAAAGGAAGAGCAAAACAACAGCAAATATAGTAGAAGAAAAGCAATAATTAAAATCAGAGCAGAAATCAACGAAATCGAAACAAAACAAAAAAAACCATTGAAACAATTGATAAAACTAAAAGGTGGTTCTTTGAAAAAATAAATAAGATCGACAGGCCCTTAGCCATGCTAATGAAGAGAAGAAGAGAGAGAACTCAAATTACTAACATACGGGATGAAAAAGGCAATATCACAACAGACACTACAGAAATACAGAAGAAATTAGAAAGTATTTTGAAACCCTATATTCCAATAAAATAGAAGATAGTGAAGATATCGATAAATATCTTAAGTCATGCGATCTGCCCAGATTGAGTCAGGAAGACACACACAATTTAAACAGACCAATAACAAAGGAAGAAATAGAAGAAGCCATCAAAAGACTACCAACCAAGAAAAGCCCTGGACCGGATGGGTATACAGCGGAGTTTTATAAAACCTTCAAAGAAGAATTAATACCAATACTTTTCAAGCTATTTCAAGAAATAAAAAAAGAAGGAGCTCTTCCAAATTCATTCTATGAGGCCAACATCACCCTGATCCTGAAACCAGACAAAGACACTTCAAAGAAAGGAAACTACAGACCAATATCTCTAATGAACTTGGATGCAAAAATTCTCAATAAAATCCTGGCGAATCAAATACAAAAGCATATCAAAAAAATTGTGCACCATGATCAAGTAGCATTCATCCCTGGGATGCAAGGCTGGTTCAATATACAGAAATCAATAAATGCTATTCACCACATCAATAGACTTAAAGATAAGAACCATATGATCATCTCGATAGATGCAGAAAAAGCATTCGACAAAGTACAGCATCCCTTTATGTTCAAAACATTAGAAAAACTAGGGATAACAGGAACTTACCTCAACATTGTAAAAGCTATATATGCTAAACCTCAGGCTAGCATCATCCTAAATGGAGAAAAACTGAAGGCATTCCCTCTAAAATCTGGAACAAGACAGGGATGCCCTCTATCACCACTTCTATTCAATTTAGTTCTTGAAATACTAGCCAGAGCAATTAGACAGACAAAACAAATTAAAGGCATAAAAATAGGAAAAGAAGAACTCAAATTATCACTATTTGCGGATGACATGATAATATATTTAACAGACCCAAAAGGGTCTACAAAGAAACTGCTAGAGTTAATAAATGAATTCAGCAAAGTGGCAGGATATAAAATCAACACGCATAAATCAAAGGCATTCCTGCATATCAGCAACAAAACTTCTGAAATGGAAATGAGGAAAACCACTCCATTCACAGTATCCTCAAAGAAAATAAGATACTCGGGAATCAACCTAACAAAAGAGGTGAAAGATTTATACAATTAAAACTACAGAAACCTAAAGAGAGATATATAAGAAGATCTTAGAAGATGGAAAAATGTACCCTGTTCATGGATAGGCAGAACTAACATCATCAAAATGGCGATATTACCCAAAGTTCTCTACAGGTTTAATGCGATGCCAATCAAAATTCCAATGGCATATCTTGTAGAAATAGATAAAGCAATCATGAAATTCATATGGAAAAACAAAAGATCCAGAATAGCAAAAGCAATTCTAAGCAGGAAGTGTGAATCTGGAGGTATAGCGATACCAGATTTCAAACTGTACTACAGAGCAATAGTAACAAAACCAGCATGGTACTGGTACCAAAACAGGCAGGTGGACCAATGGTACAGAATAGAGGACACAGAGACCAATCCACAAAATTACAACTTTCTTATATTTGATAAAGGGGCTAAAAGCATGCAATGGAGGAAGGATAGCATCTTCAACAAATGGTGCTGGGAAAATTGGAAATCCATATGCAACAAAATGAAACTGAATCCCTTTCTCTCGCCATGCACAAAAGTTAACTCAAAATGGATCAAGGAGCTAGATATCAAATCAGAGACACTGCGTCTGATAGAAGAAAAAGTTGGCTCCGATCTACATACTGTGGGGTCGGGTTCCAAATTCCTTAATAGGACGCCCATAGCCCAAGAGTTAATAACAAGAATAAACAAATGGGACTTACTTAAACTAAAAAGTTTTTTCTCAGCAAGAGAAACAATAAGAGAGGTAAATAGAGATCCTACATCCTGGGAACAAATTTTTACCCCTCACACTTCAGATAGAGCCCTAATATCCAGAATATAAAAAGAACTCAAAAAATTAAACAATAAGAAAACAAATAACCCAATCAACAAATGGGCCAAGGACCTGAACAGAAACTTCTCCGAGGAGGACATACAATCAATCAACAAGTACATGAAAAAATGCTCACCATCTCTAGCAGTCAGAGAAATGTAAATCAAAACCACCCTAAGATACCATCTCACTCCAGTAAGATTCGCAGCCATCATGAAGTCAAACAACAATAAGTGTTGGCGGAAAAGGGTACACTCGTACATTGCTGATGGGACTGCAAATTGGTGCAGCCAATTTGGAAAGCAGTATGGAGATTCCTGGGAAAGCTGGGAATGGATCCACCATTTGACCCAGCTATCGCCCTTCTCGGACTATTCCCTGAGGATCTTAAAAGAGCATACTATAGGGATACTGCCACATCAATGATCATAGCGGCACAATTCACAATAGCTAGACTGTGGAACCAACCTAGATGCCCTTAAATAGATGAATTGATAAAAAAAAAATGTGGCATTTATACACAATGGAGTATTACGTAGCACTAAAAAATGACAAAATCATGGAATTTGCAGGGAAATGGATGGCATTAGAGCAGATTATGCTAAGTGAAGCTAGCCGATCCTGAAAAAACAAATGCCAAATGTCTTCTTTGATATAAAGAGAGCAACTAAGAACAGAACAGGGAGGAAGAGCATGAGGAAAAGATTAACATTAAATAGAGACGAGTGGGGGGAGAGAAAGGGAGAGAGAAGGGAAATCATATGGAAATGGTAGGAGACCCTCAATGTTACACACAATTACATATAAGAGGTTGTGAGGGGAAAGGAGGGGGGAAACAAGGGAGAGAATTGAACAACAGCAGATGAGGTAGAGAGGGAAGATGGGAGGGGAGGGGAGGGGGGAAAGTAGGGGATAGGAAAGGTAGCAGAATACAATAGTCACTAATATGGCATTATGTGAAAATGTGAGTGTGTAACCGATGTGATTCTGCAATTTGTATTTGGGGTAAAAATGGGAGTTCATAACCCACTTGAGTGAAATGTATGAAAGATGATATGTCATGAGCTTTGTAATGTTTTGAACAACCAATAAAAAAAATATAAATAAATAAAAATAAAAAAATGTATATGACTAAAAAAAAAAGATTATGCATTTGTCAATTTCTCCTGTATTTGTGACAATTTTTGCTTTATGTATTTGGAGGCCATGGGCATTCAAGTTTAGAACTGTAGTATTTTCCTGTAGAGTTGTTAATTTTATTTTAGGAAGTAACAATACCCTTAATAATATTTTTTGTCTTTAATCTGTTTTGTCTAATATTAATATATCTACATGCATTAATTAGCTTTTAATACCTGACAAGAACAATGCAAAGAAGGACAGCTTTGGCTTACTGCTTCCGAGGTCCCCATGCACGTCCGCTGGCTCCACTCCTGTGGGCCTGAGATGAGTCAGAGCTTCCTGGAGAAAGGGCCTCCCAGAGGGAAGCTGCTCAGCTCAGGGCAGAGAGAGAAAGGGAGGAGAGCGGGGAGGGGTTTAGAGGTCAGTCCCCAAGGGCAAGCCCTTAGTGATTTACTTCCTCCAACCATGCCCCACATGCCTTTACACCACCTCCTGTGAGTCCATTCAAATCATTAGTCCATCAAATGGATTTTTTTACTAATGAGGTTACCGGCCTGGTGATCCAGTCACTTCCCCAAAGCCCCACCTCTGGACATTGCTGCATTGGGGATCAAGTCTTCAGTACATGAGCTTTTGGGGGACACATCAAATCTAAACCATAACACGCCATTAAACTTCATTCTGGCTCACATTTACTTGATATATCTTTTCCTATCCTCTTACTTTCAAACTTCTTGTAAATTTGTGTTTTAGGTGTGTGTCATATAAGAGCATGTAGCTAGGTTTTGTTGTTGTTAAATTCAATATGACAATCTTTATTTTAACTGGCAATCTGCTTGCATTTATAGTGATAATGTTTCATTCATTTCTACCATCTTATTTTGTGCTTCTATGTATTCTGATTTTTTTCAGACTTTTTTCCTCCATTTTTCTCCATATTGGATCAATTTGCTTTATTTATTCTTTTCTTTCTACTTGTTGAAAGCAAGGCCTACTTTTCTGTTCTTTTGGGATTTACTGTTTACAACTTCATACACATATTTGGTTTTATATAATCTAATATTAATTCCTATTTCCACTCTCCTTCCAGATAACAGGCTTCTGGTATACTAGTTTAATCACACCACACTCATTCCATCTTGTGTGAGATGTTCTTTCTCATTATGTTTTAAGTTCCTCCCTATTTAAAGTCACTGTTTGTTTATACAATCTATGCTGTTTAAATTTACCAATGTTTTCTCTGCTCACTTTTTCTCATTTTTTCCTCCCTTCTGGGTCCAGAGTTCAGCTTCCTGAGGTATAAGTTGAAAGTTCTTTCCACAAGGGTATGTTAGAAATGCTTTCTGTTTTATGCAAATATCTTACTTCTCTCTCTGCCCAATGGTATAAGCAGAGAATTCTAGGTTGCAGTTATTTTCTTCCCTACTTTTAATACTTTATTCTATTATCTTTTGACTTTCACTCTTGCTGTTGAAAAGTCTAATTATTCCTTTTCATGATTTGTCTGTTCTCTGTGGCTGGTCTTAAGATCCTTTTGTTTATGGTATGTGAAGTTTCACAGCAGTATGCCTAGGTGTGAATCTTTTATTTATCTTACTTGTGCATCCTAAATCTGAGGTACTACTGTTACATTCTTAGGCACTTTTTAGGATTTATAATTCTATGTCACTTCTAAATCTCTCTTCAGCTTTGTCTACTCTGTTTAAACAATCTATTAGTCAAATAATCAATTTTAGTAATTATATTTTTCACCTTAGATGTAAGATGAATATGCTTTATATATATATTTTTTAAAATCGCATCATGCTTTCATTTCCTCTGTCCTCAATAATTTTAACCATTCTTACTGAAAGGAAAGAGAGGAACCTGGAGAAGAGCCAGTGAGAAATGAAAGACGGAGACCAGACAGAGACACACACAAGAGTTTATTGGTCAGAGCTGACAAATAAAGGCCATCTCTCCGTAGATGGAGAGAGGCCCCAAGATGTTCGGGGGGTTCAGCTTTTGTGGGGTAGGGGTTTGGCGGTGTAGCTGTGGCGCTATGGGAGAGGCTGGGGGTCTTGTGTCAGAGCTAGGTGGGTGGGAATAGCATGGGATTGGCTTAGGTCAATGGCACCAAGGGGCTTTCCAGAGTCAAGGGGCCGTGTCCTTCTGGGATTGGATGGGGATGGGGGGAGTTCAGGTAAGAGGAAGTACAGGAAAGTGAAACTTATAAGATGATGGTTATCATTGAAGATGGCTGCTTGAATATTAAATCAATACCCTATACTTACTTTATAGTGTCTGATAATGTTATTCTGGGACATGATTTTATATGATGGTTTTCACTTATCCTAGACTGGCTCCTTTATATTTAATTATAGACACCCCTCTAAATCTTCAGGGGGTTGGTTCCAGCATCAGGTAAGAGATAGGGATGGGGAAGAGATAGAAAAGGAGGAAGGGAGAAGGCCTCATCCAGGGCCTCAGTTCCACTTAATTCTCCACCTGATACTTCCTACGAGGGGAAACTGGGCCATCTTGTGGTTAAAAGGAGGAAGCAAGACAACCACTAGGGGAATTCAAGACCCTGAAGGGAAAGTCCCGGATCTTGGGCATGCAGACTGGCCCCGGATCTTGGGCATGCAGACTGGCCCCGGGGACTGACCTTAAGTAAACCTGTTGCTAGTTAACTACCATTAGCATTGCAGTTTGCTCCTTGTCTGTGCATTTGTGGGAGTGATGGAGATGGGGAATGAAACTGAGGCATGTGTAGTAGAAAATAAATTATGGCAGGGTCAGCTGTCAATCAAGGTGTCCATCAACCCCGAATCCTCCCAGGGGAGAAGGGGAAGAACTGGTACCCAACAAAACATGGGCTCCACTGTGTAGACATGGTCTTGAGCTATTTTCTCCTTCTGGGCCCACTCCACTTTTGGGGGTGTGCTTTCAGTAAGTTTTCTGTAAATCTGTGCTATGGCTGCTTCTCCTGTGTGTCTTGCTCTATTCTTTGAGACACCAAGAACCTGGACCCCAATTGGACCCTCTCCCAGCATCACCAGGACAACCTGAAGATGCCCAAGTCCAAGGATGCTCAAGTTCCTTATTTAAATGTTATAGTATTTGCATAGAACCTACTCATAGAACCTCTTGCATACTTTAAATCATCTCTAGATTACTTATGATCTCTAATGCAATATGACTTTTATGTGATTAGTTGTTAACAGTGTATTGTTTAGGGGTTAATGGCAAGGAAAAAGTCATGTTTAATGGCATGTTTACTGCAGACACAATTTAGGGAGAATATTTTCAGGTCACAGTTGGTTGAATCTGCACATATAGAACATGTGGATAAAGGGACTGGCATTGTAAGCCCTTTTTACACTCAATTTGATTGTGAGAATCCTGTGTAGGGACTGAAGGCATGACCTTCAGAGTGTGTGTTTGCTTCTTGGGTATTCAGTGTGAGGGTAGCCTGATCACTTTTTACATTATCAGGTTGGGGAGCTTCTGAACTCAGGTAGTGTTAACTCAAAACTCAAATTTATGTGAAGGTAGATCTGTGATTATGATTTCTCAGAGGAATGCCCTTGGCCCCTAGGAAGAGAACTTCTTGTCTTCTTTTCATGGTGGGTGGATTTCCCTACCCTTTTACTAACAGTTTGGCTAAGAGTCTGACTTTATGTGAGAGGAGGGAGCTCCAAGTCTAAGGCCATATCTCCTTCACCCACATGGCTACAAAAACTCAAGCACTAGATTATCCCACCACAATCCTAGGCATGCCCAGGATTGGCTCCAACCCACCACTCAGGGCTTTACTTCATCCCTCATCCCCAACTGCAAGATTCCCTTTCCTTTTAGAGAACTCAGCAAAGAATAGATATTTGCATATCTTACATTGCTTTCTGGATGTTGGGAGACAGGAGTTTGAGACTATCTAGTCTAGTAACAAAAATCCTTTCATTTACAAATAGAGCCCTTACTTCTTTTGTTCGGTTCTCCTTATCATCTCGGGATCATTTCTTGAGTGAATTGTTTTGCTCACCAAACACTATTACCCTTCAGTTTTGCTTTCCTATGTCTGACCCTGGATAGGAATCAAATATGTCTTGAACGAATGAATGATTTTATGGATTTATGGATGGAGGGGAGCCGCTGGTCTGACATAAGGAAGTACCGTGAAGACGGCAGGGTCAGAGTACATGCCTGTACAGGGAAGATGGGTTAGGGACAGTGGTGTGCTGCAGCTGCCCGGCAGCAGAGATCACTTGTCAGCATATCTTTCCACCTGGATGTTGAGTGATCTCATATTTGGAGCTTGAAATTGGTCATGGTGGGATTACTTATGAGATGAAATTTAAAAAACACTACAAATCACATACCCCCGGAGAGTCCGGTGTTAACTGTCTACCACCATACTACTGTTTTAGGGTCATGAAAACAAATACAAAAGGTGAAACTAAACCAACTTTGAAAACAAAACCTTTGGTAAGTGAAATTGAAAATCAGAATTGAAAGAACTTGTTGTTTTGGGTCTGTGGTGCTGAAGGTTTTAATTACCCCTAAGTTTACCCTGGATTTGGGGAGGTTCAGTATCTTGAAATTAGGATTAGAGCAGGGAGCTGATCTTCAACACCAGCTCTAGTGAGCAAAAACTGGAACAGCAGGGACAGCTGGATCTGAACCAGGGATCTCTTAATGTGCAGTCAAATGCTCTACTTGAGCCATGCTCCCTGAGGTTTATATGGGCCTTCACCTGTGAAGCTGTGCCCAAACATTCCTATAAAACATTGCCACAGATGTTCATGCAGGCTGGGCCTCCTGGAAGCTGCCAAGCCTGCCTCTCAACAGCCGCGCCTCTCCCTATTGTAAGACATGGAAAATGACAAACCCCAAAATAGCGTGGCCTGGGAAGAGGCAGTGAGGAAGAACCTAGTGACAGGACAATCCCCGGGAAGGAAGCAAACGTCATCCATGACAAGACCATCGCTGGGAAGAAGGTATCCATCCAGCCTAGCATGGCAGTCGCTGGGAGGGAGCCAAAGCATTGATCCTTCCCCAAATAAATCCTTTCCCAGTGACAGTACAAGGGAAAGAGATAAGCATGAATGCTGAACCCAGACCCTCCATTCTTATCCAAGTAAAAACAAATTTCAAATTCTTACAAACCTGTTTCCTGAGTGCCCAAACTGACGTGCTCTGTCAATAATTAAGTCACCTTTCAGTGTAGCATGTATAAGCCAGACTCCCCCTTGGTCAGTGGCTCATTTTCCATCAGGAAATTGGGTCCACCGGAGGCATGACTCCACTGCTGAATAAAGGCTCTGCTGATCTTTGAAGTTGGCACCCGGCTCGGTCATTTTGATGACACTTATAGCAGCTCCTTGGCCTTTCTGGAACAGGACTGATGCAATCACTTATAGCTAGAAGGGCCTTCAGAGCCTCTAGTGTATGCCCTTAGCGGTGTGCATCTGACAACAGAGATTCAAGATCAACGTTCTTCTCGAGCACCTGGCTCCCTACTGACAGATGCAGGAGCTGAGTCCACTCCTTCTGACTCTGGGTTCAGGACCCTGTTACTAAAACCATGACTCTCTTATCTTCCTCTTGTCCCTATCTTCTATAGGTTCAAAGGATTCATACCTGGAGCCATAGATTGATACACTCCCAAGGCCGTGGGGGCACTAGAATTTGGACTTGGAAGAGTAGGTATGTCCCACAGAGCTCAAGTACTCAGGAAAAGCTGATGGGGCCTCAGGAATTGGAACTGGTACAGGCTTCCACCTCTGGAGGTAGTCTTCAGATTTCATGTCCTTGGGAATCATCTTGGGAGCTTGATTAGCAGGCAGCCGCCCCCTGGGTTAGAAGCATCTTGCAATCAATCCGTAGACCTCCTTGGAGAAAGCCAGCCACAGACCCAGATCTGCTGCCTTTGCGCCCCTGCAGGAAGTACTGGGTACTGCATCAAGTGGCCGGTAAGGATTTGTAACTTCAGCCCCTGTGAGCCAGCTCTGTTAAGGTCCAGGTTTTAAACCAAGGACATGGTCAGTTTCCTCAAAACTGCCCTGGACCAGTGGTTCCTCGTTTTAGGAAGCATCAGGGTACCAGAATCTGAGGCTCAGAGAGTGCTGGTGGGAGAGGGCAGCATTCCAGAGGGAAGAGCTGGAAGGAACTAGGAAGGTGTGGACCACCATCTGCAGGAGACTGAGGAGATACAGAGCTGAGGGTGGGCGGGGCTCACTCTCAGGTGTCTGGCTTGGGGATCTGGAGAGTTGACAGGGCCAGTCACCTAAACAGAGGAGGGGAGGGGGAGAAGGAAGGAGCAGATGGTGTGACTTCTCAGGGTGTCTGTGCAACAGGCCCAGAGGGAGACAAACTTGGCTTCCATGAGCCTAGAGGAACCGACACTGGGAATGTAGGTTAGCCCACAGAGTGACATTAATCCGTGGCATGAAAAGAACAAAGTCTTAGACAGAAGAAAGACCAGTGTGCAGGCAGGAAGAGGTCAGGGAAGGGACAGGTCCTGAAAGCAAAGCAAAGGGAGGGGAAGACAAAGGGGACACTAATGATAATTAAAACAAAAACAAACATAACACTTACACAATGCACATGTCATTCCAGACCTGGTTCTAAGTGTTGGTACCTACTTTTGGACTTGGAGGGCTGTTTTGATTGAGAGGCACAGGGTGGAAGGCAGCCTTCTGGGAACTGAGAAATGAACGGGATTGACAGAACGGAGTTCTAGGTAGAGTCAGCACACTTTCTCTGCAAAGGGCTGGAGAGTACATATTTCCAGCTTTACCACCCAGATGGTCTCTGTTGCAGCTGCTCAGCTCTGCACAAGTTTTGGGAAAGAAGCCAGAGACATCACTAAGTGTGTGTGGCTGTGTTTCAATAAAACTTTGTTTACCAAAGCAGAAAGCAGGCAGGTTTGGCCTGTGGGTTGTTTGTCTCTGGTATAATCCATGGCTTTGTGAAGAAAGAAAGAAGAGGGGGCAATGGTTAGAGGGAGGGCTTGTGTTTGAAAGAAAGACAAAGAGAATCACAAAAATCTAAGCCCCAGCAGAAGGCAGAGTGGGGCACAGTTCTCAGAGGCCTTGCTGGAAGAACAGTAGTTGGGACTCACTTGCAGCTTGGTCTCCTTGCTCTTCCTGTTGTGCAGAAACGTTCCCGTCAGTTGACCCGCGGCAGAAGAGAGGGTGAGGCAGCCTCTCTGTGGTAGCCCTATCAGCTAAGATCCCCGTAACTGATTCGCGTGTGGACAGAGTCAGGCTTATCATCCCTCTGCTGTGAGGGTGCACACGGAGGAACCCCAGGGGCTTCACCAGACAAAGGAACAGATAGGACTGTTGACAGACTCCAAGCAAAGCAAGCTGTGGTGAAGGGAAGTCCAGGTGTGGGTGGCACAGTGGGCCAGATTCTGTTTCCCCGGTCACTACTGACTTAAAATCCGTATGGAAAGCTGCGTCCAGAAACTCCTTGTTTGAACTTTTGCAGGTCATTGGAAATTGAGGCTCTAACTCTGCTCCAACATGACTTGGATACTCCAAACAGGAGGATAAATGCTTCTCTCCCCTGGAGCCTCTGGAGGGAGCATGGCCCTGTTCACACCCTGATTATGACCCAGTGGAACTGATTTTGGATTTCAGGCTTTCAGACCAATAAGAGGATAAATTTGAGTTGTTTTAAGCTATTTGAAGAAAAAGGTGGAATGTTTCATCCTTTTTTTTTAATTTTTAAAATTTGTTTTAATTAGTTATACACGACAATAGAATGCACTTTGATACATCATATATTCTTACTGATAAAATTTTAGAGATTTTGATAGCTGTGATTTTAGAGAACAAAGTTTCTCAGCAAATAAAATAGTAGTTTCTCAAAGAAGGGACGTGTTTTGACATTTTGGAGCTTCTCTTTCTCTTGGGTCTCCAAGAGAAATAGTTTTCACTAATAACTTTATAGTTTTAACTTTCTTCCTGCCTGATGATCTCTGAGCAGATTTTTATCCTTCTGAGTTGAATTTACTTTCTTAGCCATCCTTTTTTAAAGAAAATTAGAAAGTAATCAAAGTGGATGTGACTTTGAACCAAGAATTCTTGATCAGCAGCCAAAAGCTACCATGAACTACAACCCCTTGCTTATTAACATCCCCTAATTGGCACCTTTTAACTTTTGGCAGCACATTCAAGATTCTAGTAACTCACTGCTGCTTCTGCATGTCTTCCAGGTGGGTGGAATGGTGTCCACACAGAAGGTATTCTAAAGTTCTATTCCAGGACCTTCCAGTCAGTGAACATGACCGACTTAGAATATAGGTCTTTGCAGATGTAATCAAGTTAAGGTGAGTCATACTGGATTAGGGTGGGCCCTGATCCAATACAGAGAGTGTCCTTATAGGAAGAGGAGTGACACAGAGACACACCCACAGGGAAGAAGGCCATGTGCATGTGAGAATAGAGGTAGAAACTGGAGGACACATCTACAGCATGAGTTGGAAGTTTAATATGTTTGTGGCCATTAATAACATAATACAATTATTTATAGTTTAACCTTTACTTTTCTCTGTGATTATTTTTTCAACCAATGCTAGACTGTCCATAATTTTAGACTTATAAGAGAATATTTTTCACTTTCTCTTTTTGACTCTGCAGAATCCCCCCAAATGTCCTCAATTCCAGGTTTTGAGGAGGTCCTAAGCACAGAGAGCCACTTTCAGTATCAGCACTGTATTTTAAAGCAAGAAGAAATTTGCCAAAATAGTGCTTCAAAAAGTAGCTGAAATATTGCAGATTCAGGCCATTCATTACTTTAATGGGAAAAACATGAAGATTCATGACATTAAGCATGAAGAGAGACAAGAACTGCTGGCAGCCACTAGGAGCTGGATGTGGCAAGGAAAGATTTTGCCTTAGACCATTCTGGGGAGTGCGTCCCTTTTAATGCTCTGATTTCAAACTTCTAGCTTGCAGATCCATGAAAGAAAAAATTCCCATGTGTTTAGTCACCCAATTGGCGGTGGTTTGTGACCACAGTCCTATACAATAGACTCACCTTTCAATTAGATGGCTGGTCTCTTTCCCTACCAGAACTCCCTTCCTTTTGCATCTAAACCCAACCTCCCCTGGCTTGGTGAGGTGTCACAAGCCAACCCTGGATTGCATATGGGTCACCATACACGGAATCCCAGTGGATGGAAACATCTGGCGTGTGGGAATGACCAGTGGATATTTTCTCTGGTTAGTTGCCCAGGGACATTGTGAATCTCTATTCTGCACTGCCGTGGCCCACACAGCACCTGAGATGGGTGTGACCTGCCAAGATGTCAATCAACCTGCTGACTGTAAGACATCACAAAGCAAGACTCCACCCTTGAAACCTTATCCCTGCCTTTGATGGATCCCCTTAAATAAACCACTGGAGCCATCTTTTCTCTGTCTAGTTCTGGTGCCCATGTGGATAGATCTATCAGGGGCTTCACTTTTCTGAATATTTGTGTTTTGTTATTCACTAATTATTTGAGACTTTAAGTTTTAGGGTAGCTTACATCCTCCTGGGCAGGAAGAAGAAGCCCCCAATGAGATGCTGGCCATTGACCTGTTACTGAGGGTCCCAGTGGGGATGGCTATTTACGCTTACAGTTGATGGAGACTTGGAGAATGGATGAAGCTGTCTCTTACCAAAAGAAAGGGAGTAACTACCCAGAGCCAGGCTGCCACTCACTCACTACCCAGGCTGGACTCCAGGGTCCATATGCCTGAAGCAGGGCTGGAATCCTTCCACTCTTTTTAGGGCAAAGAAATCTACAGGACATGATCTCCGGGAAGTGGAAGAGAAGTTGATCTCTGAGAAAGAAAAGTAAAACCCACGGTGCTTAGGAGAACAGGGGCACCTACAGGAATGGTTGAGTTGCTGGGTAGTTCTCCTCTTTCATTCAGATGTCTGTTATGCACCAGGCCTTGTGCTGAAGGCAGGGACGGAGCAATGAGAGAATTAAAGGGTGTCCTGGAGGAGCTCCCTCGATGCCCCCATCCCCGTGTTGTCACCCAGCAGCTCCCTTCCCCTCTCCCCCACAGGCCTTGCTCAGCACCTCTGCTCGGCCACTGCTTCCGCTCTCACGCTCCCCACTTCAGCCCCCTCGGTGCTCCCCCTCCTGTCTCTTCAGTCTCACAGAAGCAGGCTGAGGCAGACCCACCTCGCTCAGGGAGCACCTGTGTGCCAGCGACAACATCAGCCTGGGTGCAGAGAAACAAAAGGGGGCAGTTGATCACCCCAGCCGCCGTGGTTTTGATGTCATGTGCTCCTCAGGGGTCCGTGGGCCTCCAGTGTGGCGCTGTGGGAGCTGATGGAACCTTTAAGAGGTGGGGCCTAGTGGGAGGACCTTATGTCATTGGGGGGCGTGTCCTCAGAGGGGTTAAGGTAGTTCTCCTTCAAGCCCTTGGTAGTTTGCCCAAGGGTGTTGTTGTAAACCTGGGCCTGCTCCAGTCCACCCTCTGACTTCCTATCTGGTGATGAGACTGTTCCTTTCCTCATGTTATACTATTGTCATTGGATGCGAGGTGACGAAGCCAAGGCTCTCACCACAGCCTACACTATGCTGTTTGGACTTGCATGAGTTTCCAAAACTGTGAACTAAATATACCTTATATTTATATAGATTATATATATATATATAGAACCTTATTCCTGTAAGTATTACTTTTCCCATTTTCTTTTGTTCTATTTTTGTCCTCTTATTTCCCTTTGGGTGAATTAGATGCTTTTTTAATCCCCTTCCATCCTGCTGTGGTTCCAATGTGTCCCCCAAGGTTCACGCAGTGAGCATGTCATCCCCAACACAGCTGTGTTGAAAGGTGGGACCTTGAAGATGAGTCACAAGGACTCAGTAATGATTAGGACTGATTAGTGCCATCACCAAGGACAGGGCTAGCATTCTCTGGAGGGGGCTCTTGATGAAAGGACAGGTTCTTCCCACTTTCTGTCCCTTTCTCTCTGGCACTCCCATGCCCTTCCGCCTTCTGGGTGGGATGATGTGGCACAAAGACCCTCACCAGATGCTGGCATCTTGGTATTGGGCTTCCACCCACCAGCCTTGGGAGAATAAATGTCCTTTCTTTATAAATTACCTATTCTGTGGTCTTCTATTAAACCAATGCAAAACAGACTGAGTGCACGCCTAGCCCGCCACTCCTTTGAAAGGTCTGCATTACGTTTTTAGTGGATACTTAGTACTTTTTAGCATGTATACTTAAATTTGTCTAATAATGTATTTTCTCTCTTCTGGATCTAATTTCTCTCAGAATTCTCATCTTTCACGTTTCTTCTCTTGTTACCTAGTATATTAAACCTCTTCATTGTCAGTCACATTTTTAAACACAAAGAAACTACTACTAATTATTATTGCCACATTTCGCATCAGTTTAAATTTGTTTACAGGCATCCGTCTCTTTGTTTAGTGTTTATTCATCCAGTCATGCAGCACCAGGCACATATGAAGTGGGTGCCTTCACATGCTTCCGTCGCGGTGCGGGAGAGGATAATCAACCTGAACGACTAAGTGCAGACAGAACACGGACCATAAGGACAGTGAAAATGGTGCTGGGGATAGAAGAGATGGGGGCAAAGAGGCTGAGCGTCTGGAAGCTCTTGCAGTTGAGCTGTGCCTGAACAGAGTCTCAGTGGGCTGAGGAGTGAGTGGGACTTGTGTCCGGAAAAAGATTCTGGGAAAATGGGCCTAGGGGCAGGAATGGAGGCTGGAGAGCTGCTGGGGAGTGTGATGGTGTCTCTGATGAGTCGAGCTTCTGGGTCCCAGGGTATAGCAGGGCAGCTGAGAAGCACTCAGATTCACACACATCCAAGAATGAAGACAACCAGATTTGGTATTGGATTTGGATGTCAAAGAGAGAAATGAGTGGACAAGTCACTGGGAATATCGAGCCCTTTGCTTAGGTGAGCACCACAGGTGGGGAGACCAGGTTGGTGGGGAGCAAGAATGAATGATCTTCTTTGCTCATGTAGTTTTGAGATGCCCTTAGATTTCCAAGTGAAGACATGAAGTCCTGGCCTCCAGCCCAGGAGAGAGGCCAGGCTGCAGGGGCGGCAAGGGATGTGCCTCCCTGTAGGGAGGGCCTTGCTTTCCTTTCCAGAGGCTCTGCTCTAACAAATACTCTTAGGCTTTGTGTGTCTGGAAGTGTTTTCCTTTTGCCTTATACTTGAATATTAATTTTCCTGGGTTCAGAGTTCTAGGCTGTAAGTTGTTTTCTTCCACCCTTAGAAAATATTTTATTTTCTAAATACATATAATGCCAGTAAAGACAACTTTATTATTCAATTTCTTATCAAAGCATTACCAATTTTAAAATTTTTAAATGACACAGTTCAAGGCTTTATACAGCCTGAGGGTTATGTTTACCAGTGCTTAATACTATGGGTTATATTTTTTTCAATTACAAGTTATTTGTTTTTAATGCTATCAGTAGTTAAGGAAGGAATTATATAACTTAAAACAGTGAGAAATATACATTTAACTTTTTAAAATTTATTCTAATTTGTTATATATAACATATAACATGTAATGTTATATATGTATTACAATTCATATTACACATATAAAGCACAATTTTTCATATCTCTGGTTGTAGACAAGTAGAGTCACACCATTTCTGTCTTTATACATGTATTTAGGGTAATTATGTCCATATCATTCCACCATCTTTCCTACCCCATGCCCCCTTCCTTTCCCTTCCACCCCATTGCCCTGCCTAGAGTTCATATAACCCCCCCCCCCACTCTGCCCTAACCCCATTATGAATCAGCCTCCTTATATCAGAGAAAATATTTGGCATTTTTTATTTGGGATTGGCTAACTTCACTTAGCATTATATTCTCCAGTTCCATTCATTTACCTGCAAATGCCATGATTTTATTCTCTTTTAATGCTGAATAATATTCCATACTGTATATATACCACATTTTCTTTATCCATTCATCTACTGAAGGGTATCAAGGTTGGTTCCACAGTTTAGCTATTGTTAATTGAGCTGCTATAAACATTGATGTGGCTGTGTCCCTGTAGTATGCTGTTTTTAAGTCCTTTGGCTATAGACCAAACAGTGGGATAGCTGGGTCAAATGGTGGCTCCATTTCCAGTTTTCCAAGGACTCTCCATACTGCTTTCCATATTGGCTGCACCAATTTGCAGTCCCACTAGCAGTGTATGAGTGTGCCTTCCTCCCCACATCCTCAAATGCATAATGGCCCACATCCATCATTACAATACCAGGCAGACTGTTTCCCAGCCCTGAAAACCCCCAGGGCGACACCCACTTATCCCTCCCACCTCCCCAACCCCAACCAGCAAGCCTGCCTTGTGTCTGGTGGGTCAACTTATGTAAACAATGTCAGTGATCAATGGTACTGTTTTATTGGACCAGAGGATAAAGCGGAGGGGTAGAGCATTTGACCCAGATCAACAGGTCCCTGGTTCAAATCCAGGTGCCCCTGCTGGTACTTTCTTTTATTGGTGAAGCTACACTGGTCTTTGGTCAGCATTCTACATATTACTTACTCTCAGCACAACCCTTCTTAAGTCTGGTGTCAGTTTTCTCTGGTGACATCAGTTATCTGTGGGAAGGTGTGGCAGGTTGGATGAAGCAGTGGATGAGAAGGTGACCCACCACTGAGACAGAATAGAATGCTGCATTTGCTCTTGCCCATCCCAGCTACCATCTTCACCTCCAAAGGATCTGTTGAGTAGCCAGTTTTTGTACTCTGGATTCTCCAGTTCAGTATGAAGGAGGTTCCTGCTGCAGACAATAATAATTTTTATGCTCTACTTCCATCTAGATTCTAGGGAGGAGGAAGGGTGTTGGTTACACCTACAGTTGTGTAGGCAGGAAGGGGCATGGCCTAGCAGGAAGGAAGCTTATGATAGCAAGCACTAGCAAGCACACCTCTCCAGGTGGAGAATCCTGGGAGTGGCCATCCAGGTTTAAGGTGCTTATTACACAAACATAGCAGCAGGGGGTATGGCTCAGGGGTAGAGCATTTGACTGCAGATCAAGAGGTCCCTGGTTCAAATCCAGGTGCCCCCTTGCTAGAGTCTCTTTTACATGCCAGAGAGAAAATAACAAGGAGTCACATAATGGCCATGGCATCCATATTGGCCCTTGACCCCTAGTGCAGTCCCAGGCATGAACCTCAGTGTGTTCATCTTGTGCTCTGGGTTCTGCTCAGGCCACATCTATGTCCTCCTCTATAGAAGGACACAGCAGAGGGGTGGTTCCCAGGTCATGGCTGGTCATGCTGTGGCACAGGCTGTCCTCCAAAGCAAGGACCATCAGGCCCTCTCATTGGCTAAACATCAGCTTTCAGTCTGTGGGGTTGAAGAGCCCAACTTCTTCCTCTGGCAAATCTTCTTTGTCACCTCTAGGAACCCCCTGCTGACCCCCTGCTGGGGGGGGGTCACTGCTCTCTCAGGTCTGTGCTTAGGCTCCTGCCCCTTCTGTGGAAATCTTATGGAAATATTTGGGCTAAGACTCTGAATATCAAGGACAATATCTCCCCTATCTCTGTACCCTCAACATGAATGACAGGTTTAGCACCTTCCAAATTCCATGATCATTTGTTGATTGAATGAGTGATAGAGTGACATAATGAACTCCCTCCTGAGGCCTTGGGGAATGGAGGAGGCTCTTCCTGAACTGTGTGAAGTTCATTAAAGACCCAGGACCAGCAGCTCTTGTCTGGTCACTGTGTGTGGATTTAGGGAAACGTTGGGGTCAGCTGTCCTGTCCATATGCAAAAGCTGGTGCCCCAGAACACGCTGAGGTGATGGGCACTGATGGGGACTAGTTAAGTAGGAGATGAAAGAAAGGAGGGCAGACTACATGGAGAAAGATGGCCTATTACTAGAACATGAAGAGAAACAGTGGATCATAAATCACAGGTAGCCTGGGTGTGGTGCCGTAGATGAAAAGGTGCTTATGAGAGGCTAGACACAGTGGGGGTATAGCTCAGGGGTAGAGCATTTGACTGCAGATCAAGAGGTCCCTGGTTCAAATCCAGGTGCCCCCTTGCTAGGATCTCTTTTAGATGCCAAAGATAATATTTTCTGAAGTAGTAAAGGACAAGGAGTCACATAATGACCCATGTCATCTATATAAGCTCTTATCCCCCTGCAGTGTGACAGGCATGAACTTAAGTACTTACCACTTGTTCTCTGTATTCTACTTAGGCCATATCTGTGTCCTCCTCTCCAAAAGGACACAGTAGTAGGGAAGGCTGTAAGCTTCCTCCAGGTCATGGCTGGTCATTCTGTGGCACAGGCTGTCCTCCAAAGCAACGACCATAAGGCTCCCGCACTGCATGGACACCCAACCTTCAGAGGTCTGTGGGGTTGAGGAGTCCAGCTTTTACTTAGGCAAATCCTCTTGTCAGCTCTTTTGGAAGCCCCACCTGATGCGTGAACAAGGCCTCTTTTCTCCCTGAGACCTCAGTAGAAACATTTTGTTCCTGGGTTTGTCTCCTTTTTTTACTATGGCTCTCTAGGGACAAGTACCCTGTCTCTGTGACCTCAACGTGGATGTCAGTGTCTAGTACCTCACAAGCTCCATGATTGTGTGTTGAGGGAATGAGTGATGGAGTGAAATAACAAGCCCCCTCTTTGAGGCCTTGAAGTATGGCAGAGGCTCTCCCTGGCCCGTGTGTGAGGTTCATTGAAGACCAGGCCCAGCAGCTCTTGTCTGGTCACTGTGTGTGGACTTAGGGAAATGCTAGGGTCAGGTGTGCTTTCCAGGTGCAAAGGTGGTTCCACCTGTGTCTGAGGTGGGAGAGGAGCTGAGAGGGACTAGTCAAGGCCACAGATGAAAGAGAGGAGGGCAGACTTCGGTGGAGAAAACTGTCAGTTACTAGAACATGCAGAGAAAACTGCATTATAAATCACAGGTGGCCTGGGTGTGGTGTCCTGGATGAAAAGGTGCTAATGAGAGGCTCTGCTTAAGTGGGGGTATAGCTCAGGGGTAGAGCATTTGACTGCAGATCAAGAGGTCCCTGGTTCAAATCCAGGTACCCCCTTGTTTTTATACTATTTTGATAGATAACTTAACCAGTACCTCTTAGGTGGACTCTGAGTGATATTGGGAGATCTCTAATTCTTGGGGTTTATAGAAACCACCTTAGATCCCACTTTTCAGAGCCCCATGATATGGGGCCACACTGATACCCATTTTATGTATAGGGTCTACCTCCTCAAATCCACTATCATCATTCAAGAGCCCCAAGGCCACCTTGACTTGGGGACCCCCACCTCATTAGTACAGGTTACCACATTAGGTCAATTAGTGTAATTAGTATGGATAGAAGAGCCTATGACACAAGTGACTGTCCTGAGGGTAATGAAAGTTGAATCCATGGCCGAAAGGAGAGGGGTCTTTAGGCAGTTTGCGGTGCACCTGCAGTTTCCAAGTTGACTGAGTGAAATTTTTAGTGTGCTATGGACTTCTTGGGTGTGGGAACACAGAAATATAAGCTAAGGAGTAACCCCAGGTGTGCCTGGGGGCTTAACTCAGGAGGACAGCATTTGACTGCAGATCAAGAGGTCCCCTTTCAAATCCTGGTGCCTCCTGCTGGGAGTTTCTTCCATTTCCAAACCTGCAATGGTCCTTTCTTGATTCAGTCTTCTGCTTGGAAGTCACCCTCATCACCACCCTCTTAGCTCTTGTGCCAATGTTATCTGGTAACGTCACTTGTCTGGCACAAGTCGGGCTTCTGCTGTGTCTTTCTGAAGATCTTAGTTACTTTTAAAGTTGACATGATAGAGGGACACACTGCCTCAGGGTTACCCAGCCTGACTTTGCATCAGAATTACTGGCTGACTTTATGTAAACCCAGATTGTGCCTAGTAATGCTGATTAGTAGCACTTAGGAGGAATCTGGGAACTGTACATTTGGGGGGCACATTCGACTGCTTATGTTCATCCTAATATCAAATGATTCTAAATGGCAGAAAATTATGTTGGCACTTGAAACATGATATAGTTGTAAAGGACATTCCAGGGGTGAGCGGCAATGATGTGCAGCTGGTGCCTCCTGCCCTTGAGTGAAGGACAGAGGAGACGGGGCTGGAGGCACAGAAGGGGCCAGGTGGGTGGAGGTGGGTGGAGGTGAGCAACGGTGGGGAGGTGTGGCAGGCTGGATGAGCTGTGGGGGAGGAGAAGGTGACCAGATCTGGAGACAGAGCACTGTGGGGGTGGGGAGGCCATAGGGAGGCCTGTCCCTCCAGCAGGAAAACTCAGCACGGAAACAGGCTCATTAGGCAACACTGGGTGTTTTGAGTAAGCCCTTGACTGAGGAGCACAGGCCCTGATGCTCCCTGTCTGCACTTATTTTTGTTTACTGAACATGGTGTCAGAAAATGGTGCCCTTTCCCTCTCCCGGGTCCCCTAATGCTGAATCTTCCTGCAAGGGGAGAGAAGAGGGTGAGTTTTTCCCTGTAAGCAAAAATAACCAACATGGTTTTGGTAGCATTATAAAAACACAAATAACAGGGACAGAAGCAGACCTCAAACGGATCAGCAAGCTTTTCTTTATTCTGCCATGGAGCCAGTCAATCAAGCATGGGAGGGCTCATTTTCTGGGTATGAAAATGGCCCCCAGGTTACAGAAGGAGTCTGAGTTTTATAGTTTATAATGAGGGTGAATTGATCATTAGAAACTGCGGATGTGCCAATTGGACAGTCGGGGAACTAGTTGTGCAGGTTAAAATTTTAACTCAGTAAGGCAGTTGTAAAAAGTTTGAAATCATTGTTACCAGGAAAGATAGGAACTCAGATCCTGAGGGGTGAACACTCAGATCTGCCCCATTGATTTTCTCCTTCTTCTGGGACCCATTGTTACCTAGGGTTTCACTACTTGCTTTTCTCCTTTGACTCATCGGCAATGGGAAAGGGTAAAAATCCAGGGCCCAACTTTTCAGTATCGCCTCCTCCCTTTAGGACCCAGGAAAAGGATTAACTGGGAAAGGTTTAATGTTTGGCTAATTTCTCTCCCTCCTCCCGAACCACACTGTCTGTCTTTCCATTTTTCCTGGGGGCTGTCTTACAGGAATGTTATTTTTCATAACCCTTCATTCCCCCCCTCCCCCGGCATGGTCCTGCAGCCCCATGTCACTGCCCTCCACCAGGCCTTCAGTCCTGCTGTGGCCTGTGCCACCTCTTTTGGGTGGGCGATTCTCTTCTGCTGGCTTCTTGTCTCCTCAGTGTGCACTCAGCCACATGAACATCTGTCCACGTGCTGACAGCCTAGTGATGAAACGGCCCTGCTTGCGGGTCAGAAGCCAAGTCAAAGGCTCCTTTGTTCCCCTGGAACTTCCGGTCCACCAGGTGTCCCTGACTCACACCTCATGTACAGAGTGAGTGGGGCTAGGACCAGAGACAGTTTGCAATTCGTTCCAAGTTGACAGAGCTTTGACATTCTCTGCCAGCCCCTTACAGGCCCTAGAGCCTGGTTGTAAGTCCCTTGGATCCCAAATGCTTCAGGAGCTGCCTTCTCCAACATTGTCCTTGGTGTTATGAGCTTCCTGAAACCCAGGCAAGGATGATCTTCCTGTTTCGGTAGAAAGAACTGTTTGTGTTTCTGGAACAATGCATGGAGAGGCTGATAGAATAATTGCAGTGGGTGGCAGGTCCCTAACCTAAGTGGGGTGAATGGACAACCATTTTTTCTGCCGTGGTTGGGACTGAAGATGGTAGAAATCCAGTGGCCTCTTCAGGGTTGAGGATCTGGGAGTAGGGAGTAGCTGAGTTGTTGATCGCATGGATTCAGGACTACTTATTTGTCTTCTAGGCATTAATGGATGTACATGGCTGGCATCCATTCTGAAGGTCAGTCGCAGCCCTGGCTCCACATTTAAGGGACATTCCTTCTTGGAATAAAGTTTCTACCAAAGCACAAAACTTCCAGGGGCAGCTGTTGTTACAGGGCAGTCTGGGGGCCCAGCCCAGCCCAACAGCACTGTGCACACAGTGGAATCCTCCAGGCAGAGGGAACCCACAGGCTTCCCCAGGACTGCAGGAAAGGCTCAGCTCTTTCTGGAGAGGTACCTGTGATGGCCCCAAACAAGGCAACCTCGCCAAATTGCAAGTCTGGCTGGGCTCAGTTTCCCCACCTCTCGCATGAACCGTCTCATCAGAATTATAAAATGAGAAGAGCAAAGGACAGAGAATGAGAAATTTAAGACAGATCCTAAGCCCAGCCGTATTCAGAGTGTGAGGGTCCTGTGAAGCTTGGAGGATGTCAGGAGACCTCCTCAGACTTGAAACTCAAGCTGCCAAATTGGCACAGCCACCTCCACTGGGATGCTTGTGTCAGGAGTGTTGGTGCCGGATGATAAAAGCTCAGCTTCACATTCCCCAGATTGGTTGTGTGCAACACTGGACTGGGGGTATGCTTAGTAGTTGACAAATTCTACCTGCTTGTACATGGCATCTTACCTTTCTAATAATGCCCAGCTGGCTTCCTGAAAATATCTAACTCAGGTGCAAGTACACACACACACACACACACACACATTTGATATCTCAGAATTCAGAATCAAGGTTATGCTGACTCACAGAGTGAATTAGGAAGTATTCCCCTTTTTCCATTCTCTGAAGGCGTTTGCATAAACTTGATGTCATTCATTAAATAGTAATTGGAAGACTTTACCAATGACGTCTTCTGAGCTTGGTTTTGTATTAGTGTTATCATTGCTGTTGAAAGATTTCAAAGGGACTGTAGTTCTATAGAGGATTTAGTATACATTAGAATTGTATCTTGTCGATAATCAAATACTGTCCCAAGGGGAAAACAAAACACTTGATCATTGTCCCGGTCATCTTATTCATTAACAAAGGGTTCTGGGCCTCAGCCCCCCAACGTCCTTGTCACTGTGCTCAGCCTCTGCATGCTGTTCCCTTAGGACACTGGTCTTTCCTTACATTTTTGTACTCCAAAGTGCTCTTTGCCCCCATAATTGTAGCTCCCAGGAAAAGGTGCACAGGAGGAGATCCCTGACCCCTCTTCAGTGCATCCCAGAGGCCTGAGCATCCCAGGGTGCCTGAGTTGATAGATGCTGTGCCTGGTCCTGTCTCTCCATCTGTGCTGAGCTGGTGGTGTGGAGCCTGGGGTCCTGACCTCTCTGGAAAGATGTCTCTTTCCAACCCAGGACTGGAACATGACAGGAGAAGAGAGCAAACAGTGGAAATGCAAGACGAACCCCTAAGGGCAGCAATCTGCAGGGGGTGTGAGGAGGTGGGGAGTCCTAATGGAGGGGAAGTAAAGAAAAACTCCAGAGAGAAGGAAAGAGCAAGGTTCCAGGTCTGAAAGGAGATTCTGCAAACTGTTGACCCCCACAGGTGCTGAGGAGGAGGAGGCTGCAGGGTGCTGGGCAGGAAGACTTTTAGAAGTGCTGGGACAGGTCTCTGGGGAAGGACAGGGCCAGCTCAGGTGAGAATGAGGTCTGTCTGAGGTCGGTCACCTCCCTCTAGTTCACTGGAATGAAGAGGTATGAGAGTCCATCCTGGATCACTGACTGTGGCACAGTGTTAATCAGGGAGGTCTGAACAGGGACAAGGGATAACTCAGGGCAAAGCAATTGTCTGCACAGCGGGCAGCCCTTGGTTCAAGACGCTGTCACCTACTGACCCCTTCGTTCATAAGGACCACAGGTTTGCAGCTGCTGTCCTGTTCATGCTCCAGGGACTGTGGATCTCTGGACTCCCACTTCTTCACCTTTCAGTGGGCTGGATCCTCTCTTCAGGCTCCTTCTGTGTGAACCTTGAAGGATTGAGAAAATGGAGAGAGAGAGGGGAGGAAGAGGAGAGACAGAGGGGCAGTTTATCCCTTGGCCCAGAGCATCTGGTGAACAGAAGCTCCTCATCATCAATGTGGACTACACTGTGACTCTGTCTCCAATCGGTGTGGGTTTTTTGGCATAATGAATTACTGTCATTTTCCCCCCGTCTAGAGCATGGAAGGACACAGTTTAAATTAATATCTCCAAACTGTGAGTCAGATTGTTCAGGAAGCAGCCAGGGGCAGTGTCACATGTCTGTAATCCCATCGGTTTGAGGGGCTGAGGCAGGAGGATCCTGAGTTCAAAGCCAGCCTCAGCAATTTAGTGAGGCCCTAAGCAACTCGGTGAGACCCTGTCTCTAATTAAAATATCTAAAAAGGCTGAGGATGTGGCTCAGTGGTTAAGTACCTCTGGGTTCAATCTTCCATACAATAAAAAATAATAATAATAATAATAATAAAAAGAATTGCTCAGTAAGCTTGTTAGAGAAACACATCGTCCCTAGTTTCTGTTCCCAGAGGATCTCACGTGGGAGTTCTCAGGGAGAAGCATGAAATTTTGCTTTTGCCCAACCCTGCTCCACCCTCACCTCCTCAGGGTCTGCTGAGCAGCCGGCTCCTTGAGTCTGGCTCTTCTAGTTGAGTCTGAAGGAGGTTCCAGCTGTAGACATCCATGACATTAATGCCACCGCCTCACCTGGGGACTAGAGAGGGGAGGGTGCTGGTCTTAAGTAGAGGTGGAAGGCAGGTGTGGACACAGGAAGGAAGTGTAGGATGAAGGAAGTAGGTGACACTATTGAGTGCACATCTCCAGGAGGAGAATCCAGGGTGTGGTCTTTCATGTTTAGGGTGCTTATTGCACACTCCTAGGCAGCAGGGGGTATAGCTCAGGGGTAGAGCATTTGACTGCAGATCAAGAGGTCCCTGGTTCAAATCCAGGTGCCCCCTTGCTGGAGACTCTTTTACATGCCAGAGAGGAAAACTTCTAAAGCCCTGAAGAACAAGGTGTCACATAGTGACCATGTCATCCATCTTAGCTCTTAACCCCTAGTGGTGTCCCAGGCATCATCCCCTGGCCCAGAGCATTTGGTGAACAGAAGCCCTTCCTCATCAATGTGGACTCCATTATGACTCCATCTCCAATCACATGTAGGGTTTTTGGGCACACAACCACAGTGTGTTCACTTGTGCTCTGGGTTCTGCTCTGGCCACATCTGTGTCCTCCTCTCCAGAAGGAGACAGCAGAGGGCAGGCTGAGAGGCTCCTCCAGGGCATGGCTGGTCATGCTGTGTCACAGACTGTCCTCCAAGGCAATGACCAGGAGGCTCCCTCGTTGCATGGACATCCAGCCTTATAAGAGGTCTGCGGGGTTGAGAAGCCCAGCTTCTTCCTCAGGCAACTCTTCTTTGTCACCTCTGTGAGAAGCCCCTGCTGACCCCCAGGGGGTCCTGCCACATCAGTGGAAATATTTTGTTCCTGGGTTTTTCTCCTATTTTTACTAAGACTTTTTTGAGGAACAAGGACAATGTCTTCCCTGTTTCTGTGACCTCAACATGGATGACAGATCAGGCACTTATCAAACTCCATGAGGGTTTGTTTGGGGAGGTTCTCCCTGGGCTGTGTGAGGTTCACTAAAGACCCCGTGTCACTGGCTCTTGTCTGATGACTGTGTGTTAGAGAAGCACTGGAGTCCATTCCAGGTGCTCTCAGCAGTCTGAGGTGGGGTGGGACCAGTTAAGGTTGGAGATGAAAGAAGGGAGGGCAGACTTCAGTGGAGAAAGCTGGCAGTTTGCTGGGACATGCAGAGTGGCCTGGGTGTGGGGCTGAGGATGAAAAGGTGCTAATGAGAGGCTCTACACAAGGGGTGGTATAGCTCAGGGGTAGAGCATTTGACTGCAGATCAAGAGGTCCCTGGTTCAAATCCAGGTGCCCCCTTGTTTATGCACTACTTTGGTAACTCACTTACCAGTACCTCTTAGGTGGGCCCCATGTGACACTGGAAGACCTCCATCATAAGACCTCCCTCTCAGATTGCACGATTTCAGGTCACATTGATGTTTATTTTATATCTAGGGCCTTCCTCTTCAACCCCAATATCATCACCCAAGAGCCCAAAGGCCAACTTGACTTGGAGTCCCCAACTTCATGAGTACAGTGCACACACAGTAGGTCTCAGAAGCCACCTAGAGTGCCCTTTCCACCTCCCTGTGCCTCTCTTTCACCCTTGCACACCCACCTTCATCCTATGGTCACAGTCAAGGAGAAATGGCACTTGGTTTAGCCCAGAGCTGGCCACTGGGTGATGAGCCATGTTTCTGCATTCCCAGATCCCTAAATGTCAGGCTTAGGTTGGGGGGCGAGGGCAAGACTGTGCTAACAAGGACAAGCACAACCAGGAGGTGAAGACCTGAAGGAGGTTGTGGATGTCAGGAGGGTTACTCAGTTACAGTCACTGATCACTGAACGTCATCTACTGAGCAGGTGCAAGCAGTGTGCTGTACTCAGGGTTCTGAGGACGAGTTGCACCTTGCCCACATCTGGCAGCAATAGGAAGACCTTCAAAGTTTCCTTGGGGTATCTGATTTTGATTCCAAGCAGAACCTCCAGGATGGTCACTGGGGTGAATGAGTCTGATCACCTCTGATAAGCTGACCAACATCCAGAGTCTCAGTTTGTGAACCAGTAAAATGGGAGCTGATTAAGAGCTCAGTTTATGAATCGGTACGATGGCTTGGGGGAACTGTGTGCTTGCTCAGGGTCTCAGCTTCCAGGATGCAGCTTGAAGTCTCCTTCCTCTGGTAATAGTATGCTCTGTGTGTGTGTGTGTGTGTGTGTGTGTGTGTGTGTGTGTGTGTGTGAGAGAGAGAGAGAGAGAGAGAGAGAGAGAGAGAGAGAGAAACAGGGGTGGCTCCTATCCTGAACTAGTTTGGAGAGTCTGCTAGAAACTCAGGTTCTGGTCTTATCTTATTGCAGACACCGGACTCCAGGACCCAAGTCCTTGGAGAAGATCATAAAACAAAGCCACCATTGTTGGAGGATGTGTGTCCCTCTATATCTCAGGGCAGAGGAGCTGTGCTAGGCCCAGGATGGCTTCCAACAGGAAGGGAGTTCATGGTTCTTCTCACACTACCGCAATTTCTCATCCTATAGCTCTGTGCAAGTGTGTGAGTCAGAATCCTGTTAGTAAAACACATTCCTGAGATCGCCAACTGAAAAGGAGGAGAGATTAGCTTGGAGGCTCCACGTCTGGGTCTGTTGTCCCTGCTGCTTTGGGCCTGTGCTGAGGGAGCCCATCACGGCAGGAGTGAGTAGTAGAGCAGTGCCGCTCACCTCAGGACCAGAAAGCAAAAGAGAGTGGGGAGCGGCCAGGATGCCACTATTCCCTCAAGAACACCCCGTGACCTGAGGACCTCCCACTAGGTCCACATATAAAGGCTCCAACATCTCCCAATCACACCACCCCAGGGACCAAGGCTTGAACACATGGGCCTTCAGGAGACATTTAAGATCCAAGCTACATTAGGAAATACTCCTACAGAGCACAAATTATGTAATAAAAGCCCTAAATCTGTGCAAAACTCATAGTTTAAGCCAACAGCCATTTCTGCCCATGGACCTAATGGTCAGTGGATGAAGACCAACCTTTCCAACTCCCTTTCGATAGCAGGGAAATGGAATCCTGATTGGTGGTAGTGAGGTTACGGCGGAACCTTGCATGTTCCCAGAGCCCCATGCAGAGCCCTGGGCTCTCATGTTGATGGACAAAGTGGAATTCCCTGTGTTCTGAAGATTAAGGACACATAGCACAACCCTCCCTGGGGGTCTTCTCTGTTTGCAAGTGGCCAGGACAATTCAGGCAGCAACAACTTCAGAGGAGGTTCAAGGTGCAAGGGCAGCTGTTGTGTGGAAGGCAGAATGGTTCACTGTCACTTAGAACTCAGGGCACAGCATGATGGGGACAGGCAGAGGGTGAGGTGTAAGAGGTGAGGGGAGGTGGCTTGGGGCAACTGTGTGCCTGCTCAGGGTCTCAGCTACCAGGATGCAGGTGGAAGTTTCCTTCCTGTGGGCCCCACAGGATACCCAGTCACCCTGCAGTGCCCCCCTAGTGTTCCTAGTTTTTGCTTTTTTATCTTCCTTTTTCCCCATTTCAAAGCCTAAGTCCTTCCTTGTCTACTGAAGGCATTTATAGTGCATTAGTTTGTGGAAATAAAACAGATCTGCTGCCCCGCTGGGAGAGAGATGAGCCCCTAGAGAAGCAGGCCTAGTCCTGTGAATGCCATGAACTCCCAAGTCAGACAAGAAGTGAGAACCAAAGCCTGTCTTTGGTCCAGAAGGTTTGTGATTTCCATTCCTCTTTCTCATCTACCTGGGGTCAGGGCTCACAACAGTTTAATGAATAATATAAGTTTAGCGGTGGGCATGGAGATATGAACCAGCCTTAGTCTCCCTAATCCTCCAGCTATTACATACCCTGTCAGCCAACAGGTAAGTCAACATTTCCTTCCAGCGAGTGCCTCTCCAGTGTTTAAACCACACTGTGACTTCACCATCCTGAGCAGGCAGGGCTGACCAGTAGGCAGAAGGCTACCCTGTCCCACTGGAGACCTATCTATCTTCCTGCTGCAATCCTTCCTTATGGCCTCTGGGGCCCTCTCTCTGCAGCCTCCCCTTCTCTTCTCTACCTGTGAGAAGACAAAACCCTGGAGGGCTATTGACCTGTGCAGTCAGCAGACAAGCCCCTCAATTAATTCCTTAAATTTTTATTGTCCTGAGCAAGGCCTGGCTTTGGAGGCAGTGATACAGAGAAGAGCCAAATCTAACCTTGACACATTGTCTCTTGTCCTTGTTTAGGAGACTTCAGTCTAGGGAGGAAGAGTGATGTGCAACACAGAGCCACCTCAGCTGTGACAGAGAAGAGCCTGAATGGAGCCAGGCTCTCTGGGTGTGGTCTCACGACAGCTCTGCAGAGATGGCAAGGGTCAGCAGGGTCTTGAAGGTAAGGGGCGGACCATATGCCGGAAGGAACAGACGATGCAAAGCAACAAAGTGACAATGTCAGTGTGTTCTGAGTGTAAAAGGCAGGTGTGTGAGGGTTTGTAAGCCTGTCTCTCTCTCTCTGCTTCCTGGCTGCCATGTCTTGGTCTGCTCTTCTCTGCCACGCCTTTCCACCATGATATTCTGCTACATCTCTGCCCGAACAACGGAGTTGGCCAACCATGGACAGAACCTCCGAAACCATGTTCCCAAATAAAATATTTCTTCTCTAAATTGTTCTTTTTGGATCTTTTGTTCACAGTGAAAAAAGCTGACTAAAATAACCTCACTCTAGAAATAAATGAAATGTCTATTGACAGTAAGATAGATAAATAAATCCTGGTAGAGTCAGACTATGGGACAGGAAGCAGGAATTAAAAATAACAAGTCATTTCAATAGTGGACAAATGTGAATGGATCTTATTGACACGAGAAGGTGAAAGAAGCCAGACTCAAAAGAATATATAGTGTCTGATTCCATGTGAATGCAGCTCCAGAGCAGGCCAACTCGTCCACGGGGAAGGTGAGTGGTTAGGTTCTGGGGAGAGGAAATAATAGGAGTCCAAAGGACGCTCTGAGCGCTAGAGACCTCCTGTGTCTTGATTTAATTCAGGTGGTTACATGTGTAGGCATATATGTAAAAATCCATCAAGCTATACATAAAGACTTACACATAGTACTGAATAAGCTGTATTTCAATAAAACTAAATAAAAATGAAAACATGCTAATTAAATTTTCATGTCTTGAATGTGTCATCCAATTAACTCAAAATATGTATTTGTTCATAGTTTTTGTTCCTAATTCAGTTTCTATTCCTTCTAATGATTTATTCTAATAGTTCCATATGTGGGGTCTTTGCAGGTTGAGATCTAATGTTTATTCTTTCTCCACTCAGTGAGTGGAGCTAATTCCTTGTGACTCTATTTGTTCAGCAAACAGTATATAGAACTTAGTATGTGACAGTGCTGTTTGAAGTGCTGTCTATGGATTAAGTCATCTTGTCTACACAACTACCCATCAAGTGTGTGCTCTTATTCTCCCCCAATTTACAGATTTCAGCTGAGGCACAAGGAGGGGAAGTGACCTGTTCCTGGGACAGGGACCCAGGCTGTCTGGGTTTAGAGCCAAACTGTTGGCATCTGTGTCACCTGTTCCCGCCAAGCTGCTGGGAGCATGTCCTGGTCCTGTATTGTTTTTAGTCCTCCAATATTTAAAGATTCCTAAATTTACTTGTAATTCTTGGAGGGTATCATTCTGCATCATTCTCAGTGTATATTAGCTAAAGAAGAAGAAGCTGGAAGGGTTGTATTTTGTTGCAGATTCTGCTTTTGAGAAAGTTCCCTGAACTGAATATTGGGACAGAAGACAGGTTGGTCAGTCACCAAGAGTGTCAGAATAGACCTCAACCACTGGAGTTTGTTTTGTTGGAGACCTGCCACGAAGGCCCAGGATTTGGCTATGAGGGCCATGCTAGCAGCCAATGCTTCTGCCTGAGGCTGGGAGGACACAAGATGAGTGCCTCTGAGAAGGGGAGGCTGTCTTGTAGGGCAAGGTGATGAGTTTCCTCAGACCCAGGCCTGGCAGCTGCCAAGAGCTCCCATTCTGAAATAGTGACTTACAGGTCACAGGTTGTCTCGAGTGGCTGTAGGACTTAAAGACATAATGAAGCCCCATAAAAGTATCAGGGGGTATAGCTCAGGGGTAGAGCATTTGACTGCAGATCAAGAGGTCCCTGGTTCAAATCCAGGTGCCCCCTACTTACCTTACTTTTGGCCTGCCCATCTAAAGAAATCAGCTGGGACCTAAACTGTGCATTAATTCATTTGATAGATAAAGCGCTTTCAATGGACTAAGTGGGGAGGGGATAGCTGCAGACAGCTGGGGGCTTAACTGGAAGAAGTAGGCCACTGGGGACATCACTGGGATTATATTTAGTTCCTGGAGGCTCAGTCACTGTCTCTGCTTCCTGCCTGCCATGAACTGAGCAGATTTCCTTTGCCACACTCTTCCTCCATAATGTTCTGCCTCATCTTTGGCCCAGAAAACTGGAATCCAATAATCAAGGACTGACCATCTGAATTCATGACTCCAAATGAACTTTTCTTCCTCTAAGCAGTTCTGGTTAGATATTTTGGTCACCATTATGATTTAGATAGGAGGTGTCCCCCAAAAACTAATGTGTGAGAAAATTCAAGAAAGTTTACAGGTAAAATGATTGGGTTATGAGAGTCTTCACCTTATCAGTGCCTTGATCCCCAGATAGGGTTTAACTGGGTGGTAACTATAGCAGGTGGTAGGTGGGTGGAGGAGCCTGGTGACTGGGGACTTGCCTTTGGAGTATATATTTTATCCATGGTGAGGGGAATCTCTGCTTTCTGGAGTGATGTCCTGACCTGCTATCCTCTATTACACCCTCTGCCAGGATGTTCTGCCTCACCCGGAGACCTGCAGAATAGAGCTGGCTGGGATGGAATGAACCTCCGAAACCAGGAGAGCCACACAAACTTTACCTCTTTAAAATTTTTCCTGTCAGGTGTTTTGATCTCAGTGATGAAAAACTGACTAAAACAGTCACAGTAGTGAGAAGCTGACTGAGGCAAAGATCAAAGCAATAGTCAGATGCTGCAGGGAGCTGCTAGAGGCTCACGGGATCCCTAGGTCCCTTCCCAGAGGGTGGAAGTTAGGAGATCTCAGCGGGAAACCAAGGTTTGCTCTTGCCCATCCCAGCCCCCACCTTCACCTCCAAAGCGTCTGCTGAGCAGCCAGCTCTTGTACTCTGGCTCCTCTAGTTCAGTGTGAAGGAGGTTCCTGCTGCAAACAGCCACCATTTCTAGGCCCCACACTCAGCCAGGTTCTAAGGAGGAGGAAGGTGCTGGTTACACCTACAGGTGTATAGACAGGAAGGGGTGTGGCCTAGCAAGAAGGAAGTGTATGATGGCAGAACACTAGCAAGTGCACATCTCCAGATCCTGGGAGTGGCCATCCAGGTTTAAAGTGCTTATTACACATACATAGCAGCAGGGGGTATAGCTCAGGGGTAGAGCATTTGACTGCAGATCAAGAGGTCCCTGGTTCAAATGCAGGTGCCCCCTACTCAGGCTTAATTTTGGCCTTCCCTTATTAAGGGATAAGCTGGTACCTAAACTGTGCATCAATCCATCTGATGGATGAACCGTTTGGCTGCACTCACTGGGTGGTAATTGGAGGCAGCTGGGGTATACCTGGAGGAAGTAGCCACTGGGATATCACTGGGGTTTAAATTTAGTTCCTGGTGGCTCAATCACTGTCTCTGCTTCCTGCCTGCCATGAACTGAGTAGATTTCCTTTGGCACACTCTTTCTCTGTGATACTCAGCCTCATCTGTGGCCCAAAATACAGGAGTCAGATAACCATTGACTGACCCTCTGAATTTATGAGTCTAAAATCAACTTTTATTTTTTAAAAGGGGTTCTTTTGTGGTATTTTGGTCACCATTATGATTTACATATGAGGTGTCCCCAAAAAGATAATGTGTGAGAAAACACAAGGAGGTTTACAGGTGAAATGATTGCATTATGAGAACCTTAACATTATCAGTGCATTGATCCCCTGATAGGGTTTAACTGGTTGGTAACTGTAGTAGGTGGTGCGTGGTGAGAGGAGGTGGGTGACTGGGGACTTGCCTTTGGGGTATGTATTTTGTCCATGGTGAGGGGAATCTTTCTCTGCTTCCTGGAGTGATGTCCTGACCTGCTTTTCTCCACCACACCCTCTGCCATGATGTTCTGCCTCACCTGGAGACCTGCAGAATGGAGCTGGCTGGAATGGAATGAACCTCTGAAACCAAGAGCTCCACACAAACATTACCTCCTTAAAATTTTTCTTGTCAGGTGTTTTGGTCTCAGTGATGAAAAACTGACTAAAAAAGTCACAGTAGTGAGAAGGTGACTAACACAAGCACAGATCAAAGCAATAGATCAATCCTGTCTCTGACTCAGATCCTGCAGGGAGCTGCTAGAGGCACATGGGATCCCTAGGTCCCTTCCCAGAGGATGGAGGTCTCAGGGGGAAACCAATGTTTGCTCTTGCCCATCCCAGACCCCAACCTCAAGTACGAATTAGAATCACCTGGACAGTCTATCAAAGTGCCATTTCCCAGTGCCACCCTCACCTCCAAAGGGTCTGCTGAGCAGCCAGCTCTTGTACTCTGGCTCCTCTGGTTCAGTGTAAAGGAGGTTCCTGCTGCAGACAGCCACCATTTTTAGGCCCCACCCTCAGCCAGGTTCTAAGGAGGAGGAAGGTGCTGGTTACACCTACAGGTGTGTAAACAGGAAGGGGCGTGGCCTAAGGGGAAGGAAGTGTAGGATGGCTGACACCAGCAAGTGCACATGACCAGGTGAGGAATCCTGGGTGTGGCCATCCAGGTTTGAGGTGCTTATTACACTTGCAAGGCAGCAGGGGGGTATAGCTCAGGGGTAGATCATTTGACTGCAGATCAAGAGGTCCCTGGTTCAAATCCAGGTGCCCCCTCATTTTGCCCTCAACAAACACAATGAAGAATTCAATTAAAATTGCTGGTAAATGGACTGAAATGCAGAACATCATGTTAAGTAAAATAAGCCAGACTCAAAAAAATCAAGGAATGTTTCCTTTCCTATGTGGAAAGAAGGTGTGTAAATATCAAATATTATAAGGATAAAGGGAAGATCAATGGAGTAGATGAAGGAAACAGAGGGAGAGAGAATGGATGGGAAATAGAAGGATACAGGGAATTAATTAACAAAATCATGTTATATGTATATATAAATGGTACCACAGAGAATTTTGCCTTTATGTATGTAGAAAGCATCAATGAAAAATAAGTGAGTGAAAAAAAGATCAATAGAGTGGAGACAGGAGTATAAGGGAGGGTAAGAAGGGGAGATGAAATTGTAACCAAGTTTCATATATGTTTGATTTTCTCAAAATGAACACAACTTATGTACAACTTTAATGCACTAATGAAAAATAATAGAAAAAACTTTTTACTAAAGAAGGGTAGAGTTGACATTTGTGGGGAAAGAAAAAAAAAGAACCCAAATTGCTTATTTCTAGTAGCCATAAGAATTTCCAGAAAACCCCAAGCAGTATTTGATTCTGCAAGACTGCTAAATTATGATGTAAATTTAATTCACAGCTTCCCTGGTGTGACAACCTGGGGATCAGATCTGGAAAGTGAGATCCCAAGGATTGTCATGGAGATTCATAGGATTTGTAGAACCTGCAGGTTTCCTAATCAGAAGAGCTCCAACCCTCCCTAACAGCTGGAGGCCCTCCTGCTCTCCTGCTGAGCTGATCCTATTCCTCCTTTGCTTTTCCTCTTATCTCAGCCCTACTGCCTCTATCTTTTAATCAAGAACTTGAGAAAATTCCAGGTTGCCAACTCCAGAGTCACACCTTGCAGGTGGAGGTTTCAATGCCAAAATAATGACTAAACTATGCTTATTCATAGCAGAAAATCAGAGGAATGTATATAGAAATGAATTCATGACAGCTGTGGACCAAGGAGAGAAGAAAGTAATGTTAAACTCCACTGAGTTTCTTATTGTTTTGATTCTGGGTTCAGTGTCCTACCTGAGAAGCAGAAATTAGTTTTATTTTTGGCTCAACTTGTTAGTTCAAACTGAAAGTCAAAATATTTCAAAAACTGATAGAACTGAGATGTCAGGATATCCTTGAAAACTAAATCTAGATGGGAAAAGTGAAGTACACTGTGTGTGACATGTCCACACCCCTGCCTCCTACAAAATGGTTAGATGACAACCCCTTCAATTCAAAAAGAACCCAAAAGCAGATAGGCATATTTGTTGGAGGATTATCATTGAGAACCATCTTATTTGCATATCTTCATGGGCCCATGAGAGATGCCATAGCTAAAATGTGTCCCCGAATTAGATTTGAGAATGAAAGTTTCTTAGAGAGTGGAAAAGGCTAAAAATTGCCCTTGATCACCCCATTCCAGGCATCTTAATAGCCCACAGAAATACTGTTGATGCACACAGTCCATGTGGAGTTCTGAGCACCCACACTGAGTAGGTACTATTGGTTCATTTTCTCATTCTTAGAAACAACTACTGCAATGGCTCACCATGTGCATACAGCTTTGCACACTTGCACAAGATAAACCAAATGCACACTTTAAAGTCTCTGCTTGCAAGTAACCTTCCAGAAAAGACATATCAATTACAACACATCCCACCATCCTTGTACAAAGTGCCCATCACCTTTTGAAATAGTCACATATATTCCATGCATGAATGGTTATGTCACCATGAGGGAGGTTTGAAGATGGTGGAAGAGATGAGGTTGCTTTCCTGGCTGCACCATGGTATGAAAGCAAGAAAGCAGATAGGCATCTTCTCAACACGGTGGGTTGAATAAAAAGGGACTGTACTGGGAATTAATACTGGACATTTAAAGCAGATCAGGGACTCAGGAAGTTGGATATTACAAAATAAATAAATAAGAAATCCCAGCCTCATCGCTCCCAACCGCTGCCAGCAGTGCCATTCACAACAGTCCACCCACAGGCAAAGTGGAGGAATAAGGAAATTAAAGGAACACACATTTTTAGGAGGTTTGTGGCATGTGGATCTTAGATCTTAGATCGAAGACAAAACAGTGTGCTGCACAATGTCCTTGTGCAGGAAAGAAGCTGCATCTCTCCCTTTATGCTTGAGGAGGACAAAGAAACCATTCTGTAGCCCTGGTGTGGGGCTGGCAGCCAGGGGATCCAACTCCTGACAAACCACATATGGGCTCAAAATACAGGGCTGGCAAATGCACACTGCATGACACAGAGAGTGCCTAAGTGACCAGGTGAAAATCAAACACAGATAAGGGTTTACGCAGGGCAATAGAGGTCATCAAAAACCCAACTTGCTCCTCTTCCCCATGAGCCTGGTGGCTCACAGGACATGTTGGGGGAGACACAATGGCCAGCTGAGAGTTCTAAAGGGCAGGGACAGGAGATACAAACCAAAGTAATACACAGTTTTTTCAATGAAATAATATCAGAATGTTTTCCAAACCTAAAGAATGAAATGGTAAATCAAATACAGGACCCCAAATACACAAAATTACAAAGACCCACACCAAGCCACATTATTATGAAAATGCCTAACATACAGAATAAGGGGAGAAATTTAAAGGCTGCCCCAAAAACCTGACAGGTCACATTTAGAGGAAAAAGAAACTGGATCTCAGCTTATTTCTCAACCCAGACCCTCGAAGCTGGAATAGTATATACCGTTTTCTTAAGAAAATGGATTCCAACCAAGAATACTATACCCAGCAAAATTAAGCTTCAAAACTGACAATGAAATTAAAACCTACCATGACAAAGAGAAGTTAAAAAAATTCACAACTAGGAAGCCTGTACTACAAAACATACTCAATAAAATATTTCATAAAGAAGAAATGAGAAATAAAAGTGAAAACCAGCAAAGAGAGGAAACTGCCATAGAAGAACAGTCAATCACAGGAGAAATCAGTTCAAATTGAAATCAGAAATGATGGGAATAATAATCATTTCTCAATAATAGCACTAAATGAAAATGGCCTAAACTCATCGATCTAAAGACATAGATTTGCAGACTAGATTACAGAACAAGAGCCAACAATATGCTGCCTACCAGAGACTCACCTCAAAGGCAAAGGCATCCACAGACTGAAGGTAGAAGGATGGGAAAAGACATATCATTCATCTGGATCTTGTAAACAAGTAGGGGTTTCTATCCTCCTATCAGACAAAAGTGGTCTTCAAGCCAACGTGAATAAGAAGGACATTCATACTGCCTAAAAGGTACTTGAAATTATACTACAGAGCTGTAGTAACAAAAATGGCATGGTTTTGGCACCAAAACAGACATGAAGACCAATGGTACAGAATAGAAGACACAGAGACAAACCACATAAATACAGTTAGCTCATACTAGACAAAGGAGCCATAAACCTACATTGGAGAAAAGATAGCCTCTTCAACAAATGGTGCTGGGACAACTGGAAATCCATATGTAGCAGAATGAAATGAAACCCCCCTCTATCACCCTGCACAAAATTTAACTCAAAGTGGATCAAGGACCTAGGCATTAGAACAGAGATCCTCTACCTACTAGAAGAAAAAAGTAGGCCCAACTCTCCATCATGTCAGCTTAGAAACCAACTTCCTAAACAAGAGTCCTAAAGCACAAGAAGTAAAATCACAAATCAATAAATGAGATGGTATCAAACTAAAAAGCTTCTTCATAGGAAAGCAAACAAGCAAGAACTTGAAGAGAGAGCTACAGGATGGGGAAAATCTTTGCCACCTACACCTCAGGTAGAGAATTAATCTCCAGGATATATAAAAAACTCAAGAAACTTAACACCAAATAATCCATTAAACCAATCAATAAATGGGCAAAGGAACTGAACAGGCACGTCACAGAAAAAGAAATACAAATGGCAAAAAACATATGAAAAAATGTTCAACATCTCTAGAGATTAGAGAAACACAAATTAAAACTACACTGAGATTTCATCTCACTCCAGTCAGAAGGGCAATTATCAAGAATACAAGTGACAATAAAAAAATTCAGTTGATGAGGATGTGGGAAATAGGTACACTTATACATTGTTGGTGGGACTGCAAATTAATGCAACACCTCAGGAAAGCAGTATGGAGACTCCTCAGAAAACGTGGAACAAGATCACCACTTGACCCAGCTATTCCCATCTCTGGTTTATACCCACAGGACTTAAAATCAGCATACAACAGTGACTGTTTATAGTAACTCACATGAATGTTTATAGTAGCTCAATTCACAATCGCTAAGTTATGCAACCAACCTAGGTGCCCCTCAACAGATGAATGAATAAAGAAAACGTGACATATGTACACAATGGAATATTACTCAGCTTTAAGAAAGAATGACTTTATGACTTTTGCTGGTAAATGGATGGATCTGAAGATATCATGTTAAGTGAAATAAGCCAATCCCAAGAAACCAAAGGTCAAATGTTCTCTCTGATATGCAGATGCTAACACAAGGCAAGGCAGGGAGAATAGAAGTTTAGTGGGTTAGACAAAGGGGAATGGAGGGAAGGGAGAGGCAATAGAAATAGGAAAGACAGTAGAATGAATCTAACATAACTTTCCTATGTTCATATAAGAATCCACCAGAATTTTTCATATAAGAATCCTCATCATGTAAAACCACAAAAATGGGATCCTAATTAGAATAATTTATACTTCATGTATGCCTAATGTCAAAATACACTCATGAGTGTGTGTGTGTGTGTGTGTGTGTGTGTTTTGAGAGCTGTATAGACAAAGCATTAGCAACCTTTACTAAAAGACACTGAGACTGTGTATTAAGTAAAAAGATCTCTTGGCCTCTAATATTCCACATATGGGAAGCAAGCTGAGAAGACTGCTCATTCACCAAGGCACATATTTGCAACTGACTTCATCATAAACTACAAAGGAGAATAATGGAAAGGCGGGCGGGGTTTTCTGAAAGTGGAGCCAGGCAAGTTCTTATGCAGAAGGTCTGAACTGGAGTCAGTCCCAGGTAATAGAATCAGGACCTAATCAGGGAACTTTCCCTAATCATGGGTGGTTATTGTTGGCACCACTGAGTTTTGAAGAGGTTATTTATGTATTATCATGGTAATATGCAGGAAAATATTGAAATTGGTATCTAGAAGGGTGTTCCAGCTGTAACATCAGATAATAAAGTATGACATGGCCCCTTTTCCCAGTAATTTGAATTTCTCTGTTGTTGCTGTACTTCCAGTTTTTCCAATCTTTTTTTGTATGTGGTGCTGAGGATCGAACCCGGGGCACACGCATTCCAGGCGAGCGCGCTACCGCTTGAGCCACATCCCCAGCCCAGTTTTTCCAATCTTGATGTTGGAATTTTTATTGAAGAAAGTTTGGTTTTGTATTTGCATTGTGTATGGGATTTGCAATGAACAAAAATGTTATCTTTTAAGTCACAGACCTCTGACACAGAGATCTGTGAAATCTGATACAGAGGGTCACCTGGAATCAATGTACATAAATTAAGACTTTGATTTGTCTTGGGCTAGGGATATATTTCAGTTGGTAAGATGCTTTCCTTGCATGCAAAAGGCCTGGGTTCAATCCCTAGGACCACAAAAGAAAGAAAAAAGAATCCAGATTTGTCTCATTGGATAAATTTGTTTATGTACTTGTTGCAGAAGTGGCTGATATGTTGTAGAAGTGGCCAGGACCCAGCCTCCCTCCCTTTCATATTTCTCAACTTCTGAGTGAAAAGAGAGGGAAGAATTCCATTTACTGAGGGAATTGAGAATGTGCATACAGTCAAACTTTGTAGGAAAGAGCCTGCAGACAAGCAAGAGTCCTCTGGGGACTGAAAGGTGACCTCTTGGCCTGAAGCAGGGTCTCTCGTCAGGCTGTGGTGCACATGCACTGACATAGCACCAAGGAGTCCTTGGGTGTGGGAACAGGTGACACATGCTAAGGGGAACCCAGTCAATCAAGGGGTCACAGCTCAGGGATAGTGCATTAGACTGCAGACAAAGAGGTCCCTGTGCAATTCCAGGTGTCACCTACTGATATATTTATATATTTTTTATTGGCACACCTACACTGGTCTTTTCTCTGGTCAGTGTTCTCCATGCTATTAACCCTCAGCACCACCCTTCTAAATCTTGTGTCTGGGGCCATCAATTACCTGGCAGAAGGAGGACTCCTGTGGTCAGTGATCTGTTTGTTTTTCTGAAGGTCTTCCTTAGTTGCTCTGTAAAGTTGGCATTGAAAGGAAAGTGACCACGACACTCAGAGTGACCAACATATCTTCCTTGCAGCAGTGTCTGATTAACAGGGAAGGAATTGAGAAAGAGAGAAAGCGAGAGAGACAAGGGAAAGAGAGGAGAAAGAGAAAAAGAGGGAGAGAGAGTGAAAGAGAACAAAATGAGAAAGAGAAAGAGAGAGTAAGAGAGGAAAGAGAGAAGAAAGTAAGAAAGAGGGGAGAGGGGAGAGTTTTTATAGTCAAAAATCTAATGGGGTCTTTGGGTCTGCAGGCTGCCGTGTTGGCATCCAATGATTGAATCATACAGTAGTTGCTCAGGGTGTCATCTTCTTCCTTCAATCAAACTGGGCAGGGGCTAGATGTGGGTTTACATTGCACCAACAGGTGGGGGTCGAGTGTTCAGCCTTGAGTGGGGTTGAGTGTTCACATCTGAGGCAAACAAGCGATAAAGAACCAGACGGGTGAGGGTTGAGCATTCAGCCCACACTGCAGATAACATTTGTTCAGCCAGCTCCGCAACTAACATTCCTCCCTTTTTGTTTTTCTAAGTGGCGTGGTGATGGTGCAATTCCATCTGACTACTTCCTGCTAAGAAGGTGTCAGTGTGGGGCCTGTCTGGGAGAGCGGGGGAATGTTTGGGGGACAGGCTTGGGAATACCAGGGTAGCTAGAGATAACATCCAGTGGCTACAGACAGTTATCTTGGAAGGGGCAATGTCCATAAAGGTTCCTTGAAGCTATAACTTGTCAATGACATCAAACCATTCCTGAGTGGAGGAGATCCTTGGTATTAGCCATTAGTCCTGTCATAGGGACTCAAAGAAATATCAGAAGTGGCTTGCTTGAATCCAGTAATGTTAAAGTGACTGCATGATGGCAGCCAGTGGAAGGGCAATCACCTTGACCCATCACCTGAGAGTGGGTGGTGCCATACTTGTGTCATATTGCTTGGATGTAGAATTGCCATCTGTGAGTTGGGATGGAAGCTTGAGAAGAATTAATGATAGGTAAAAAAAGCAGAAGGTTGGTGAGAAATCTTGAGTTTCATGGTCCCCAATGTGGTGGAAGACCAGGACTGGAAAATTTAAAATAGGTGCCTGTTTTAAGGTGGGAGACATAGTACCAGGTACTGCTTTATAAAACACAAATTGTCATGTCTGTAAGAACAAAATAATTCTTTGGAGATGTACAAAGTGTAATTCTCAAGCTCTGACACATATGCATTCTATCAAAGTATATAATCATCACCAAAGAACTAGCAAGGAAACTATACTACAAACCCACATGGAAATACATTGAAAAATTCACATCAGCCTGATATCCTACAATACAAGGGCAAGAAAAAGTTGGCCATTAAAAAAAGCCCCACACATAACAGAGGAAGAAATCCATCTCAACATATGCATGAAACCTAACTCAGAAACATGAAATATGAAATTAAAAAAGTAAAAAGGTTACAAATGATAGCAGAATTAATTTCATTCATAGTACACATATAGAACACAATTTTGATTTTCTCTAGTTGTACACAAAGTAGAGTCACAAATAAATTTTTTTAAAAGGTAAAAAGGTATCATGTTGCCTCCAAATGTTCATAATTCACCAACAACTGACTTCAAGGATACTGAAGTGGTTTAAATATGAGATACAAAATTCAAAAGAATGTTAAAAATAATAAATGAATTCCAAGAGAACACAAAAAGTCCACTGAATGAATTAGAAATGCAGTACAGTTTGGTTTTGAAAAATCAAACAGTTCTTGGAAATGAAAGACAACAAATCTAATAAAGTGTTTATTTGGAAGTCTCTGTAATAGAGTAGAATCTCAGAGCTGGAAGACAAAGTGGCCAGTCTTGAACATTCAGACCATATTAAACAAAGGAAGTAAATAGCCATAACCAATACATGAGATTGATATGGATTCTCAGGTACAGGAGGCATTGAGAACCTCAAATAGACAAGATCAGAAATTAATCTCTGCATGACAAATGATAACAAAAATACCTAAGATGCAGAACAAGGATAGAATTTTTAAATGCTCAAGAGAAAAATGTCAGGTTACACTTAGAGATAGGCCATCAGAATTATTTCTGATTTCTTGGTACCAACTGTAAATCCCAGGAGGGCTTGAAATGATGTGTTGCAAACACTGAAAGAAAATAACTGTCCACCAAGATTGATAGAGCCAACAAAGGTATCCTTTAGAATCAAGAAGAAATTAAAACCTTCAAAGATAAGCAGAAACTATAAGAATTCATAACCACTAAGTTGGCACTATGGAAAATATTTGATAAAATACTACAGAGAGAAGAAATCAAAAACAAATGTCAGAGCTTGCAAATGGTCAAGTCTCATTTGTTAATCAAAATGCACCAAACTCTGCATCACAAATTATGTATCTTCTCTCATATGTGATAGATACAGAGGGAAAAGGAAAAGAAAGTTGGGGGGATGTCAAGAAAATTGAAGGGAGATCAGTAGAGTACAGGAAAGCTACCAGGGGAGGAAGAGGAGGATGGAACGGGGAAATACTGGAGAATGATATTGGTCAAATTATATTGTTATATTTTGTGCATGTATGAATATTTAACATCCAATGCTACCATTATATACAATTAAATTACACAAATCAAATATATGGTAGGAAAGACAGACTGTGGCTTTGGGAAACAGTATGGATCTTGAGCATATTTGGAAAACTCAGATAGATTGGATGAGGCCGTGGGCCTTGGGTAGAGGTGAGTATGGTTTGCATGTGACCCTGATCCAGAAGGCAGACTGTGGCACATGAGTCTCTTGGCCAGGTCCTTGCTTATTCTCATATCTGACCCTATTCTTAGAATTTTTTTCAGATCTTGCATTAGAGATGGACCCTGAACTTTGGGTACTTGGGTAGTCACGTGCTATGCCTACTAGTGCCTCTTCAGCTGCTGAGCTGGTGGTGTGGGGCCAATCTGGTATCCTGACCTCTCTGGAAAGATGTCTCACTTTCCACCTAGGATTGCAACATGAAGGAGAAGAGAGCAGAGAGTGGAGATGCAAGATGAACCCCTAAGGGCAGCAATATGCAGGGGGGTGTGAGGAAGTGGGGAGTCCTAATGGAGGGGAATAGTGAAGAAAAACTCAGGAGAGAAGGAAACAGCAAGGTTCCAGGTCTGAACAGAGATTCTGCAAACTGTCTCCCCCCACAGGTGCTGAGGAGCAGGAGGAGGCTGCAGGGTGCTGGGCAGGAAGACTTCTAGAAGTGCTGGGACAGGTCTCTGGGGAAGGACAGGCAGCTCAGGGTGAGAATGAGGTCTGTCTGAGTGAGGTCAGTCACCTCGCTCTAGTTCACTAGAACAAAGAGATATGAGATCCTGTGACCAGTGTTAATCAGGGAGGTCTAGACAGGGACAAGGGGATAACTCAGGGCAAAGCAAATGCCTGATAGTAGGCAGCACTGTTCAAGATGCTGTCACCTGCTGACCCCTCTGTTCATAGGGACCACAGGTTTGCAGCTACTCTCCTGTTCATGCTCCAGGGACTGTGGATCTCTGACTCCCACTTCTTCACCTCTCAGAGGAATGGATCCTCTCTTTAGGCCCCCTGTGTGAGCCTTGAAGGATTGTGAAAATAGAGTGAGAGAGGGGAGGAAGAGGAGAGCAGAGGGGCAGTTCATCCCCTGCCCAGAGCGTTTGGTGAACAGAAGCCTTCATCATCAATATGGGTTCCACTGTGACTCAGTCTATAATCATATTATTTTCTTGGGGGAGGGATGATTAATTAATGTCAGTTTTTCACTTTTACAGTATCCTAGAGCACTAACAGGGTTTGGTTTTCAGGTGTCCCCCTAAATCTCCAGTTTTAAATCAGAAAATGTCCAGACATGAAATTATTTGATTCTGAGTGGTATAACCCAATCAGTGGATTAATCCATTTGATGGATTAATTATTTGAATGAACAGACTAGTAACTCTAGGCATTGTGGAGTAGTAAAGATGCGGTGATTTGGGACGTGCCCTGGGGTTTGTACTTTGTCCCTGGTGCCTCACTTGCTGTCTCTGCTTTCTGCCTGCCACAAGCCAGCATCTTTCCTGCACCACCAACTTCTCCCATGATGTTCTGACTCCACTAAGGCCCAGAACACTTCAGTCTTATGATCACAGATTGCACCTCTGAAACTGGGAGCCTTATCTTCCTATAAGTTGTTCTTGTCAGGTATTTTGGTCACAGTGATGAAGAGTGAACTAACATAGGTACAGATTAAATGAGTTCTCCAAACTGTCAGAGAGTCAGAATCCCACATGGATCTGCTAGAGGCACACGTGATCCCTCCATCCCCTTCTCAGAGGGTTGGGTTAGGTGTTGTCAGGAAGGAATCAAGAATGTTTGCTCCTGTCCATCCCAGGCCCCACCCTCACCTCCAGATCATCTGCTGAGCAGCCCGCTCTATGGTCTGGCTCTTCTACTTCAGTGAGAAGGAGGTTCCTGCTGCAGACATCCATCATTTTATGCCCTACGCTCAGCCAGGTTTTAGGGAGGAGGAACATGCTGGTTACACCTGCCTAGTCAGGGAATGGCCTAGCAGGAAGGAAGCATATGAAGGCGGACACTAGCAAGTGCACCTCTCCAGGTGTGGCCATCCAGGTTTCAGGTGCTTATTTCACATGCATAGCAGCAGGGGGTATAGCTCAGGGGTAGAGCATTTGACTGCAGATCAAGAGGTCCCTGGTTCAAATCCAGGTGCCCCCTTGTTTATGTACTATTTTGGTAGCTCCCATAACCAGTACCTCTTAGGTGGGCTCTGAGTGACATTGGGAGATCTCCATTGGGGTTGATAGAAACCACTTTCAATCCTGCTTTTCAAAGCTGCATATCATGGGGCTGCAATGACATCCCTTTTATGTATAGGGCCTCCGTTCTCAACCCTACTACCCTACTATCATCATCCAGTACCATGAAGGCCACCTTGACTTGGAGTCCCCCTCCTCATTAGTACTGTGCACACACAGTAGGTCTCAGAAGCCACCTGGAGAGCTCTCCCACCTCCCTGTGCCTCTGCTTCTCTTCCACCTGCACATTCCACCTTCATCCCTTGTTCTCAGTCAAGGACAAATGGCACTTGGTTTGGCCCAGAGCTGGGCACTGTGTGATGAGATGTGTTTCTGCATTCCAACGTTCCTAATTCTCGGGTTTATGTTGGGGGACGGGGGCAAGACTGCTAATAAGGACAAGCACCACCAGGAGGTGAAGACCTGAAGGAGGCTCCAGATGTCAGGAGGGTTACTCAGTTACAGTCAGTGCTCACGGAATTTCATTGATTTAGCCTCTGATTTTAACTATTCTCGGCTTCTACTGGTTTTTGGTGTTGATTTGTTCTTATTTTCCGAAGGCCTTGAGATGTTATGTTAGATTAGTTTTTTGGTACCATTCTATTCTTTTAATATATAAGCACAATGCCATGGATTTTCCTCTTAGAACTGCCTTCAGACTGTCCCAAATATTTTGATATCACTATTCTCACTTCCTTCTAAATATTTTTAATTTTCCTCTGGTTTCTTCTGTTATCCTTTCATCATTCAAAGTTTAAGAATTCCAAGATATTAAAAAATACAAAGATTATGTTTTCTGACCAAAATAAAATTTAACTAGAAATAAATAACATCAAAAACCTAGAAAATCCAACAAGATTTAGAAATTCTCTAGTGTATTCAGAAACAAAAAGTTTTATTTCTAAACAAACTATGTGTCAAGAAAAAATTTGTAATAGGGATTATAAAATATTATACTAATGATTATGACAAAAAAACTAGATGTTGAAACTTGGCAGTTGCAGCAATAGCTGTACCTGGAGGGCAACAAATAGCCTTAATCCACCTACAATAATGTAAATGGAAAAGTGAAGAATAATTAAACATGGATTTAAAAAAAATTTTAAATACAATGGTTAAAATAAATTCAAAAAAGCATCAGGAAGCTGGTATAAGATATTAATTAATGAAATCATCAATTAATGCAGTAGAAAATGAAAAGGATCCATAAAGCTGAAGTTATTCTATGAAATAAATAACAAAAATGATAATTCAGACAGCACTAAGTATAAAAGAAAACACTGATAGTCAACATCAAAAAAGTAAAAGTATACATGATTATATTCTCTATAGAATTAAAAATATTATAAAGAGATTATGAGCCAATTTTGCCAATAAAACCTAATACAAGTTGGAATGGAACATTTTTTAGAAAAACAGTATGCATGAGGAGAGAGAAATCCTTTGATTGATGGTCCTAATTCTCTCTCCCTTCTCACTAATCCACTTTGGTTAGTTTAGGAGAACTGATCTGGCTGAATAGAAAATACAATACTTGATCTGATCCAGGTCCTAGTACATGCACTTCCTGTGTAGTTGATGGCAAAGCTTCACACTCTCCCAACTACCAATAATATGCCAAAAATATGCCCAGAAAGCTTCCACTGTCATGTGGTCCCTCCCACATCTCTGTAAGAGCAGGACATGGTAGGTATCTCCTGCCAGATTTGTTAGAGTGTGTCCAACTGAGTCAAGTCTAAGAATATGTTTTCTTGAAATATAGGGAGATCCATGAGATTATAGATCTCATAATGCATTGTTCACAACTGATCCTTAATAAGTCCTATTTACATTTATAATGTAAATATAAGTAGAGCAATTGGAACACTGGAGGCACATTAGAGGTTGACTGGGGATTGTAGGGGGCCCAGAGGAAAGAAACTTTAACCTGCATCTTGAAAGCTGAGATCTTGAGCAGTACCCAGGATCCCCCAAGACGTGTTTCTTCACCTCTTTGATCTTTGTCTTCATCCTCTGGCATAGTTTTATCAAAATCAATAAAGAAGAAATAGAAATCATAAATAATCCTATAACTCTTGAAAAAGTTAAGTTCTTGAAAATTTTTTGTCATTAAAAATTTTTTTAAAAAATCCTCCACACATGTAGTTTCAACATTTGTTTGACTGAACATTTCAGAAAGAAATGATGCAAGTCTTAGGCAAACACTTCTGAAAATAAAACTAAATAAAATGGTACCTTCCCAACAGATTTTATATAGCTAGTTAAACAGGCTATGAAAAATACCAAAGATTGTGTAAGAACAGAAAACAACAGATCAACCTCGCATATTAACTATGATATTAAAAACAATTTATATTGGCTGGGGTTGTGGCTCAGCAGCAGAGTGCTCGCCTAGCACGTGCAGGGTACTGGGTTCGATCCTCAGCACCACATAAAAATAAAATGAAGGTATTGTGTCCAACTACAACTAAAACGAAATACTTTTTAAAAATTTATAAATGTTTTAATAAATCAAATTTATTGTTACATTAAAAGCATGTAATACCAAATTAATTTTAATTCACAAATGCAAGGTTGGCTTATCATTAGAAAGCTCTGTTAATGCAATTTGGAACATACTATTTATAGCAAATGCTTTGACCCTCTATGGATCAGCTTTTGTCATCTCTGTGCTGACAGGGCCAAGTGCCAACTGTCCCCACCTTGACTTACTCTGACAGCTTGTTAAGGCTGCCAGAACAGGCAAAACCCAAAAGTCCCAGGGAAATAGAACCCCATCCCCAGGAACAGCCCTCAGCCACTATTGCTGGAGTGGGTGGATAAATACCTCATCCTTGTCCTTTGGGGAAGGTGATCTGAGGCAGGGCACACACTTTCAGAGATTCCAAGTGGCACAATGCTCCAGTTGCCTGTGATGCCAACTTTCCTGTATCCAGCTATTTTTCCTTCCTTCCTTTCTCTGACTGACATACCCACTCTACTGGGGATTCCTGGGTTTATCTCCCAAACACTACTTGGCATCAAATTTACTTCTAGAGAAATCCAAACTGAGACCCCAGATTAAAGGAGAAAAATCCTCTGCTTGTTAAAAGACATGAAGATAAACATTCATCAGATTCAGTACACATTTATGAGTTTTAGAAAGTTTTTAGCCAACTAGGGAAAGCACCCTGACTCTATAACATGTGACAAGGAATCTACCAAAAACATGAAATGGAATACTATCCATTGGTGGGATGTTGAAAGCTTTTACTGAAAACTGGGAACCAGACAAAAATGTTTATTATCACCACTGCTCTTCTTAATGAGCTTAATGAGCTTCTTAATCAGTTAGGGCTCAAAAACCATAAAGTAAAATGTGCAGTTTTAAAGGAGAATGAAACCTCCTTAATTTGCAAATGATGCAATTGATCTTGGGAGCACAAAAGGGTCTCTAAGCACATTTTAGATTTATTAGCTGGTCTAGCAATGTGGCTGGATTCAAAGTTGAAAGTAATTGCATTTCAATGTAATGGCCACAAATTTTCAAAAATGAAACGTTCTATTTGACAAACATAAAAATATAAATTCCTAGGAATGAATCAAATCAAAGATGTGAAAATGATCTGTACAACTATGGAGCATCGTGTGGAGAAACGGAAGAACAAAAACAGTGAAAAGATGGATGGTTTAGGGATTGGATACCTCAACATGACAAACATGTCAATTTCCCCGCATTTTATCTAGAAGGTCAAAGCAATCTAATCAAAATATCAAGAGAGAAATTCAACATGCAGGGTGTGAAGATGGGACGGAATTGCAGTAGCCCATATTGCCAGACAAGAAGAAGGAGCTGGAGGATTTGCCCTGCCAGATCTCCAAACTGACCGGAGCCCGGGAAGCAAGGGTTCCCGTGGTTGGTGCAAGCACAGGCAGAGCCCAACAGGTGAGAGCAGATCCTTGGGAGAGCCCCTCACAGACTTGGCTGATGGCCACCATGACCTGCAGAGCAGGGAGGAAAGGCCAGCTGTCCAGCAGATGGTGTGGACGTCTGGGGTGGCCATCAGGAAAGAGAGGTGCCTCTGCCTCATTCCACACTCGAAAATCAGGTCCCAGTGTGTCTCGAACCTCAGAGTGACAGGCAAAACAACAAGTCCGGGGAGTCAGGAAAACATAAGGAAAGGCCGTGAAGGTGGACACAAGAAGCACAGCAGCCACAGAAACAGATGGATAAGGGCGACAGAATGAAAACGAACTCTAGGTCGTTACTAGACACCACTGGGGAAAGTAAGTGGGGTGAAGGCAGAGACTGACAGTGAGGTGGATATTTCAGAAGAATGAGAAGAAAGGTTTTGAATGCTTTCACCACAAAGAAATGAAAAATGCCTAAGGAGACGGGTGTTTAACCCGATTTTAACATCAAATAATGTTCAAATGCATCAAATCACCACCATACATGTCCCGTGTATATGTACAGTTCTCATGTGTCACAAAATGGACACCAGTTAAAGAACTAAGAGGCAACTCATGGGGTGGGAGAGTCTGCATGTATTACTGAAGAAGGGTTCATGGACGAAATATATGAAGAACTTGCACAGAGCAAAGAAAGAGTGTAGACAACACAGTAGGTAAGTGAGCAGAGACGTGTCCCAAAACTGAGTGTGCATCAGACCACAGTGTGAAACAGTGTTCGGACCTCACTGCATTCACGGAGACACAAATTAAACCACAGTGAGATGGCCCTACCTCTCAGCAGGATGGTTACCATGGTAGACACTGAGGATTCCACGTGTTGGTGAGGATGTGTGACCGCAGCCACACTCACCCTGCTGGTGCAGTGGAATCTAGTGTGACCACTTAGACCCCCGACTGGCATTGTCGATACTGAAAACATGAATTCCCTATTATGGAGCAATTCTGTTCCTAGATATAGACCCCAGAGAGTATCCAGCAGCATTGCCCTCAGGAGCCCACACTGGATACACATGGAATGTCTGTTGTCAGTGGGACAGATAGACAAATCATGCTGCAGTCAGCCATGGAACACAGAGCAGGAATGGGAAACAACAAATGATTGCGACAGTGGACAGATGTGGATGGATCTTATTGACATGAGGATGGGTGAAAGGGGCCAGACTCAGAGTATCTCATGTCTGATTCCATGTAGATGCAGCTGCACAGCAGGCCAACTCATCCATGCTGATGTTCTTGGGAGGAGGCAATAATAAGGAGGGAGTCCACAGGAGCCTCTGAGTGCTAGAGACTGAGTCTTCATTCTGGTGGTTACACGTGTGCATGCATGTAAACCTCCATCAACCTCTCCATGATAACTCACATACTTGATTGAATATGCTATACCTCCTTAAAATAAATAAAAAGGAAACATGTCAATTACATTTTCATTTCTTGAACATCTCATTTGATTCATTCAAAATACCTATTTGTTCATTTTGGTAATCTTTACTCCTCAATTCAGCTTCTAATTCTCTCTTATGAAAGATACTCTGATTTATTCAAATAGTTTTATATGTGGTCTCTTGCAGGTTGAGTTCCATTGTTTATTCTTTCTCTTTACTTGAATGGAGCTAGTTCCTTGGGAGCCTATGTGTTCAGCAAACAATATGAAAAACTTAGTACGTGCCAGTCTTTCATATGAATTAAACCATGTAGTCTATAAACAACCCAACAAAGTGTACACTCTTTTTTTTTCACAAATGGATCTTAACTTTTCACTTCTCTTGTTGTATATGTTGCAGAGTAACAATTCATGCATTCATACATATACATAGGGTAATAATTCTCATCCCATCATCTTTTCCTTCCCTACTCCTCCTCCTCTATTCTCACTCTTCTCTGCCCAACCCAAGTTCCTCCATTTTTCCCTTGACCCACCCCTTTACGGATCAGCATTGGACTTATAACAGAAAACATTTGGTCTTGATAGCATGATATACTCAAACTCTATCCATTTACCTGCAAATGCCATAATTTTATTACCCTTTAAGGCTGAGTAATATTCCATTAAATGTATGTATATACCACAGTATCTTTGTCCATTCATCTATTGAGAGGGACCTAGGTTGGTTCCACAGTTTAGCTATTGTGAATTGAGCTGCTAGAACATTGATGTGGCTTTGTCACTGTAATATGCTGATTTTAAGACCTTTAAGTAGAGACTGGGGAGTGGGATAGCTGGGTCAAATGGTGGTTCCATTGCAAGTTTTCTGAGGAATCTCCATACTGTTTTCCAGAGTGGTTGCATCAATTTGCAGTCTCACCAGCATTGAGAGAGTGTAACTTTTCCCCCACATCCTCGCCAACACTTATTGTTGCTTGTATTCTGATTACTGCTATTCTGGAGTGAGATGAAATCTTAGAGTAGTTTTGATTTGCATTTCTCTAATTACTAGAGATATTGAACATTTTTTCATTTATTTGTTGACTGATTGTACATATTCTTCTGTGAAATATCTACTCAAATCCTTATACATTTATTGATTGGGTTATTTGTTTTTGTTTGTTTGTTGTTGTTGGTGTTAAAATTTCTGAATTATTTATATACCCAGGAGATTAGTGCTCTATCTCATGTGCATGTGGTAAAGATTTCCTCCCATTTTGTTGGCTCTCTCTTCATGTTATTGATAGTTTCCTTTGTTATTATCACCATTTTGCAGGATTACAGATGAGGAACAAGGGAGAAGTGTCCAGCTCCTGAAATTAAAACCCAGGCTGTCAGAATTCAGAGTCAATGCTGCGGGCACCTGTGTCACCCTGCTCCTGCCAAGCTGCTGAGAGCATGTCCTGCTCCTTGAGCTCTCTTGGTGTTGGTTCTTCAATATTCAGATTCCTAAATCTACTTCCACGTCTGCATCATTCTCTGTGTGTATTAACTGGAGGAGAAGTTGGAAGGGTTATCATTTGTTGTAGATTTTTATTTTGTAGAAAGTGCCCTTAACTGAGGATTGGGAGGAGGGTCAGTCCAAATGTGAAGAAGTGGGTCAGAGCAGACACCTGTATCACTGGAGTGTGTTGCAGTAGGTCCCACCATGAAGGCGCAGTATTTGGCTGGGAGGGCCATTCTAGCATCTAGTGCTTCTCCAGGCTGCTACCTGCACAGGGCCCCAAAGCTGGGAAGACACAGGCTGAGGACTGTTGTGGAGGGGAGGCTGTCTGTTGTAGGCAGCAGGGTGATGAGTTTCCTCTGACCCAGGCCTGGCAGCTGCCAAGAGCTCCCATCCTGAAGTAGTGACTCACACGTCACAGGTTGTCTCGAGTGGCTGTAGGACTCAAAGATATAATGAACCCCATAAAAGTAGCAGGGGGTATAGCTCAGGGGTAGAGCATTTGACTGCAGATCAAGAGGTCCCTGGTTCAAATCCAGGTGCCCCCTACATAGGCTTGATTTTGGCCTTCCCTTATAAAGGAACTAAACTGTGAATTAATCCATCTGATGGATGAACCATTTGCATGGACTAACTGGGTGGTAATTGGAGGCAGCTGGGGTATACCTGGAAGATGTAGCCACTGGGATATCACTGGGGTTTAAATTTAGTTCCTGGTGGCTCATTTCCTATCTCTGCTTCCTGCCTCCTGATAAACCCAGCCTAATTCCCTCTTAAGTTCAGGAGCCATCTTGTCACAAGTTATAAAATATTCATTTCTGTTATCTGTAAAATATTAGGATTTCTATTTGGCATGGCCATATTTTGATGTTTTAAACTTACTTGGAATGCCTGCCCATGCCTTGAACTCACCTATTCCTGGATTTCCCTGACCAGATAACAACCCTCTCTGAAACCTCAGTGGCCCCTCATAAATTCTGGCTTTCCCTGGCCAGATAACAACCCTCTCTGAAATCCTAATGGTGCCTCATAAATTCTGATGTTGGGATCTAAATTTACTCCCTAACTGCTGAACTATTTAGACCATGAACCTACTACCTGCCTTTGTTTGATGCTTGTCAAAATTCTGTTGTCTGTAAGTTCTCAAGACACGCCTCCCTTTTTGAAACTTTCTGTGCTATAAAGCTGCACTCCTAGAGAGCTGGAGAATACTGTCTTCTATTCCCACGGGTTTTGGGAGAGACATTGCTGTATGGCCGGAATTACAAGCTTGCTTTTATTTGATTTAAAAATAGAGTCAGTGGTCTTTTATTTGCATTGTGGTTTAACACTACCGTAAACTGAGTAGATTTCCTTTGCCACACTCTTTCTCCATGATACTCAGCCTCACTTTTGGCCCAAAATACTGCAATAAGATAACCATGAACTGACCCTCTGAATTCATGAGTCCAAAATCAACATTTACTCCTTAAATGGGGTTCTTGTGAGGTATTATGGTCACCATTATGATTTAGATATGAGGTATCCCCCAAAAGTTAATGTGTGAGAAAATGAAAGAAGGTTTAAGGTGAAATGATTGGGTTATGAGAGCATTAATATTATCAGTGCCTTGATCCCCTGATAGGGTTTAACCGGTTGGTAACTGAAGTAGGTAGTGTGTGGCTAGAGGAGGTGGGTGCCTGGGACTTGCCTTTGGGGTATATATTTTGTCTGTGGTGAGGGAATCTCCCTCTGCTTCCTGGAGTGATGTCCTGACTTGCTTTCCTCTACCACACCATCTGCCATGACGTTCTGCCTCAGCTGAAGACCTGCAGAATGGAGCTGGCTGGGATGGATGAACCTCTGAAAACACGATAGCCACACAAAATTGACCTCCTTAAAATTTGTCTTGTCAGGTGTTTTGGTCACAGTATGAGAAACTGACTAAAAGAGTCACAGTAGTGAGATGCTGACTAACACAGGCACAGATCAAAGCAATAGATCAAACCTATCTCTGACTCAGATCCTGCAGGGAGCTTCTGGAGGCACATGGGACCCTTAGGTCCTTTCCCAGAGGGTGGAGGTCTCAGGGGGAAACCAAGGTTTGCTCTTGCCCATCCCAGACCCCAACCTCAAGTACTAATTAGAATCACCTGAACAGCCTATAAAAGTGCCATTTCCCAGTGCCACCCTCACCTCCAAAGGATCTGCTGAGTAGCCAGCTCTTGTAATCTGGCTCCTCTGGTTCAGTGTAAAGGAGGTTCCTACTGCAGGCAGCCACCATTTTTAGGCACCACCCTCAGCCAGGTTCTAAGGAGGAGGAAGGTGCTGGTTACACCTACAGGTGTATAGACAGGAAGGGGTGTGGCCTAGCAGGAAGTTAGTGTATGATGGCAGAACACTAGCAAGTGCACATCTCCAGGTGGGAACTCCTAGGTGTGGCCATCCAGGTTTAAGGTGCTTATTACACACACAAGGCAACAGGGTGTATAGCTCAGGGGTAGAGCATTTGACTGCAGATCAAGAGGTCCCTGGTTCAAATCCAGGTGCCCCCTACTCATGCTTACTTTTGACATCCTCTCCTACACAGCTGCCTCCATTTCCTCTTTTTCTTCAGTACACACCAGATAAACATTCTCTTTACCACAAGCAGCCAATGCTGAGGCTCTACTATGGTTATTCTTAACCCCATGTATGAATTAGAATCACCTGAACAGTCTATCAGAGTGCCATTTCTCAGGCCCCACTCTAAATCCACTTTAGCACAATATTTTACAGGGAGAGGTTTGTCTCTTGTCTTCTTTTGCTGTTCTGTGGACGGTGTTGTGATCCTAAAGTGGGAGACGCCAACTGGGACCCTGAAGGCAGAGCACTAGAATACCTGGAGTGAAGGACTATGGCACTTGTCCCTATGATATGCCATGCCAAACCTGGACCACCTAATTGTACTTTCATGTGGGACAAAAGAAAACTTCTGGTTTAATTGCTCATTAGTGTCTTGTATTGATTTTTGGCCATTTGTGTGTTCAGATGCACAGTCAAGTCTTATTCTACACAAAACCCCAACCCAACCCTCACTCATGGCTGTTCCCTCTCAAGGTCTTAGAACCTGCAGGTTCTTGCTCACACCTCTCCTCATTTCTACCTCATCTTCCTGCTATTACTGAACCTATTAATTATCCTCATATTGACCTTCTTCTCCTCCATCTCTCTCTGGGCCATGATCCTAGGCAACCCTGTGGCTCTCCTGTTTGTGTACCCATGTGGACCCTAGAGTTGCCCCTCACACCTGACTCCAGCTCCTCTTAGGCCTTTGCCTGTGTCCTCTCTTTTTCCCTCACAGCTCCTTTCTTGTTCCATGAACACAAATGCCGGGTGCTATTTCTACCTTTGTTCTGCAGTCTCCAGTTGTTGTTGGAGTAAAGAATGGAGCCAGACACATGGTTCCATGCAAATCTGTGGCAGAGGGATCTCAATTATTACCCTCTTTTAATGGTAAAGGGTATGAATTATGTCATTATGTTCCTTTCTTTTCATTCTTTTAAAGAATTGGGGAGTATGTCTGTATTTGACTGCAGGTCCCTTGTTCAAATCCAGGAGCACCCTGCAGTATCACCTTCTACCTTCCTTATTTAGCAGTCTCCTTATTAGAAAGGTCTTTGGTCATCTTCCCCTCTCTCCAGAGTCTGTCCTGGCATCAGTGTGCCTCATCAGCATATTGAGGAGGTATGGTCACTCTTTTCCATGGTTTATCACCTCTGTGTCTGTAGCTTGTGCTCACCTGAAGCCTGGAGATATTTCTGTGCCTCTCAACAGGCAAGAGCCCTCTCCAGTCCCTGGGCTTCTGTGCTCAGCCAAATGTTTTTCTCATTAGTTCAACTTGGAATCATGAAAGTTTAGTGGGGCTGGGGAAACAATCCCTTGCCACTGTTCATCCTATCATCCAATAATTCTAATTGGCAGGAAAAAGGTATTGGAATTTACTCTTGTATTTTAAATGACTTTTAGGATACAATGCATATGAAGGTGTAACACTAGCAAGTACACATGTGATGGTGGTAAAATCCAGGGTGTGGCCAGGCAGCTTTAGAGTGCTTATTAGACACACATAAAGAGCAGGGGGTATAGCTCAGGGGTAGAGCATTTGACTGCAGATCAAGAGGTCCCTGGTTCAAATCCAGGTGCCCCCTCCTTTTGAACTCAATGGAAATTCGTGACAAATTGTCTGAAATAGTAAACATCACGTTAAGTGAAATAAGCCAGACTCAGAAAAATCAAGAAATGTTTCCTTTCCTATGTATAAGTGGGAGGAAATTAAGGGAAAGAAGGTGTGTAAGTATCAAATATCATAATGATAAAGGGAATATCAGTGGAGTAGAAGAAGGAGACAGAGGAAGAGAGAATGGATGGGAAATGGGATGAAATAGGGTATGAATTTAAGAAATTCATGTTATATGTATATATAATTGGTACACAGAGAATTTCACCTTTATGTATATGTAGAAAGCATCAATGAAAAATAAGTGAGTGAAAAGAAAATCAATAGAATATAGAAAAGAGAATAATGGAGAGTGGAGGGAGGGCAAAAAGGGGGAATGGAATTTAAACCAAATTCCATATGTTTGATTTTGTCAAAATGAAACCAACTTATGTATAATTATAATGCACTAATAAAACTAATAGAAAAAACTTTTCACAAAGGGGTAGAATTGACATTTGTGGGGAAAAATAAAGAACTCAAATTGCTATTTCTAGCAGCCATAAGAATTTTCAGAGAACTCCAGGCAGTATTTGATTCTGCAAGACTGCTAAATTATGATGTAAATTTAATTCACAGCTTCCCTGGTGTGACAATTAGGGATCTGATCTGGAAAATTAGATCCCAAGAATTGTCATGGGAATTCATAGGATTTGTACAACCTGTAGGTTTTCTAATCAGAAGAGCGCCAACCCTCCCTGACAGCTGGAGGCCCTCCTGCTCTCCCGCTGAGCTGACCCTGTTCTACTTTGCCTCTCCTCTTATCTCAGCCATATTGCCTCTGTCTTTTGATCAATAACTTGAGAAAATCCAGCATGCCAACTTCAGAGTCACACCTTGCAGGTGGAGGCTTCAATGCCAAAGTAATCACCAGACTATGCTTATTCTTAACAGCAAAAATCGGTTGAATGTATGTAGAAATGAATTCATGACAGCCGTGGACTAAGGAGAGAAAAATAGCAATGTTAAACTCTACAGAGTTTCTTATTGGTTTGATTCTGGCTTCAGAGTCCTACCTGGATAAGCAGAAATTAGTTTTATTGTTGTCTCAACGTGTTGGTTCAAACTGGAAATCAAAATATTTTAAAAACCAATGGAACCAAGATGCCAGAATATCTAAATCTAGATGGGAAAAGTGGAGTATCCTATGTGTGACATGTCCATACCTCTGCCTCCTACACAATAGTTATATGACAACCCTTTCAATACAACCTCAAGAAATACAGCATTTGCTTGAGGGCTATCTTTGAGAACCATTTTATTTGCATATCTTTATGGACTCATGACAGATGCCATAGCTACAATTTGTCTCCTAATTAGATTTGAGGATGAAAGTTTTTTAAAAAGTGGAAGAAGCTAAAAATTGCCCTCAATCATCCCGTTCCAGGCATCTTAATAGCCCACAGAAATACTGTTGATGCAAATAGTCTGTTCATGTGGAGTGTGAGCACCCACACAGAAGAGGCTCATTTTCTCATTCTTACAAACAACACTGCAATGGCTAACCATGTACATACAGCTTTGCACACTCTACAAGATGAACTAAATGCACACTTTAAAGTACTCTGCTTGCAAGTAACCTCCCAGAAAAGACATAGCAGTTATGACACATCCCACCATCCGTGTAAAAAGTGTCCATCACCTTTTGAAATAATCACATATATTCCATGCATGAATGGTTATGTCACAATGAGGGAGGTTTCAAGCTGGTGGAAGAGATGAGGTTGCTTTCCTGGCTGCACCATGGTATGAATGCAAGAAAGTAGATAGGAACCTTCTCAGCAAGATGGTTTGAATAAAAAGGGACTGTACTGGGAATTTATACTGGATATTCAAAGCAGATCAGGGACTCGGGAGGTTGGATATTACAACATAAAGAAGGAGCCTCAGCCCCACTGCCCCCCCACCACTGCCAACAGAGCCACTCAGACCAGTCCCCCCACAATCAAATTGGAGCAATAAGGAAATTAAAGGAACACACATTTTTAGGATGTTTGTGGCATGTCTGGGTATGGAGAGATCCAAGATCAAACACACAGCCAGACTTACCAAAAGGTGTGCTTCACAATGTCAAGCTGCATCTCTTCCTACTGCTCCAGGATGACAAAGGAACCATTTTGCAGCTATGATGTGGTGCTGGCATCTGGGGGAGTCACCTCATAGTAAACCACAGTATTATGAAGATGCCTAACATACAGAATAAGGAGATAATTTTAAAGATTGCCAAAAACCTGACAGGATCACATTTAGAGGGAAAATAAACTGGATCTCAGTGGATTTCTCAACCCAGACCCTCAAAGCTAGGAGGTCTTGGAATAATATATACCAAGCTCTGAATGAAAATAGACTCCAACCAAGAATACTGTACCCAGCAAAATTAAGCTTCAGAACTGGCAATGAAATTAAAATCTTCTATGACAAAGAAAAGTTAAAAAAATTCAAAATTAGGAAGCCTGCACTACAAAACATACTCAATAAAATATTTCATAAAGAAGAATTGAGAAAAAAAGTGAAAACCAGCAAAGACAGAAACTACCCTAGAAGAACAGTCAATCACAGGTGAAACCAATTCACATCAAAAAACAGAAATCATGTCTCAATAATAGCACTAAATGAAAATGGCCTAAACTCATCATCAAATCTATGTCTAAAGACATAGATTTGCAGACTGGATTACAAAACAAGAACCAACAATATGCTGTCTACCAGAGACTCACCTCAAAGGCAAAGACATCCACAGACTGAAGATAAAAGGATGGGAAAAGAAGACATATTATTTCTTGTCAACTATCCACCTATCAGACAAAGTGGTCTTCAAGCCAAAGTGAATCAGAAGGGACAAAGAATATCATACTGCTTAAGGTACCTGAAATTATACTACAGAGCTGTAGTAACAAAAATGGCATGGTATTGGAACCAAAACAGACATGAAGACCAATGGTACAGTATAGAAGACACAGGGGAAAATCCCCATAAATACAGTTGTCTCCTACTAGACAAAGGAGCCATAAACCTACATTTGAGAAAAGATAGCCTCTTCAATAAATGGTGCTGGAACAACTGGAAATTCATATGTAGCAGAATAAAATGAACCCCCCACCCTCACCCTGCACAAAACTTAACTCAAAGTGGATCAAGGACCTAGGCATTAGAACAGAGAACCTGTACCTACTAGAAGAATAAGTAGGCCCAACTCTCCATTATGTCAGCTTAGGAACCAACTTCCTAAACAAGAGTCCTAAGGAATCAAAGAATCAAGAATCAAAAACGGGATGGTATCAAACTAAAAAGCTTCTTCACAGGAAAGGAAACAATCAAAACATGAAGAGAGAGCCTACAGAATGGGGAAAATATTTGCCACCTACACCTCAGGTAGAGTATTAACTTCCAGGATAAACAAAAAACTCAAGAAACTTAACACCAAAAAATCCATTAAACCAATCAATAAATGGGCAAAGGAACTGAACAGGCACTTCACAGAAAAAGAAATACAAATGGCAAAAAATATATGAAAAAATGTTCAACATCTCTAGAGATTATACAAACACAAATTAAAACTACACTGAGATTTCATCTCACTCCAGTCAGAAGGGCAATTATCAAGAATACAAGTGACATTAAACATTGGTGAGGATGTGGGGAAATAGGTACACTCATACATTGCTGGTGGGACTGCAAATTAATGCAACCCCTCTGTAAAGCAGTATGGAGACTCTTCAGAAAACGTGGAATGAGATCACCAATTGACCCAGCTATCCCAATATTCAGTCTCTACCCAAAGGACTTAAAATCAGCATACTACAGTGACGCAGCCACATCAATGTCTATAGTAGCTCAATTAACAATCACTAAGCTATGCAACCATCCTAGGTGCTCCCTCCAACAGATGAAAGGATAAAGAAAACATGGTATATATACACAATGGAATATTACTCAGCCTTAAGGAAGAATGACTTTATGACTTTTGCTGGTAAATGGATGGATCTGGAGATATCATGTTAAGTGAAATAAGCCAATCCAAAGAAGCCAAAGGTCAAATGTTCTCTCTGATATGCAGATGCTAACGCACAACAAGACAGGGAGGAGAATAGAAGTTTAGTTGGTTAGATAAAGGGGAATGGAGGAAAGGGAGAGGAAATAGAAATAGGAAAGACAGTAGAATGAATCTCACATAACTTTCCTATGTTCTGATAAGAATCTACCAGAGGTTTTCATGTAAGAATCCTCATCATGTACAACCACAAGAAGGGGATCCTAGTTAGAATAATTTATACTTGACGTATGCCTAATATCAAAATACACTCATGAGGGTTTTTTTTTTTTTGAGAGATGTATAGACAAAGCATTAGCAACCTTTACTAAAAGACATTGAGACTGTGTTAAGAAAAAGATCTCTTGGCCTCTAATATTCCACATATGGGAAGCAAGCTGAGAAGACTGCTCATATAATTGCCACTGACTTTGTCATAAACTACAAAGGAGAATGATGGAAAGTGCTGGTTCTCTGAAGGTGGAGCCAGGCAATTTCTTATGCAGAAGGTCTGAATTGGAGTCAGTCCCAGGTAACAGAATCAGGGCCCAGTCAGGGAACCTTCCCTAATCCTGGGTGGCTATTGGTGGCACCACTGAGTTTTAAAGTGGTTATTTATGTATTATCATAGTAATATGCTGGAAAACATTTAAATAGGTATCTAGAAGGGTGTTCCAGCTGTAACATCAGATTATAAAATAAGATATACCCCCTTTTTCCAGTAATTTGAATGTCTTTGTTGTTGCTGTACTTCCAGTTTTTCCAATTTTCACGCTGGAATTTTTATGAAGAAAGATTGATACAGAGATCTGTGAGAGCTGATACAGAGGGTCACCTGGATTCAATGTACATCATTAAGACTTTGATTTGTCTAGGGCTGGGACTATAGCTCAGTTGGTGGAGTGCTTGCCTTGCATGCACAAGGCTGGGGTTCAATCCCTAGGACCACAAAAGAAAGAAAAAAGAATCTAGATTTGTCTCATTGGATAAATTTGTTTATGTACTTGTTGTAGAAGTGGCTGATATGTTGTAGAAGTGGCCAGGACCCAGCCTCCTTCCCTCTCATATTTCTCAACTTATGAATGAAAAGAGAGGGAAGAATTCCATTTACTGAGGGAATTGAGAATGTGCATACAATCAGACTGGGTAGGAAAGAGCCTAAAGACAAGTAAGAGTCCTCTGGGGACTGGCAACGCTGACCTCCTGGCCTGAAGAGGGGTCTCTTGTCAGGCTGTGGTGCATGTGCAGTTTCCATCAGGGAGGAAGGAATTGCACTCACAGTGCACTATGGAGTCCTTGGCCGTGGGAACAGGTGACACATGCTAAGGGGAACCCAGTCAGTCAAGGGGTCACAGCTCAGGGATAGAGCATTTGACTGCACAAGTGGTCCCTGTGCAATTCCAGGTGTCACCTACTGACATATTTATACATTTTTTATTGGCACACCTACACTGGTCTTTTCTCTGGTCAGTGTTCTCCCTGCCATTCACCCTCAGCATCACCCTTCCTAAGGCTCTGTCTGTTGTCTCTGGTGCCATCATTACCTGGCAGAAGGAGGACTCCTGTGGTCAGTGATCTGTGTGTTTTTCTGAAGATCTTCCTTAGTGGCTCTGTAAACTTGACATTGAAAGGAAAGTGATCATGACTCTCAGAGTGACCAAGAGATCTTTCTTGCAGCAGCTTGTTTCTTGCAGAAACAAGATCTTTCTTGTCTGATTAACAGGGAGAGAAGTGAGAAAGAGAGAAAGCGGGAGAGACCAGGGAAAGAGAGAAGAAAGAGAGAAAAAGAGAACTAAACGAGAGAGAGAGAGAGAGAGAGAGAGAGAGAGAGAGAGAGAAGAAAGAGAGAGGGTAGGGGGAGAGTTTTTATAGCCAAAATCTAATAAGGTCTTTGGGTCTGAAGCCTGCCATGTTGACGTACAATGATTGAATCATACAGTAGTTGATAAGGATGTCATCTTTTGCCTTCAGTCAGACTGGGCCTGGGCTAGATGTGGGTTTCTGTTGCACCAACAGGTGGGGGTTGAGTGTTCAGCCTTGAGTGGGGTTGAGTGTTCACATTTGAGGCAAACAAGTGGTAAGGAACCAGACGGGGATCCCACATGGTGGCGGGCGGAGAGGCAGCGCTTTCAGTACCCCCTCAGTGATGGGGTCTGAGAGACGCATAGATACACTTAGATTCTACCTGAGGAGAATCTCCTAGCAAAATTCCACTGAAGAGAGACCGGCCAGGAGTTGCTAGGATTTTTGGAAGTGACAGTTTGCCCCAGACGAGTGAATCCCCGCCACGAGACACAGAGGTCCACACCCGCCAGCTGCTGTCCACACGCCGCAGCGTGGCCACCCGCCCGCAGCCACCGTGACTGGGTGGCTAGCCTCCGAGATGCAGCTTGGCAGGAAGAGGTCTTTAGCCAAGCCTTCATGAAATAGCGAGCCGGGAGCTGAGGCCAACTGGGGACGGACCAGTCCCACCCCTCCCTTTCGACACTCTGGCAAGGAGATTGGGGCCCGCCATAGCAGAGAGGTGATGTCACCGGCGATCGGCCGATGGAATTCCATCCCAGCGGAATCCACTTTAGCAGTGTGTGACTCCCACCCCATCCAGATACAAGCAGCCAGGAAACCTCAGGGATCTCTCCGGGGGCGTGTCTTTAGGGAAGCAGAGGGGATTCCGACCCCCAACCCCCCATATCACCAGCGGCGACTCCCAAGGTCTTAGCCGCCAGTTTACCACAGCACTGGGGCTTAAATGGGATGTGCGGTGGGGCCGCAAGTGTAACTAGATCTTTGGGGAACCGCTTCCGGTGAACAGGACCTGGCTGGCCAGCTGACAGGAGGAAGTCACGGAGGGGCTGGAGAAGTGAAACAGCTCTAGACTGACAAGATTGAGAGACTCCCAGGAGCCGCCTTACAGGGACTGCTATCGGCACGTAGAGGGCAGAAGCTCAGCTCGGAGGGCACAGCTCTGCCTACTGGAAGAGAAGAAAATGGATCTCTAAGACTTCAATTTTTTTTCTTCTCTCTCTGTTCTTTTCTCCCCTTTTCCTTCTTTCTTTCTTTCCCATTTCAAGTTTATTGTTCTTTTCATTCTCCTCTAATCTATCTCTCTCTCTCTCTCCTTCTTTCTTTTTAAGAGCACCTTCCTTCCCCTACCCCCCAACTTTCATCCCAAGCATTACGTCTTCCATTACGTGTAATTGTCTAAATGCAAATAGGTGAATGTTTCGAGGCTGTCTATAGGGCTCCTAAATACCTAGCTACTACCAACACCCTGATCAAATAGCCTGTTAGTATCCCCCTTCAGTAGAGCAATCTTCTAAAGTAGCCAAGACATACTAACCCTCATACCATCATGGCACCTAACCTAAACATAAAGTCCTAAGAACAGACAACAAATCACTATATGCATACAGAACCCGGAAGCCTTTTATGAATTGAATGAATCAGCTTTAAAGTACAATAAAGCCCAACATTTCTAGGCATAATCTCCCATCACAAAGGAGAGACAAGAGAGATATACAAAACCAAAACAAATTTATAGGAGAAACCAGTTACACAGCAGTCAAACAGAGCTGGAAAGTAACATGAACAACATGAAAAAACAAGGGAAAAAAGGATTACAAACAATGCAGGACAACTTAAATCTACAGGAGGACCTAGAAGCATCAGAAACATGGACAGGGAAAGAACTCAAGGCATACCTAACTCATATGGAACGGAATATTAGAGAAGACATGAGACAGCAAGTCCAAGCAATGAAAGTATATTTTGAAAACGAATTAAACAAACAAATTCAAACTTCAAAGAACGAGCTTTGCCAGGAGATAGAGATTTAAAAAAAAGATCAAACAGTAATCCTAGAAATGCAGGAAACCATAAACCAAATTAAAAACTCTAACAAGAATATTACAAATAGACTAGATTAAGTAGAAGTCAGAACATCAGATAATGAAGACAAAGTTTATCAACTATACAAGAATATAATCAACACAGAAAGGAAGCTTAAATTAAATCTCATGAACAATCTATCCAAGAGATATGGGATGTCATAAAAAAAACAAACTTGAGAGTCATTGGGATAGAAGAAGATATAGAGGTTCAAACCAAAGGAATGGACAACCTATTAAATGAAATAATTCTAGAAACCTTCCCAGAGATGAAAGATGAAATGGATTGCCAAATCCTGAAAGCCTACAGGACCCCAAACATTCAAAACCGTAATAGACCAACTCCAAGACATATAATTATGAAGATAGCCAACATACAGAACAAGGAGAGAATATTAAAAGCTACGAGAGAAAGGAGGTAGATTACATTCAGGGGTAAACCAATTAGGTTAACGACTGATTTTTCATCACAGACTTTGAAAGCGAGAAGATCCTGGAACAACGTATTTCAAATGCTGAAAAATAATGGATTCCAACCAAGAATACTGTATCCAGCAAAATTAAGCTTCAGATTTGACAATGAAATTAAAATCTTTCACGATAAACAAAAGCTAAAAGAATTCGCAGCCAGAAAACCAGCACTGCAAATCATTTTGAGCAAAATACTACAAGAAGAGGAATTGAAAAATAGCGCCCAAAATGAACAGTGGGAGGTATCTCAGTAAAGGGGGACAAAAATAACCAAAGAGGAAAAACTAGCCAAACTAAAATAAATAAATAAATAAACATGACTGGAAGTACAAACCATATTTGAATTGTAACCTTAAATGTTAATGGCTTAAATTCACCAATCAAGAGACATAGGCTAGTAACCTGGATTAATAAAACAAATCCAACAATATGCTGCCTTCAGAAGACTCAAATGATAGGAAAAAGACATACACAGGCTGAAGGTGAAAGGTTGGGAAAAATCATACCACTCACATGGCCCTCAGAAGCAAGCAGGGGTGGCCATACTCATATCGAATAAAATCAACTTCAAACCTAAGTTAATCAAAAGGGATAAAGAAGGACACTACATACTTTTAAAGGGAACCATCCACCAACAAGACATAACAATTACCAATTTGTATGCACCAAACAATGGTGCTGCAACATTCATAAAACAAACTTTCCTCAAGTTCAAGAGTCAAATAGACCACAACCCAATAATTATGCGTGACTTCAACACACCGCTCTCGCCATTAGACAGATCCTCTAGATAAAAGCTGAATAAAGAAACTATAGAACTCAATAACTCAATCAATAACCTAGACTTAACCGACATATATAGAATATATTAACCATTATCAAGTGGATACACGTTCTTCTCAGCAGCACATGGATCCTTCTCAAACATAGACCATATATTATGCCACAGGGCAACTCTCAGTAAATATAAAGGTGTGGAGATATTACCATGCACCATATCTGATCATAATGGAATGAAACTGGAAATAAATGATAAAAGAAGGAAGGAAAAATCGTGCATCACCTGGAAAATGAACAATATGTTACTGAATGATCAATGGGTTACAGAAGACATAAAGGAGGAAGTAAAAAAAATTCTTAGAGATAAACGACAATACAGACACAACATACCGGAATCTATGCGACACAATGAAAGCAATTTGAAGAGGGAAATTCATTTCCTGGAGTTCATTCCTCAAAAAAAGAAAAAAAACAACAAATAAATGAACTCACACTACATCTTAAAACCCTAGAAAAGGAAGAGCAAAACAACAGCAAATGTAGTAGAAGACAAGAAATAATTAAAATCAGAGCGGAAATCAATGAAATTGAAACAAAAAAAAACATTGAAAAAATTGATAAAACTAAAAGTTGGTTCTTTGAAAAAATAAATAAGATCGACAGACCCTTAGCCATGCTAATGAAGAGAAGAAGAGAGAGAACTCAAATTACTAACATACGGGATGAAAAAGGCAATATCACAACAGACACTACAGAAATACAGAAGATAATTAGAAAGTATTTTGAAACCCTATATTCCAATAAAATAGAAGATAGTGAAGATATCGACAAATTTCTTAAGTATTATGATCTGCCCAGATTGAGTCAGGAAGACACACACAATTTAAACAGACCAATAACAAAGGAAGAAATAGAAAAAGCCATCAAAAGACTATCAACCAAGAAAAGCCGTGGACCGGATGGGTATACAGCGGAGTTTTACAAAACCTTCAAAGAAGAATTAATACCAATACTTTTCAAGCTATTTCAAGAAATAGAAAAAGAAGGAGCTCTTCCAAATTCATTCTATGAGCCCAACATCACCCTGATCCCGAAACCAGACAAAGACACTTCAAAGAAAGGAAACTACAGACCAATATCTCTAATGAACTTAGATGCAAAAATTCTCAATAAAATCCTGGCGAATCGAATACAAAAGCATATCAAAAAAATTGTGCACCATGATCAAGTAGGATTCATCCCTGGGATGCAAGGCTGGTTCAATATACGGAAATCAATAAATGTTATTCACCACATCAATAGACTTAAAGATAAGAACCATATGATCATCTCGATAGACACAGAAAAAGCATTCAACAAAGTACAGCATCCCTTTATGTTCAAAACACTAGAAAAACTAGGGATAACAGGAACTTACCTCAACATTGTAAAAGCTATATATGCTAAGCCTCAGGCTAGCATCATTCTAAATGGAGAAAAACTGAAGGCATTCCCTCTAAAATCTGGAACAAGACAGGGATGCCCTCTCTCACCACTTCTATTCAATTTAGTTCTTGAAATACTAGCCAGAGCAATTAGACAGACAAAACAAATTAAAGGCATAAAAATAGGAAAAGAAGAACTTAAATTATCACTATTTGTGGATGATATGATAATATATCTAACAGACCCAAAAGGGTCTACAAAGAAACTGCTAGAGTTGATAAATGAATTCAGCAAAGTGGCAGGATATAAAATCAACACGCATAAATCAAAGGCATTCCTGTATATCAGCAACAAAACTTCTAAAATGGAAATGAGGAAAACCACTCCATTCACAATATCTTCAAAGAAAATAAAATACTTGGGAATCAACCTAACAAAAGAGGTGAAAGATTTATACAATGAAAACTACAGAACCCTAAAGAGCGAGATGGAAGAAGATCTTAGAAGATGGAAAAATGTACCATGTTCATGGATAGGCAGAACTAACATCATCAAAATGGCGACATTACCCAAAGTTCTCTACAGGTTTAATGCAATGCCAATCAAAATTCCAATGGCATATCTTGGAAAAATAGATAAAGCAATCATGAAATTCATATGGAAAAACAAAAGACCCAGAATAGCAAAAGCAATTCTAAGCAGGAAGTGTGAATCTGGAGGTATAGCGATACCAGATTTCAAACTGTACTATAGAGCAATAGTAACAAAAACAGCATGGTACTGGTACCAAAACAGGCAGGTGAACCAATGGTACAGAATAGAGGACACAGAGACCAATCCACAAAATTACAACTTTCTTATATTTGATAAAGGGGCTAAAAGCATGCAATGGAGGAAGGATAGCATCTTCAACAAATGGTGCTGGGAAAACTGGAAATCCATATGCAACAAAATGAAGCTGAACCCCTTTCTCTCGCCATGCACAAAAGTTAACTCAAAATGGATCAAGGAGCTTGATATCAAATCAGAGACTGCACCTGACAGAAGAAAAAGTTGGCTCCGATCTACATACTGTGGGGTCGGGTTCCAAATTCCTTAATAGGACGCCCATAGCCCAAGAGTTAATAACAAGAATAAACAAATGGGAGTTACTTAAACTAAAAAGTTTTTCTCAGCAAGAGAAACAATAAGAGAAGTAAATAGGGAGCCTACATCCTGGGAACAAATCTTACTCTTCACACTTCAGATAGAGCCCTAATTTCCAGAATATACAAAGAACTCAAAAAATTAAACAATAAGATAACAAATAACCCAATCAACAAATGGGCCAAGGACATGAACAGACACTTCTCAGAGGAGGACATACAATCAATCAATAAGTACATGAAAAAATGCTCACCATCTCTAGCAGTCCGAGAAATGCAAATCAAAACCACCCTAAGATACCATCTCACTCCAGTAAGATTGGCAGCCATTATGAAGACAAACAACAATAAGTGTTGGGGGAAAAGGGTACAGTTGTACATTGCTGGTGGGACTGCAAATTGGTGAGGCCAATTTGGAAAGCAGTATGGAGATTCCTGGGAAAGCTGGGAATGGATCCACCATTCGACCCAGCTATCGCCCTTCTCGGACTATTCCCTGAGGATCTTAAAAGAGCATACTATAGGGATACTGCCACATCAACGATCATAGCGGCACAATTCACAATAGCTAGCCTGTGGAACCAACCTAGATGCCCTTAAATAGATGTATTGATAAAAAAAATGTGGTATTTATACACAATGGAGTATTACGTAGCACTAAAAAATGACAAAATCATGGAATTTGCAGGCAAATGGATGGCATAGAGCAGATTATGCTAAGCGAAGCTAGCCAATCCTTAAAAAACAAATGCCAAATGTCTTCTTTGATATAAAGAGAGCAACTAAGAACTGAGCAGGGAGGAAGAGCATGAGGAAAAGATTAACATTAAACAGAGACGAGTGGTGGGAGGGAAAGGGAGAGAGAAGGGAAATTGCATGGAAATGGAAGGAAACGCTCAATGTTATATGAAATCACATATAAGAGGTTGTCGAGGGAAAGGGGCGGGGAAACAAGAGAAAGAACTGAACAACAACAGATGAGGTAGAGAGGGAAGATGGGAGGGGAGGGGAGGGGGGATAGTAGGGGATAGGAAAGGCAGCAGAATACAACAGTCACTAATATGGCATTATGTAAAAATGTGAATGTGTAACTGATGTGATTCTGCAATTTGTATTTGGGGTAATAATGGGAGTTCATAACTCACTTGAATCAAATGTATGAAAGATGATATGTCATGATCTTTGTAATGTTTTGAACAACCAATAAAAAAAAGGAACCAGATGGGTGAGGGTTGAGCATTCAGCCCACACTGCAGATAACATTTGTTCAGCCAGCTCCGCAACTAACATTCCTCCTTTTTGTTTTCTAAGTGGCGTGGTGATGGTGCAATTCCATCTGACTGCTTCCTACTGAGAAGGGGTCGGTGTGGGGCCTGCCTGGGAGAGCGGGGGAATGTTTGGGGGACAGGCTTGGGAATACCAGGGTAGCTAGAGATAACATCCAGTGGCTACAGACAGTTATCTTGGAAGGGGCAATGTCCATAAAGGTTCCTTGAAGCCATAACTTGTCAATGACATCAAACCATTCCTGAGTGGAGGAGATCCTTGGTATTAGCCATTAGTCCTGTCACAGGGAATCAAAGAAATATCAGAAGTGGCTTGCTTGATTCCAGTAATGTTAAAGGTGACTGCATGATGGCAGCCAGTGGAAGGGCAATCAACTTGACCCATCACCTGAGAGTGGGTGGTGCCATCCTTGTGTCATGTTGTTATGGATGTAGAATTGCCATCTGTGAGTTGGGATGGAAGCTTGAGAAGAACTAATGATAGGTTTAAAAAAAAAAGCAGAGGATTGGCGAGAAATTTTGTGTTTGGTGGGCTCCAACATGGTCAAAGTCCAGGATTGGACATTTGGAACAGGTGCCTGATTTAAGGAGGAAGACATGTTGCCAGGTACTGCTTTATAAAACACAAATTGTCATATCTATAAGAACAATGTCATCCTTTGGAGATGTACAGACAAAGTGTAATCCTCACGCTCTGACACATATGCATTCTATCAAAGTATATAATCATCACCAAAGAATTAGAAAGGAAACTATACTATAAACCCACATGGAAATACATTGAAAAATTCACATCAGCCTGATATCCAACAATACAAGGGCAAAAAAAAAGTTGGCCATAAAAAGCCCCACACTTAACAGAGGAAGAGAAATCCATCTCAACATATGCATGAAACCTAACACAGAAACATGAAATATGAAATTAAAAAAGTAAAAAGTTTACACATGACAGCAGAATGCATTTCATTCATAGTACACATATAGAATACAATTTTGATGTTCTCTGGTTTTACACAAAGTAGAGTCACAAATAAATTTTTTTAAAAGATAAGAAGGTAATATGTTGCCTCCAAGTGTTCATAATTCACCAACAACTGACTCCAAGGATACTGAAGTGGTTGAAATATGAGATACAAAATTCAAAAGAATGTTAAAAATGATAAATGAATTCCAAGAGAACACAAAAAGTCCACTGAATGAATTAGAAATTCAGTACACTTTGGTTTTGAAAAACCAAACAGATCTTGGAAATGAAAGACAACAAATCTAATAAAGTTTTTATTTGGAAGTTTCTGTAGAGACTTCTGAGTATAATCTCAGGACTGGAAGAAAAAGTGGACAGCCTTGAACATTCAGACCATATTAAACAAAGGAAGTAAATAGCTATAACCAACACATGAGACCAATATGGACGTTCAGGTACAGAAGGCATTGAGAACCTCAAATAAACAAGATCAGAAATTAATCTCTGCATGACAAATGATAATAAATAGGACTAACATGCAGAACAATGACAGAATGTTTAAATCCTCAAGAGAAAAATGTCAGGTTACACTTAGAAATAAGCCCATCAGAATTATTTCTGATTTCTTGGTACCAACTATAAATCCCAGGATGGCTTGGAATGATGTGTTAAAATACTGAAAGAAAATAACTGTCCACCAAGATTGCTAGAGCCAACAAAGCTATCCTTTAGAATCAAGAAGAAATTAAAACGTTCCAAGATAAGCAGAAACTATAAGAATTCATAACCACTAAGTTGGCACTATGGAAAATATTTGATAAAATACTACAGAGAGAAGAAATCAAAAACAAATGTCAGAGCTTGCAAATGGTCAAGTCTCATTTGTTAATCAAAATGCACCAAACTCTGCATCACAAATTATGTATCTTCTCTCATATGTGATAGATACAGAGGGAAAAGGAAAAGAAAGTTGGGGGGATGTCAAGAAAATTGAAGGGAGATCAGTAGAGTACAGGAAAGCTACCAGGGGAGGAAGAGGATGGAACGGGGAAATACTGGAGAATGATATTGGTCAAATTATATTGTTATATTTTGTGCATGTATGAATATTTAACATCCAATGCTACCATTATGTACAATTAAATTGCACAAATCAAATTTATGGTAGGAAAGACAGACTGTGGCTTTGGGAAACAGTATGGATCTTGAGCATATTTAGAAAACTCAGATAGATTGGATGAGGCCGTGGGCCTTGGGTAGAGGTGAGTATGGTTTGCATGTGACTCTGATTCAGAAGGCAGACTGTGGCACATGAGTCTCTTGGCCCAGTTATTCCCATATCTGGCCCTTTTCTAAGAATTTTTTCAGATCTTGCATTAGAGATGGACCCTGAACTTTGGGTACTTGGGTAGTCACATGCTATGCCTAGTAGTGCCTCTTCAGCTGCTGAGCTGGTGGTGTGGGGCCAATCTGGTATCCTGACCTCTCTGGAAAGATGTCTCACTTTCCACCTAGGATTGCAACATGAAGGAGAAGAGAGCAGAGAGTGGAGATGCAAGATGAACCCCTAAGGGCAGCAATATGCAGGGGGGTGTGAGGAAGTGGGGAGTCCTAATGGAGGGGAATAGTGAAGAAAAACTCAGGAGATAAGGAAACAGCAAGGTTCTAGGTCTGAACAGAGATTCTGCAAACTGTCTCCCCCCACAGGTGCTGAGGAGCAGGAGGAGGCTGCAGGGTGCTGGGCAGGAAGACTTCTAGAAGTGCTGGGACAGGTCTCTGGCGAAGGACAGGGTAGCTCAGGGTGAGAATGAGGTCTGTCTGAGTGAGGTCATTCACCTCGCTCTAGTTCACTAGAACAAAGAGATATGAGATCCTGTGACCAGTGTTAACCAGGGAGGTCTAGACAGGGACAAGGGGATAACTCAGGGCAAAGCAAATGCCTGATAGTAGGCAGCGCTGGTTCAAGATGCTGTCACCTGCTGACCCCTCTGTTCATAGGGACCACAGGTTTGCAGCTACTCTCCTGTTCATGCTCCAGGGACTGTGGATCTCTGACTCCCACTTCTTCACCTCTCAGAGGAATGGATCCTCTCTTTAGGCCCCCTGTGTGAGCCTTGAAGGATTGTGAAAATAGAGTGAGAGAGGGGAGGAAGAGGAGAGCAGAGGGGCAGTTCATCCCCTGCCCAGAGGGTTTGGTGAACAGAAGCCTTCATCATCAATATGGGTTCCACTGTGACTCAGTCTCTGATCAGATTATTTTCTTGGGGGAGGGATGATTAATTAATGTCCGTTTTTCACTTTTACAGTATCCTAGAGCACTAACAGGGTTTGGTTTTCAGGTGTCCCCCTAAATCTCCAGTTTTAAATCAGAAAATGTCCAGACATGAAATTATTTGATTCTGATTGGTGTAACCCAATCAGTGGATTAATCCATTTGATGGATTAATTATTTGAATGAACAGACTAGTAACTCTAGGCATTGTGGAGTAGTAAAGGATGTGGTGATTTGGGACGTGCCCTGGGGTTTGTACTTTGTCCCTGGTGCCTCACTTGCTGTCTCTGCTTTCTGGCTGCCACAAACCAACATCTTTCCTGCACCACCAACTTCTCCCATAATGTTCTGACTCCACTAAGGCCCAGAACACTTCAGTCTTATGATCACAGATTGCACCTCTGAAACTGGGAGCCTTATCTTCCCATAAGTTGTTCTTGTCAGGTATTTTGGTCACAGTGATGAAGAGTGAACTAACATAGGTACAGATTAAATGAGTACCTCCAAACTGTCAGAGAGTCAGAATCCCACATGGATCTGCTAGAGGCACGCGTGATCCCTCCATCCCCTTCTCAGAGGGTTGGGTTAGGGGTTGTCAGGAAGGAATCAAGAATGTTTGCTCCTGTCCATCCCAGGCCCCACCCTCACCTCCAGAGCATCTGCTGAGCAGCCCGCTCTATGGTCTGGCTCTTCTAGTTCAGTGAGAAGGAGGTTCCTGCTGTAGACATCCATCATTTTATGCCCTATGTTCAGCCAGGTTTTAGGGAGGAGGAACATGCTGGTTACACCTGCCTAGTCAGGGAGTGGCCTAGCAGGAAGGAAGCTCATGAAGGCAGACCCTAGCAAGTGCACCTCTCCAGGTGGAGAATCCAGGGTGTGGCCATCCAGGTTTCAGGTGCTTATTTCACATCCCTAGCAGCAGGGGGTATAGCTCAGGGGTAGAGCATTTGACTGCAGATCAAGAGGTCCCTGGTTCAAATCCAGGTGCCCCCTTGTTTATGTACTATTTTGGTAGCTACCATAACCAGTACTTCTTAGGTGGGCTCTGAGTGACATTGGGAGATCTCCATTGGGGTTGATAGAAACCACTTTCGATCCTGCTTTTCAAAGCTGCATATCATGGGGCTGCAATGACATCCCTTTTATGTATAGGGCCTCCGTTCTCAACCCTACTACCCTACTGTCATCATCCAAGACCCCCAAGGCCACCTTGACTTGAAGTCCCCCCCTCCTCATTAGTACAGTGCACACACAGTAGGTCTCAGAAGCCTCCTGGAGAGCCCTCCCACCTCCCTGTGCCTCTGCTTCTCTTCCACCTGCACATTCCACCTTCATCCCTTGTTCTCAGTCAAGGACAAATGGCACTTGGTTTGGCCAGAGCTGGCCACTGTGTGATGAGATGTGTTTCTGCATTCCCAGGTCCCTAATTCTCGGGTTTAGGTTGGGGGACGGGGGCAAGACTGCTAATAAGGACAAGCACCACCAGGAGGTGAAGACCTGAAGGAGGCTGCAGATGTCAGGAGGGTTACTCAGTTACAGTCAGTGCTCACTGAATTTCATTGATTTAGCCTCTGATTTTAACTATTCTTGGCTTCTACTGGTTTTTGGTGTTGGTTTGTTCTTATTTTCTGAAGGCCTTGAGATGTAATGTTGGGTTAGATATTTGGTACCATTCTATTCTTTTAATATATAAGCACAATGCCATGGATTTTCCTCTTAGAAATGCCTTCAGTCTGTCCCAAATATTTTGATATCAGTATTCTCATTTTCTTCTAAATATTTTTGAAAATTTCCTCTGATTTCTTTTGTTATCCTTTCATCATTCTAAGTGTACTATTTAGTCTTCAGGTTTTAGAGTCATTTTGGTTTTTTAGCTTTCATGGATTTCTATTTTCATTCTATTTTGATCTGACAGATGCAAGATATTATCTCTACTTTTTTTTTATTTGCTAAGATGTGCATTGTGGCCTAAACTATGGTCTGTTTTAGAAAATGTTCCATGTGTTGCTGAGAATAAAGTGAATTCAGACATTGATGGATGAAATATACTATAGATATCTGTTAAGTCCAAATTTAATTGTGTTTTTTGTTCTGTAGCATCTTTATTTAGTTTTTGTTTGATTCATCTATCTCAGGATGAGAGTGGTGCATTAAAGTATTATTGTGTTATAGTCTCATTCTTTTTTAAAGTTTTTTTTTCTTTGTAGTTATACATGACAGTAGAATCTATTTGTTTCTTAATGTTAAGAAGAGTTTGTTTGTCACAGGTTGCCACGAGTGGCTTAGGACTTCAAGACACAATGAAGCCCTAGAGAAGTAGCAGGGGGTATAGCTCAGGGGTAGAGCATTTGACTGCAGATCAAGAGGTCCCTGGTTCAAATCCAGGTGCTCCCTACTCAGACTTAATTTTGGCCTTCCCTTATAAAGGGAGGAGCTGGTACTGAAACTGTGCATTAATCTGTCTGATGAACGAACCATTTGCCTGAACTAACTGGGTGGTAATTGGAGGCAGCTGGGGTATACCTGGAGGAAGTAGCCACTGGGATATCACTGGGGTTTAAATTTAGTTCCTGTGTGGCTCAATCACTGTCTCTGCTTCCTGCCTGCCATAAACTGAGCAGATTTCCTTTGCCACACTCTTCCTCCATGATAGTACTCAGCCTCATCTTTGGCCCCAGATACTGGCATAAGGTAGCCTTGAACTGACCCTCTGAATTAATGAGCCCAAAATCAACATTTATTCCTTAGAAAGGGTTCTTGTGAGGTATTTTGGTTACCATAATCATTTACATATGAGGTATCCCCAAAAAGATAATGTGTGAGAAAATGCAAGAAGGTATAGAGGAGAAGTGATTGGGTTATGAGAGCATTAACATTATCAGTGCCTTGATCCCCTGATAGGGTTTAACTAGTTGGTAACTATAGTAGGTGGTGTGTGGCTCGAGGAAGCTGGTGACTGAGGACTTGCCTTTGGGGTATGTATTTTGTCTGTGGTGAGGGAATCTCTCTCTGCTTCCTGGAGTGATGTCCTGACTTGCTTTCCTCTACCACACCATCTGCCATGACGTTCTGCCTCAGCTGAAGACCTGCAGAATGGAGCTGGCTGGGATGGAATGAACCTCTGCGAATATGAGTACCACATAAACTTTACCTCCTTAAAATGTTTTCCTGTCAGGTGTTTTGGTCACAGTGATGAAATACTGTGACCAAAACACCTGACTAAAAGAGTCACAGTAGTGAGAAGCTGACTAACACAGGCATAGATTAAAGCAATAGCTCAAACCTGTCTCTGAGTCAGATCCTGCAGGGAGCTGCTAGAGGCACACGGGATCCCTAGGTCCTTTCCCAGAGGATGGAGGTCTCACAGGGAAACCAGGTGTGCTCTTGCCATCCCAGACCCCCAACCTCAAGTACGAATTAGAATCACCTGGACAGTCTATCAAAGTGCCAATTCCCAGTGCCACCCTCACCTCCAAAGGGTCTGCTGAGCAGCCAGCTCTTGTACTCTGGCTCCTCTAGTTCAGTGTGATGGAGGTTCCTGCTGCAGACAGCCACCATTTTTAGGCTCCAGAGTTAGCTAGGTTCTAAGGAGGAAGAAGGTGCAGATTACACCTACAAGTGTATAGACAGGAAGGGGTGTGGCCTGGCAGGAAGTTAGTATATGATAGCAGAGCACTAGCAAGTGCACATGTCCAGGTGGGGATTTCTGGGTGTGGCCATCCAGGTTTAAAGGGCTTATTATACACACATGATGGCAGGGGGTATAGCTCAGGGGTAGAGCATTTAACTGCAGATCAAGAGGTCACTGGTTCAAATCCAGGTGCCCCCTATTCATGCTTCCTTTTGACACCCTCTCCTACACAGATGCCTCAATTTCCTCCTCTTCTTCTGTACACACCAGATAAACATTCTCTTTACCACAAGCAGCTAACACTGAGGCTCTACTATGGTTATTCTTAACCTCATGTATGAATTAGAATCACCTAAACAGTCTATTGGAGTGCAGTTTCCCAGGCACCACTGTTCATTCGTTTTAGCACAATATTTTACAGGGAAAAGTTTGTCTCTTATCCCTTTTTTTCTGTTCCATGGATGGTGTTGTGATTCTAAAGTGGGAGATGCCAAGTGGTACCTTGAAGGCAGAGCACTAGAATAACTGGAGAGAAGGACTATGGCATTTAACCTTATGGCATGCCATGTCAAACCTGGACCACCTAATTATTCTTTCACTTGGGAGAAAAGGAAACATCTGGTTTAATTGCCCATTAGTGTCTTGTGTTGATTTTTGGCTATTTGTGTATTCAGATGCACAGTCAAATCTCATCCTACACAAAACCCCAACCCAACCCATACTCATGGCTGTTCCCTCTCAAGGTCTTAGAACCTGCAAAGTCCTTCCTCACACCTCTCCTCATTCCTACCTCTTCTTCTTGCTCTTACTGAACCTATTCATTATCCTCATGTTGACCCTCTTCTCCTCCGTCTCTCTCTAGGCCATGATCCTAGGTAACCCCTGTGGCTCTCCTATTTGTGTACCCATTGTGGACCCTACATTGCCCCTCAGTCATGACTTCAGCTCCTCTGAGGTCCTTGCCTGTGGCCTCTCTTTCTTCCTCACAGCTCCTTTCTTGTTCCATGGATGCAAATGCCCACAGCTATTTCCACCTTTGCTCTGGAGTCTCCAGTCTTTGCTGAAGTGAAGAATGGAGCCAGAAAAATGGTGCCATGCAAATCTGTGGCAGAGCGACCTAAATGTTCACCCTCTGATAATGAGCAAGGGTATAAACTATGTCATTATGCTCTTTTCTTTAAGGATTTGGGGATATGTCTCAGGGGGAGAGCATTTGACTGCAGGTACCTCATTCAAATCCAGGTGCAGCTGCAGTATCTCCTTCTACTGCCCTGATTTAGCAGTCTCCTTATTAGAAAGGTTTTTGGTCATCTTCCCCACTCTCCAGAGACTGTGCTGGGTTCTCCAGTGTGCCTCCTGAGCAATTGAGGAGGTATGGTCACCCCTTTCCACAGTTTATCACCTCTGTGGCTATAGCTTGTGCTCACCTGAAGCTTGGAGATATTTCTGTGCCTCTGAACAGGCAAGAGCACTATCCAATCCCTGGGCTTCTGTGCTCAGCCAAATGTTTTTCTGATTAGTTCAACTTATAATCATGAAAGTTTCATGGAGCTGGGGAAACAATCCCTTGTCAATGTTCTTACTAGCATCCAATAATCCTAATTGGCAGGAAAATGGTATTGGAACTTACACTTGTATTTTTAAATGACTTTCGGGATATGATGCATGTGAAGGTCAAACACTAGCAATTATACATGTGATGGTGCTAAAATCCAAGGTGTGGCCACCCCAGGTTTAGAGTGCTCATTAGACATACACAAGGCAACAGGGGGTATAGCTCAGGGGTAGAGCATTTGACTGCAGATCAAGAGGTCCCTGGTTCAAATCCAGGTGCCCCCTCCTTTTGAACACAGTGAAGAACTCAATGAAAATTGCTGGTAAATGGACTGAAATAGAGAACATCATGTTAAGTGAAATAAGCCAGACTCAGAAAAATCAAGGAGTGTTTTCTTTCCTATGTGGAAGTGAGACCAAATTAAGGGAAAGAAGGTGTGTAAGTATCAAATATCATAAGGATAAAGGGAAGATCAGTGGTATAGAAGAAGGAGACAGAGGGAGTGGATTGGAAATGGGAGGAAATAGGGAATGAATTTAACAAAATCATGTTATATGTATATATAAATGGTACCACAGAAAATTTCACCTTTATGTATATGTAGAAAGCATCAGTGAAAAATAAGTGAGTGAAAAGAAGATCAATAGAGTGGTGACAGGAGTATAAGGGAGGGTAAGAAGTGGGGATGAAATTGAAACCAAATTCCATACATGTTTGATTTCGTCAAAATGAACCCAACTTATGAATAACTTTAATGCACTAATGATAAACAATAGAAAAGACCTTTTCCCAAAGAGGTGTAGAGTTGACATTTGTTGGGAAAGAAAAAAAAAAAAAGAACCCAAATCGCTTATTTCTAGGAGCTATAAAAATTTCCAGAAAACCCCAGGCAGTATTTGATTCTGCAAGACTGCTAAATTATGATGTAAATTTAATTCACAGCTTCCCTGGTGTGACAACTTGGGGATCTGATCTGGAAAGTGAGATCCCAAGGATTGTCATAGGAATTCATAGGATTTGCACAACCTGCAGGTTTCCTAACCAGAAGAGCGCCAAGCCTCCCTGACAGCTGGAGGCCCTCCTGCTCTCCCGCTGAGCTGAGCCTGTTCCTCCCTTGCTTCTCCTCTTATCTCAGACCTATTGCCTCTTTCTGTTGATCAATAATATGAGAAAATTCCAGCATGCCAACTCCAGAGTCACACCTTGCAGGTGGAGACTTAAATGCCAAAATAATCACCAGACTATGCTTATTCATAACACTAAAAATAGGGGGAATGTATGTAGAAATGAATTCATGACAGCCATGGACCAAGGAGAGAAGAAAGTAATGTTAAATACTGCTAAGTTCCTTATTGTTTTAAATTCTGGATTCAGTGTCTCTAATTGGAGAAGCTGGGGATTAGTTTTATTGTTGGCTCAGCATGTTGGTTCAAACTGGAAATCAAAATATTTCAAAAACTGATGGAATTGAGATGCCAGGATACCCTTGAAAACTAAATCTAGATGGAAAAAATGGAGTTTACTATGTGTGACATGTCCACACCTCTGTCTCCTACACATGGTTAGAAGACAACCCCTTCAATTCAACCTCAAGAAATATAGCATTTGCTTGAGGACGACCTTTGAGAACCATTTTATTTGCACATCTTTATGGACCTATGTGTGATGCCATAGCTAAAATGTGTCCCCTAATTAGATTTGAGGATGAAAGTTTCTTAAGGGGTAGAAAAGGCTGAAAATTGCCCTTGATCACCCCATTCCAGGCATCTTAATTGCCCACAGAAATACCGTTGATGCAATCAGTCTGTCTATGTGGAGTTCTGAGCACCCACACCAAGTTGATACAGTTTAGTTCATTTTCTCATTTTTACAAACAACACTGTAATGGCTAACCAAGGGCATGCAGCTTTGCACACTTGCACAATATGAACCAAATGCACACTTTAAAGTACTCTGCTTGCAAGTAACCTTCCAGAAAAGACTATCAATCACAACACATTCCTCCAACCCTGTAGAAAGTGCCCATCACCTCTTGAAACAATCAGATATATTCCATGCATGTATGGTTATGTCACAATGAGGGAGGTTTCAAGATGGCAGAAGAGATCATACCTGGCTGCACCATGGTATGAAACCGAGAAAGCAGATAAGCATCTTCTCAGTAAGGTGGGTTGAATAAAAAGGGACTGTACTGGGAATTAATACTGGACTTTCAAAGCAGATAAGATTTTCAGGAGTTTGGATATTACAAAATAAGGAAGAAGTCCTAGCCCCACTGCCCCCCACCGCTGCCAGCAGTGCCAATCAGAATAGTCCACCCACAAGCAAAGTGAAGAAATGAGGAAATGAAAGGAACACAGATTTTTAGGAGGTTTGTGGCATATCTGTGTATGGAGAGACCTGAGATCAAAGACACGCCCAGACTTACCAAAAGGTGTGCTGCACAGTGTCAAGCTGCATCTCTTCCTACTGCTCCAGGATGACAAAGGAAACATTTTGGCAGCCAGGGGAGTCAGCTCCTGGCAAATCACATTATTATGAAGACGCCTAACATACAGAATAAGGAGAGGATTTTTAAAGACTGCCAAAAAACTTACAGGTCACATTTAGAGGGAAAAAAAATTGGATCTCAGCTGATTTCCAGCCCAGACCCTCAAAGCTAGGAGGCCTTGGAATAATATATACCAACTCTGAAAGAAAATGGATTCCAACCAAGAATACTATTCCCTGCAAAATTAAGATTAAGAACTGACAATGAAATTAAAGTCTTCCATGACAAACAAAAGTTAAAAAAATTCACAACTAGGAAGATTGCACTACAAAACATACTAAATAAAATATTTCATAAAGAAAACATGAGAAATAAAAGTAAAAACCAGCAAAATAAAGGAACTGCCCTAAAAGAACAGTTAATCACAGGAGAAACCAATTCACATTAAAAACCAGAACTGATGGCAATAACAATCATTTCTCATTTTTCAGTGATAGTACTGAATGTAAGTAGCCTAAACTCATCAATCTAAAGACATAGATTTGCAGACTGGATTACAAAACAAGACCCAACAATATGCTGTCTGCCAGAGACTCAACTCAAAGGCAAAGACATCCACAGACTGAAGGTAGAAGGATGGGAAAAGACATATCATTCATCTGTATCTTGTAAACAAGCAAGGGTTTCTGTCCTCCTATCAGACAAAGTGGTCTTCAAGCCAACGTGAATCAGAAGGGACAAAGAAGGGCATTTCATACTGCCTGAAAGGTACCTAAAACTATACTACAGAGATATAGTAACAAAAATGGCATGGTATTGGCACCAAAACAGACATGAAGACCAATGGTACAGAATAGAAGGCACAGAGACAAACCACATAAATACAGTTATCTCATACTAGGATAAAGGAGCCATAACCCTACATTGGAGAAAAGATAGGAATAGAAAAGACTATAGAATGAAAGGAACAGAACTTTTCCTATGTTCATGTAATAAATCCACCACAGTGAAACTCCACATCATGTAAAACCACAAGAATGGGATCCTAATTAGAGTAATCTACACTCCATGTATGTATAATATGTCAAAATACACTCTCGTGTCACATATATCAAAAAAGAACAAATAAAAAATAAAAAGAAAGGTTAGCTGAGTGGGAGAGCATTTGCTTGTCATGCCAGAGGCTCTTTGTTCAGTCCGCAGCATCAGAAAGAAAAATGTCATCAAATTTTTCTTATTAAACATTAAACGCCTTTTTAAGTACAAAAAAATTGAACCCCCCTAGTGTGTATATGTATGATGCGCTAATAAAAACATTTTTTAAAAAGACTCACAGTAATTTATAGCTTCTCCTCTGTGTCAACTTAGGGCTCTGTTCTGGGACATGTTCAGGGACATGGTCACTGTTAAATCTAGAATAGTTATCTTCATATAGCAGGACAGGGAAAACTGATAAGGGTGGAATGCAGCCCAGGCTGGAGCAGGAGTCTGTGGGAGGGCTCGGGAGCTGGAAATGCACTCAATCCCTGCCACAGCTGGGCCCGAGGTCACTGCCTAGGGATGTGTACTTTTATGTTTGGGAGGATGAAATCTGAACTGTTAACAGTGGTGACTTTACTGGTTAAATTATAGATCATTTAAATTTGCTCCTGATGCTTATTTGTGTTTTATAAATTTTCTATATGTTTTCAGTTGAAAGCATTTCTTGAAAATCTATAATATATTTAATGACAAACTTGGAGGAGCTGGTGTGGGATTTTTTTAAAGCAGCATTCCCCCCACCCTCTCTCTCCCCGCACCTCCTTCCCTGCTTCCTTCCTTACACCACATTGTACTTGTCTGTGTAATAAGAATGACTGAATCCCTCCCTTTGGCCACCATTTTCTATGGCCCTCTTGGTGGCTGTGGTTTGGGTATCTGTCAGGTCTCTGGTGGTGGGATGGGTAGTGAGTGGCTTCAATCACTGCGGTGAGTCTACCAGGGAACAGGGACATATTCTCCAGTGTGGGCCATCCTGTTGTAGGTGGGGACGTGCTAGGAGAGGCTGAGGAAAGGGCAGAGTCCCAGCTCAGGGGCCATGAGCCTGCTCTTTAAGTCCTATGTGGCCAGGTGTGGTGACCCCCAGCTGTGCCACTTGCAGAGAAGCTGGGGTTCATCCTGGTCTACCTTGGAGGCTATTGCTTTTTTGGCCACATGTCCCTGGAGACTCTGCCAAAGCCATGGACTTGGCCATATAGGATGAGGGCAGAAGACCATGAAAGAGGACATGGTAGAGGAACCCAAACTCTTCCCACTGGTTTTGATGGAGGTATGCTGAGGAAGAGGAACCTCAGGTCAGGGCAAAGGAGGCTTCTTTGTGCACGCAAAGCACAGGGAAGGGTGAGCTCATGGCCAGAAAAGGGCAGTCTGCCAGGTGCCACGGCAGCCTAAGGGCAGATGTCAGCTACATGCATGGCAGTCCATAGTGGGGAAAGCCACTTGTTTGTTAGTGCTGAACCCAAACTCAGAAGTCAGGGAGGGGGCCTGGCCTGCAGACAGAGCATTTGACTGCAGATCAAGAGGTCCCTGGTTGAAATTCTGGTGCCCACCAGTTTTTCTTTTTTATCCCCTGAATCAGCTATTATCCTCCAACACTGAAACTTCCCCCAGCAGGGAGTAGAGGTGTGCAAGGACCATTCTGCATAGGTTCAACTAACAACTCAGTAACTTGCAGACCCAGAAGGGCTGAAACCAGTCCTTTTGGGTCATCATCTTCCTCCCTTCCTTACTGCCCCTCATTTGAGTGCCCAAAAGCATGTCTCCTCCTGCCTTCAGCTGGGTGCACTGGCTTTGGACTTGGCTGCTGGCACAGTCAGCCACCCATATTGTGCTGTGTCCTGTGGCCCAAGATAGATATTTGTGTTCTGATTTGCCCAGCAGATAGAACATCTTACAGAATTCCAGGAGCTTCCTGTCATTTTGGTGAGTGAGCACATCTACTGGACCTTTCCACCCCATCAGAAAACCTGTGCCACATGTTTGAAACCTACATGGCTTATGGCTACAGCAGAAGACGCTGTGTGATCTCCTTTGGATGTGCATTGGGTGTGGGGAAAGGGCCACCATTCTCCTGCCCTCTGGGGTGCCTAGGCAGTGGCTCAGACAGCAGAGGGAGAGAATCCTCCTCCCAGTTAAGAAGCCCCTTTGGGCCTGTGCTTTGGACCCCAAGTCAAACAGACCAAAGCCCAATTCCTGCTCCTCCATGGATGCTGATTGATGGGGGCAAGACCTTGGAAAACAGCAGGGCTGCTCAACAGGAGGGTGGCTTCCACTTTCCACAGCTGAGCTCAAGAGGGCCAAGGCCAAGAATTTGGCCATGGGAAATAGAAAAGAAAACAAAATCCAGCCAGCAGTTCAAGAGTGAGGGTGCAGTGGACAGAGAGTGCTGCAGAAGATTCTAGAGTAAATGGGCCTGTTGGAGGTGAAGAAAGGAGGAGAGGAGAGGGGAGGGTTGTGCCAGCAGCCAAGTCCAAAGCCAGTGCACCCAGCTGAAGGCAGAAGGAGGAGACATGCTGGGCAGAGCAAGGAAGCTTCTGGACACTCAAATGAGGGGCAGTAAGGAAGGGAGGGGGATGATGACCCAAAGAGGACTGGTTTCATGTGGTGGATTATCCAGGTCATGGATCTTAACCAGGAATAAATAGAAACTACTATGGGTTACTGGAAGACACTTCCCTGGGGGAACCCACATTGTTAAATTGAGTCATTTAGGGAACTTGTTTGAAGTGAGTTTCTGTCCAAGTGATGAGCATTTTACTGCAGATTAAGAGGTTCATGGTGCAAATTCAGTGTGTGTTCTTTTAGTCTGTCTCCTTTTGGGTCTAGTTAGTCTAGTAATGTCTAAATTGAAACTCTTTCAGGTCTTTCTTAGGAAGGTCAAACTCATCAGATCTGTTGGGAAACAGGAAGCAGATGCAAGCAGCAGGTTGTGTCTTGGCTCAGGGTTAGGTTAGTGGAGAAAGACCAAGATCAGCAGTGTGGGATTTGGTCCCAACCCTGTTATTAATCCAGCGTGTGTGCTTGGGCATGTCTCTTAATTATGACCTCTTTTCAAGCCTATGCCATGAAGCACTAAAATAAACTAGAGGCTCTCAGTTCCCACTGGGGTCTCATCTAAGGAGCTTGTTAAAAGTCCTTTGGCCTCACTCCCAGAGACGCAGCTTCAGGATTTCCAAGATGGCTTGTTGACCTTTATTTCCAACAAGCACACTCCCTGTGCTCAGCACCTCCCACATCAGGTGCTGTGATGGGCAGCCCAGCTGGGGATTCAGGATTCAGGTTAATCCAAGGTCCCCTATGGAAACAAAAGTCCTCCAGCTTTTTATTGATGTTCTTGGCTACAGACTGTTAAATGTAGGGGATGTTGGACATAGAAAATCATGAGGTCTTCATTAGGCACTAGTGAGATGAGCTTTTAAGGGCAGATACAAGGGTCCCGGTACAAATGTTGTTTCTACTCTGATTTCGGAATAGGGTTGCAGCTTCTGTTCCCTCACTGGAGCCCAGGATTATGAATTTGTCTGCAGGAGAATAGAGAAAAAAGTTCAGGAGGGTCGGGTCACTCCTTTAGGAAGCCTCAGGTGCACTACCCTATCATGTTACTCCTGGGCTTGTGTCCTAGAGAGGCACCCAGAATCCTGCTTATCCCTATCTTGGTCTGGGAGGGTCAGGGCATGAGCTTGTGTGGCCAGAGGATCTGCCGGAGCCCTGGGTGGGAGCTCCAGACCCTAGGGCCCGGTGCCAAGGTTCAGGGCCTCTCACTGGCATCCTGGTATGCTGGGCTCAGAAACCAGAGCACCTTCCCATTGTTGAGAGCACCATGTTACCACTGGATCAATCTCTCCTTTGTTATAGCCCAAGCAGAGTGCTATGCAGCACACACAGAGAGAAGACACAGACCACCTTCTCCTGGAAGATTTGTAGAGCTGAATAAAACTGAGAGTATGGGAGAACACAGGGATCTGTGCCTTGGAAACTAATTTTTGCACCAGTTACATGAGGGTCAGTGAGTCTGCTCTTCTGAAATGTGGTTGGTCAGAGAGCATGACTGATTCATTGCTTTCTCTACTGTGTGCAATACACTGACTAAAAGTCTCACAAACAAGGGGGCACCTGGATTTGAACCAGGGAACTCTTGATCTGCAGTCAAATTCTCTACCCCTGAGCTACAACCCCACCTATGTAGGGCCTCTCATTAGCACCTTTTCATCCATGGCACCACACCCAGGCTACCTACACATTCATCTCCCACTGTTTTCTCTAACTTTCTCTACTGTAGTCTGCATTCCCCTCTCCCTCTTCCATATTACCTGGCCCTGCTCCATCCCCCTTTGCATAGATAAAGGACACATGACTCCATTGTTTCTCCTAGGTCCACACCAGTTACCAGACAAGTATCAGGGGTCAACGGCCAGCATCTCATTGGGAGTTCTTCTTCCTGCCGAGGAGGATGTAAGCCACCCTAAAATTTAAAATCTCAAATTGTTAGTGAATAACAAACACAAATATTCAGTAATATATTTACAATAGGTGAAGCCCCTGATAGTTCTAATCCATAAGGGTTCTGGAACTAGACAAAGAAAAAGCTGCTCTGGTGGTTTATTTAAGGGGGTACATCAAAAGCAGGGATGAGGTTTCAAGGGCAGAATCTTGTTTCATGATGTCTTACAGTCAGCAGGTTGATTGACATCTTGGCAGGTCACACCCATCTCAGGTGCTATGTGGGCCACAGCAGATCAGGATAGATATTCACAATGTCCCTGGGCAACTGACTAGAGGAAATGTCCACTGGTCATTCCCAGAAACCAGAAGCCTCCCTCCAAGAGCCTTCCATGCATGGTGACCAACATGCAATCTATGGACGGCTCCTGACAGACAAGAGCTGATGTTCCTGTTCTTTAATGGACCTCACATGAGACCCAGCAGAGCCTCTTCTATATGTCAAGGCCTCAAGGAGGGGGGCTTGTTATTTCTCTCCACCACTCCCTCTCTCACTAACCAACACTCATGGAGCTTGTAAGGTGCCAAGACTGTCATCCATGTTGAGACCACAGGGATGAGTGAACATTGATCTTGTTCCTTAAAAAGACTTCGTGCAAGTAAGAGAAAAACCCATGAGCCAAAATATTCTCTCAAGTAGCAGGAGCCTGAATAAAAACACCAGAGGGAGAAGGGAGTTAGGATTCCCTGCCCAAATGAAGCCACCAGGCAGGAGTAACACCCAAGGGCACTCTACAGGGCCTCCCCAGGTCTATCTGATGGGGGTTGTTATGGTATGGATGTAAGGTATCCCCGATGAAAGAAGGTTCAGAGGAGACATGATTGAGCTATAGCCTAAACCTAATCATTTAATTACAATTACAGTGTGACCTTTGAAATTACCTTTTGCTTTCCTTCAGAGGTAGGATCATCAGTTCATCTGAAGCCACTCTTGCTGCTCTCTGGTCCCTGGGGGACTGTGGGAAAGTCTCACTCAACTTTTCTCCTGTAGAAGTTGGCCTTCTACATTTCCTTCCCCCAGAACCACCTAATTTTTCATTATCTCAAGTGAGCAAGGCCCAGTTACCAGTGCTCGATCCCTTCACTTGCCTGAGGGTCTTTTGCCTGTACCCATTCCTGGTTCTAGTCAGGGCACTCTGATTAGAGAGGAGCCCACCTCAGGCTGGCAGAGACCCAGGGGACGGTGGTTGGCAGGGTGGAAGGGAGCTCCTGGCCGGACAGGGAAGTCTGAAGACCCAGGCTCATGTACTGGGCAGGACCCAGGGAAGCCAGGCCAGGACCTCAGCCAGCCTGGTTAGAGAGCCATGCCCACCTCCAGAATGGACCCTGGCTATAGCCTGGGTCTCACTTACAGTGTCTGGACTCTGTCACCTCAGGATGAGCCCCACATCTCGCCTCTCTTTCTGTGTAGTTTATCAGCACTCATAGTCTCACCCGGATATACAGTTGGCCAAGCTAAAGACATTAGCAATTGTGCTGGGTGATTTCCTATGTCTGCTGGGGTGGGCTGTGGTGGACAGATGTTCAACCAATCACCTATGGGATGCTGCCGTGAAGGCATTTTTGGATGTGATTGACACTTAAATCAGGAGACTTTAAGCCAAGCCCATTGCCACTCCAAGTGTGGGGGCCTTATGGAACCTTCTCTCCCTTCCTAAGGAAGAGAAGACGAGGCTGCTGAGAAAGAGGGATTTGTCAAACCCCTGATTGGAGAGTTTTACTGTAAGGTCTGGTGACCTGGCTGGAGCAAGATCTCAGCTGACTCTGGCGCCTGTTGCTGGGAGCTGAAGACACACGCCAAAGTCACTTCATCCAGCCAATTACAGACAGCTGTGTGCATATGGGTCCTTGGAGTGTGTTATAAAGCAGGGTGAGCAGAAGTGTAAATAATTCTGAACTGTGCCCTCAGACTGTCTTCAGACCAGAGCTGCCACATCTGCTCCTCCCAGGTCTCCAGATAGTGAGGCAATCATGCAGAAATCAGCATTATGCACTCCACAACTGTTTGGGACATTTCTTAAAATATTCTCTGTCCCCAGACCCTTGATCACTGACTCATCTTTGAAGATTTCATGATGTGTGGTACTGAACACCTAGCCTCCTCATCTCTCTCCATATTCACAGCTGAATCAGTGTGGTAGAAAAAAGTTTGAAACAGAACACTGTGTTCATTGAGTGCAAAAAGAGGGGGCACCTGGATTTGAACCAGGGACCTCTTGATCTGCAGTCAAATGCTCTACCCCTGAGCTATACCCCCTGCTCTTTATGGGTGTCTAATAAGCACTCTAAAGCTGCCTGGCCACACTCTGGATTTTACCGCCTTCACATGTGTGCCTACTGTCAGGCCATGGCACATATAACATATCCTGGAACATCATTTACATCTACAAATGTAAGTTCCAATACCATTTTCCTGCCTATTAGAATTACTGGCTGTTAGGATGGACATTAGCAAGGGTCTGTGATCCCTCCAATCAAAGTTAAAGTTGTAAGATTCTAAGAAGAACTAATCAGAAAGACTAGGGGTGGTCTGTCTGTATTTTTAGTGAGGGAGCTGATAATTCTGATGTAAATCCAGTCTGGGTGACTCTGATTCAGCAATATGTCGCTCCATAATGTCAACTTTACAGAGCAATTAAGGAAGACCTTCAGAAAAACAAACAGATCACTGGCCACAGGAGTCCTCCTTTTGCCAGGTAACTGGTGGCACCAGAGACAACTGACACAAGCCATAGGAAGGGTGGTGCTGAGGATGAATGGCAAGAAGAACACTGACCAGAGAAAAGACCAGTGTAGATTTGCCAATAATAATTTTTAAAAACACCAGTAGGGGACACCTGGATTTGCACCAGGGACCTCTTGGTTTGCAGTCAAATGCTCTACCCCTGAGCTATGACCCCTTAGCATGTGTCACCTGTTCCCACACCCAAGGACTCCATGGTGCACTGTGAGTGTTATTCCTTCCTCCTTGATGGAAACTGCACGTGCACCACAGCCTGACAAAAGACCCTGCTTCAGGCCAGGATGTCACCTTCCAGTCTCCAGAAGACTTTCACTTGTCTGCAGGCTCTTTCCTACCCAGTCTGATTGTATGCACATTCTCGATTCCCTCAGTAAATGGAAGTTTCCCCTCTCCCTTCATTCAGAAGTTGAGATATATGGGAGGGAGGAAGGCTGGGTCCTGGCTATGTCAATCACAAATCTAGGTTCTTTGTGTGTGTGTGTGTGTGTGGTGCTGGGGAATGAACCCAGGCCGTGTGCATGCAAGGCAAGCACTCTACCAACTGCTATATCCCCGTCCCAAGACAAATCTAGGTTCTAATGATGATTGTTGAATCCAGGTGAGGTTTCTCTGTATCAGAGATCTATGAGCTTAAAAGACAATATTTTTGTCCATTGCAAATCCAATACACAATGCAAACACAAAACCAAACTTTCTTCAGTAAAAATTCCAGCATGAAGATTGGAAAAACTGGAAGTACCGCAACTTCAGAGAAATTCAAATTATTGGGAAAAGGGGCTATGTCATTTTTTATAATCTGATGTTACAGTTGGAACACCCTTCTAGATACCAATTTCAGTATTTTCCAGCATATTACCAATGATAATACTTAAATAACCACTTCAAAACTCAGTGGTGCCACCAATAGCCACCCAGGATTAGGGAAGGTTCCCTAATTAGGCCCTGATTCTGTTACCTGGGACTGACTCCAATTCAGACCTTCTGCATAAGAACTTGCCTGGCTCCACCTTTTCAGAACCCCCCCTTTCCATCATTCTCCTTTGCAGTTTATGATGAAGTCAGTAGCAAATATGTACCTTGGTGAATGAGCAGTCTTCTCAGCTTGCTTCCCATGTGTAGAATATTGGAGGCCAAGAGATCTTTTCACTTCACATACAGTCTCAGTGTCTTTTAGTAAAGGTTGCTAATGCTTTGTAAATAGCTATCTTAAAAAAAAACAACTTCATGATTGTATTTTGAACATTAGGCATACATGAAGTGTAAATTACTCTAATTAGGATCCCCTTCTTGTGGTTGTACATGATGTGGATTTCACTGTGGTGGATTATTACATGTACATAGGAAAGTTCTGTTCCATTCATTCTATTGTCTTTTCTATTCCTATCCCCTCTCCTTTCCTCCATTCCCTTTTGTCTAACCCACCAAACTTTTATTCTCCTCCCTGCCTTGTTGTGCGTTAGCATCTGCATATCAGTGAGAGCATTTGACCTTTGGTTTCTTGGGATTGGCTTATTTCACTTAACATGATATCTCCAGATCCATCCATTTACCAGCAAAAGTCATAAAGTCATTCTTCCTTAAGGCTGAGTAATATTCCATTGTGTATATATACCATGTTTCCTTTATCCATTCATCTATTGAGGGGCACCTAGGTTGGTTGCATAACTTAGTGATTGTGAATTGAGCTACTATAGATATTGATGTGGCTGCGTCACTGTAGTATGCTGATTTTAAGTACTGTGGGTGAGACTGAAGATTGGGATAGCTAGGTCAAGTGGTGATCTCATTCCACGTTTTCTGAGGAGTCTCCATACTGCTTTACAGAGGGGTTGCATTAATTTGCAGTCCCACCAGCAATGTATGAGTGTACCTGTTTCCCCACATCCTCACCAATGTTTAATGTCACATGTATTCTTGATAATTGCCCTTCTGACTGGAGTGAGATGAAATCTCAGTGTAGTTTTAATTTGTGTTTGTATAATCTCTAGAGATGTTGAACATTTTTTCATATGTTTTTCGCCATTTGTATTTCTTTTTCTGTGAAGTGCCTGTTCAGTTCCTTTGCCCATTTATTGATTGGTTTAATGGATTTTTTGGTGTTAAGTTTCTTGAGTTTTTTGTATATCCTGGAGATTAATACTCTACCTGAGGTGTAGGTGGCAAATATTTTCCCCATTCTGTAGGCTCTCTCTTCATGTTTTGATTGTTTCCTTTCCTGTGAAGAAGCATTTTAGTTTGATACCATCCCATTTTTGATTCTTGATTCTTTGATTCCTTAGGACTCTTGTTTAGGAAGTTGGTTCCTAAGCTGACATGATGGAGAGTTGGGCCTACTTTTTCTTCTAGTAGGTTCAGAATCTCTGTTCTAATGCCTAGGTCCTTGATCCACTTTGAGTTAAGTTTTGTGCAGGGTGAGTGGGGGGGTTCATTTTATTCTGCTACATATGAATTTCCAGTTTTCCCAGCACCATTTATTGAAGAGGCTATCTTTTCTCTAATGTAGGTTTATGGCTCCTTTGTCTAGTATGAGCTAACTGCATTTATGTGGGTTTTTCCCTGTGTCTTCTATTCTGTACCATTGGTCTTCATGTCTGTTTTGGTTCCAATACCATGCCATTTTTGTTACTACAGCTTTGTAGTATAATTTCAGATACCATAAGCAGTATGATATTCTTTGTCCCTTCTGATTCACTTTGGCTTGAAGACCACTTTGTCTGATAGGAGGATAGTTGACAAGAAATAATATGTCTTCTTTTCCCATCCTTTTATCTTCAGTCTGTGGATGTCTTTGCCTTTGAGGTGAGTCTCTCGTAGACAGCATATTGTTGATTCTTGTTTTGTAATCCAGTCTGCAAATCTATGTCTTTAGACATAGATTTGATGATGAGTTTAGGCCATTTTCATTTAGTGCTATTATTGAGAAATGATTTCTGATTTTTGTTGTGAATTTGTTTCTCCTGTGATTGACTGTTCTTCTAGGGTAGTTTCTCTCTTTGCTGGTTTTCACTTTTTTTCTCAATTCTTCTTTATGAAATATTTTATTGAGTATGTTTTGTAGTACAGGCTTCCTAATTGTGAATTTTTTTAACTTTTCTTTGTCATAGAAGATTTTAATTTCATTGCCAGTTCTGAAGCTTAATTTTGCTGGGTATAGTATTCTTGGTTGGAGTCTATTTTCATTCAGAGCTTGGTATATACTATTCCAAGGCCTCCTAGCTTTGAGGGTCTGGGTTGAGAAATCCACTGAGATCCAGTTTGGTTTCCCTCTAAATGTGACCTGTCAGGTTTTTGGCAATGTTTAAAATCCTCTCCTTATTCTGTATGTTAGGCATCTTCATAATACTGTGATTTACTATGAGTTGACTCCCCCAGATGCCAGCGCCACATCCTAGCTGCAAAATGGTTCCTTTGTCATCCTGGAGCAGTAGGAAGAGATGTAGCTTGACATTGTGAAGCACACCTTTTGGTAAGTCTGGCTGTGTGTTTGATCTTGGATCTCTCCATACCCAGACATGCCACAAACATCCTAAAAATGTGTGTTCCTTTAATTTCTTTATTCCTCCACTTTGATTGTGGGGGGACTGGTCTGAGTGGCACTGTTGGCAGTGGTTGGGGGCAATGGGGCTGAGGCTCCTTCTTTATTTTGTAATATCCAACCTTCCAAGTCCCTGATCTGCTTTGAATATCCAGTATTAATTCCCAGTACAGTCCCTTTTTATTCAACCCACCTTGCTGAGAAGGTTCCTATCTGCTTTCTTACTTTCATACCATGGTGCAGCCAGGAAAGCAACCTCATCTCTTCCAGCATCTTGAAACCTCCCTCATTGTGACATAACCATTCATGCATGGAATATATGTGATTATTTCAAAAGGTGATGGGCACTTTTTACAGAGATGGTAGGATGTGTTGTAATTGCTATGTCTTTTCTGGGAGGTTACTTGCAAGCAGAGTACTTTAAAGTGTGCATTTATTTCATCTTGTAGAGTGTGCAAAGCTGTATGTACATGGTTAGCCATTGCAGTGTTGTTTGTAAGAATGAGAAAATGAACCTCTTCTGTGTGGGTGCTCACACTCCACATGAACAGACTATTTGCATCAACAGTATTTCTGTGGGCTATTAAGATGCCTGGAACGGGATGATTGAGGGCAATTTTTAGCTTCTTCCACTTTTTAAAAAACTTTCATCCTCAAATCTAATTAGGAGACACATTGTAGCTATGGCATCTCTCATGGGTCCATAAAGATATGCAAATAAAATGGTTCTCAAAGATAGCCCTCAAGCAAATGCTGTATTTCTTGAGGTTGTATTGAAAGGGTTGTCATATAACTATTGTGTAGGAGGCAGAGGTATGGACATGTCACACATAGGATACTCCACTTTTTCCATCTAGATTTAGTTTTCAAGGATATTCTGGCATCTCGGTTCCATTGGTTTTTTAAATATTTTGATTTCCAATTTGAACCAACACGTTGAACCAAAAATAAAACTAATTTTTGCTTATCCAGGTAGGACTCTGAAGCCAGAATCAAACCAATAAGAAACTCTGTAGAGTTTAACATTGCTTTTTTTCTCTCCTTTGTCCACGGCTGTCATGAATTCATTTCTACATACATTCAACCGATTTTTGCTGTTAAGAATAAGCATAGTCTGGTGATTACTTTGGCATTGAAGCCTCCACCTGCAAGGTGTGACTCTGAAGTTGGCATGCTGGAATTTTCTCAAGTTATTGACCAAAAGACAGAGGCAATATGGCTGAGATAAGAGGAGAAGCAAAGTAGAACAGGGTCAGCTCAGTGGGAGAGCAGGAGGGCCTCCAGCTGTCAGGGAGGGTTGGCGCTCTTCTGATTAGAAAATCTGCAGGTTGTACAAATCCTATGAATTCCCATGACAATTCTTGGGATCTAATTTTCCAGATCAGATCCCTAATTGTCACACCTGGGAAGCTGTGAATTAAATTTACATCATAATTTAGCAGTCTTGCAGAATCAAATACTGCCTGGAGTTCTCTGGAAATTTTTATGGCTGCTAGAAATAGCAATTTGGGTTCTTTATTATTCTTCACAAATGTCAATTCTACCCCTTTGTGTAAAGTTTTTTTCTATTATTTTATTAGTTCATTAAAATTATACATAAGTTGGTTTCATTTTGACAAAATCAAACATATGGAATTTGGTTTCAATTCCATTCCCCCTTCTTGCACTCCCTCCACTCTCCTGTATTTTCCTTTCTATATTCTATTGATTTTGTTTTCACTCACTTATTTTTCATTGATGCTTTCTACATATACATAAAGGTGAAATTCTCTGTGTACCAATTATATATACATATAAAACGATTTTGTTAAATTCATACCCTATTTCCTCCCATTTCCCATCCATTCTCTCTCCCTCTATCTCCTTCTTCTACTTCACTGATATTCCCTTTATCCTTATGATATTTGATACTTACGCACCTTCTTTCCCTTAATTTGCTTGCACTTCCACATAGGAAAGGAAACTTTTTTTTTTTAATTTTTATTGTTGGTTGTTCAAAACATTAAGGGAAACATTTCTTGATTTTTCTGAGTCTGGCTTATTTCACTTAACATTGATGTTTACTATTTCAGACCATTTTTCACCAATTTTCATTGAGTTCTTCATTGGGTTCAAAAGGAGGGGGCACCTGGATTTGAACCAGGGACCTCTTGATCTGCAGTCAAATGCTCTACCCCTGAGCTATACCCCCTGCTCTTTATGTGTGTCTAATAAGCACTCTAAAGCTGCCTGGCCACACCCTGGATTTTACCACCATCACATGTGTACTTGCTAGTGTTAGACCTTCAATGCATTATATCCTAAAAGTCATTTAAAATACAAGAGTAAATTCCAATACCTTTTTCCTGACAATTAGAATTATTGGATGATAGGATGAACAGTGGCAAGGGATTGTTTCCCCAGCCCCACTAAACTTTCATGATTCCAAGTTGAACTAATCAGAAAAAACATTTGGCTGAGCACAGAAGCTCAGGGACTGGAGAGGGCTCTTGCCTGTTGAGAGGCACAGAAATATCTCCAAGCTTCAGGTGAGCACAAGCTACAGACACAGAGGTGATAAACCATGGAAAAGAGTGACCATACCTCCTCAATATGCTGATGAGGCACACTGGAGAAGCCAGGACAGACTCTGGAGAGAGGGGAAGATGACCAAAGACCTTTCTAATAAGGAGACTGCTAAATAAGGAAGGTAGAAGGTGATACTGCAGGGTGCTCCTGGATTTGAACAAGGGACCTGCAGTCAAATACAGACATACTCCCCAATTCTTTAAAAGAATGAAAAGAAAGGAACATAATGACATAATTCATACCCTTTACCATTAAAAGAGGGTAATAATTGAGATCCCTCTGCCACAGATTTGCATGGAACCATGTGTCTGGCTCCATTCTTTACTCCAACAACAGCTGGAGACTGCAGAACAAAGGTAGAAATAGCACCCGGCATTTGCGTTCATGGAACAAGAAAGGAGCTGTGAGGGAAAAAGAGAGGACACAGGCAAAGGCCTGAGAGGAGCTGGAGTCATGTCTGAGGGACAACTCTAGGTCCACAATGGGTACAGAAACAGGAGAGCCACAGGGTTGCCTAGAATCACGGCCCAGAGAGAGATGGAAGAGAAGAAGGTCAACATGAGGATAATTAATAGGTTCAGTAAGAGCAGGAAGATGAGGTAGAAATGAGGAGAGGTGTGAGCAAGAACCTGCAGGTTCTAAGACCTTGAGAGGGAACAGCCATGAGTGAGGGTTGGGTTGGGGTTTTGTGTAGAATAAGACTTGACTGTGCATCTGAACACACAAATGGCCAAAAATCAATACAAGACACTAATGAGCTTTTAAACTAGAAGTTTTCTTTTCTCCCACATGAAAGTACAATTAGGGGGTCCAGGTTTGGCATGGCATAGCATACGGACAAGTGCCATAGTCCTTCACTCCAGGTATTCTAGTGCTCTGCCTTCAGGGTCCCAGTTGGCGTCTCCCACTTTAGGATCACAACACCGTCCACAGAACAGCAAAAGAAGACAAGAGACAAACCTCTCCCTGTAAAATATTGTACTAAAGTGGATTTAGAGTGGGGCCTGAGAAATGGCACTCTGACAGACTGTTCAGGTGATTCTAATTCATATTGGGTTAAGAATAACCATAGTAGAGCCTCAGCATTGGCTGCTTGTGGTAAAGAGAATGTTTATCTGGTGTGCACTGAAGAAGAAGAGGAAATGGAGGCATCTGTGTAGGAGAGGATGTCAAAAGTAAGCAAGAGTAGGGGGCACCTGGATTTGAACCAGGGACCTCTTGATCTCCAGGGACCTCTTGATCTGCAATCAAATGCTCTACCCCTGAGCTATACCCCTGTTGCCTTGTGTATGTAATGAGCACCTTAAACCTGGATGGCCACACCCAGGAGTCCCCACCTGCAGATGTGCAATTGCTAGAGTTCTGCCATCATACACTAACTTCCTGCTAGGCCACACCCCTTCCTGTTTACACACCTGTAGGTGTAACCAGCACCTTCCTCCTCCTTAGAACCTGGCTGAGGGTGGGGCCTAAAAATGGTGGCTATCTGCAGCAGGAACCTCCTTTACACTGAACCAGAGGAGCCAGAGTACAAGAGCTGGCTGCTCAGCAGACCCTTTGGAGGTGAGGGTGGCACTGGGAAATGGCACTTTGATAGACTGTCCAGGTGATTCTAATTAGTACTTGAGGTTGGGGTCTGGGATGGGCAAGAGCAAACATTGGTTTCCCCCTGAGACCTCCATCCTCTGGGAAGGGACCTAGGGATCCCGTGTGCCTCCAGCAGCTCCCTGCAGGATCTGAGTCAGAGACAGGATTGATCTATTGCTTTGATCTGTGCTTGTGTTAGTCAGCTTCTCACTACTGTGACTCTTTTAGTCAGTTTTTCATCACTGAGACCAAAACACCTGACAAGAAAAATTTTAAGGAGGTCAATTTTGTGTGGAGCTCGTAGTTTCAGAGGTTCATTCCATTCCAGCCAGCTCCATTCTGCAGGTCTCCAGGTGAGGCAGAACGTCATGGCAGAGGGTGTGGTGGAGGAAAACAGGTCAGGACATCACTCCAGGAAGCAGAGAGAGATTCCCTCACCACAGACAAAATACATACCCCAAAGGCAAGTCCCCAGTCACCCACCTCCTTTAGCCACACACCACCTACTTCAGTTACCAACTGGTTAAACCCTATCAGGGGATCAAGGCACTGATAATGTTAATGCTCTCATAACCCAATGATTTCACCTTAAACCTTCTTTCATTTTCTCACGCATTAACTTTTGGGGGATACCTCATATCTAAATCATAATGGTGACCATAATACCTCACAAGAACCCCATTTAAGGAATAAATGTTGATTTTGGACTCATGAATTCAGAGGGTCAGTTCATCGTTATCTTACTCCAGTATTTTGGGCCAAAGATGAGGCTGAGTATCATGGAGAAAGAGTGTGGCAAAGGAAATCTACTCAGTTCATGGTAGTGTTAGACAACAATGCAAATAAAAGACCACTGACTCTATTTTTAAATCAAATAAAAGCAAGCTTGTAATTCCGGCCAAACAGGAATATCTCTCCCAAAACCCGTGGGAATAGAAGACAGTATTCTCCAGCTCTCTAGGAGTGCAGCTTTATAGCACAGAAAGTTTCAAAAAGGGAGGCGTGTCTTGAGAACTTACAGACAACAGAATTTTGACAAGCATCAAACAAAGGCAGGTAGTAGGTTCATGGTCTAAATAGTTCAGTAGTTAGGGAGTAAATTTAGATCCCAACATCAGAATTTATGAGGTACCATTAGGATTTCAGAGAGGGTTGTTATCTGGCCAGGGAAAGCCAGAATTTATGAGGGGCCACTAAGGTTTCAGAGAGGGTTGTTATCTGGTCAGAAAAATCCAGGAATAGGTGAGTTCAAGGCACGGGCAGGCATTCCAAGTAAGTTTAAAACATCAAAATATGGCCACACCAAATAGAAATCCTAATATTTTACAGATAACAGAAATGAATATTTTATAACTTGTGACAAGATGGCTCCTGAACTTAAGAGGGAATTAGGCTGGGTTTATCAGGAGGCAGGAAGCAGAGATAGGAATTGAGCCACCAGGAACTAAATTTAAACCCCAGGGATATCCCAGTGGCTACATCCTCCAGGTATACCCCAGATGCCTCCAATTACCACCCAGTTAGTCCATGCAAATGGTTCATCCATCAGATGGATTAATGCACAGTTTAGTTCCTTTATAAGGGAAGGCCAAAATCAAGCCTATGTAGGGGGCACCTGGATTTGAACCAGGGACCTCTTGATCTGCAGTCAAATGCTCTACCCCTGAGCTATACCCCCTGCTACTTTTATGGGGTTCATTATAACTTTAAGTCCTACAGCCACTGGAGACAACCTGTGACGTGTGAGTCACTACTTCAGGATGGGAGCTCTTGGCAGCTGCCAGGCCTGGGTCAGAGGAAACTCATCACCCTGCTGCCTACAACAGACAGCCTCCCCTCCACAACAGTCCTCAGCCTGTGTCTTCCCAGCTTTGGGACCCTGTGCAGGTAGCAGCCTGGAGAAGCACTGGCTGCTGGAATGGCCCTCACAGCCAAATACTGCGCCTTCATGGTGGGACCTACTGGAACACACTCCAGTGATACAGGTGTCTGCTCTGACCCACTTCTTCACATTTGGACTGACCCTCCTCCCAATCCTCAGTTAAGGGCACTTTCTACAAAATAAAAATCTACAACAAATGATAACCCTTCCAACTTCTCCTCCAGTTAATATACACAGAGAATGATGCAGTCGTGGAAGTAGATTTAGGAATCTGAATAGAAGAACCAACACCAAGAGAGCTCAAGGAGCAGGACATGCTCTCAGCAGCTTGGCAGGAGCAGGGTGACACAGATGCGCACAGCTTTGACCCTGAAGTCTGACAGCCTGGGTTTTAGTTTCAGGAACTGGACACTTCTCCCTTGTTCCTCATCTGTAATCCTGCAAAATGGTGATAATAACAAAGGAAACTATCAATAACATGAAGAGAGAGCCAATAAAATGGGAGGAAATCTTTACCACACGCACATCAGAAAGAGCACTAATCTCCTGGGTATATAAATAATTCAGAAATTTTAACACCAACAACGACAACAACAAAAAACAAATAACCCAATCAATAAATGTATAAGGATTTGAGTAGATACTTCACAGAAGAACATATACAATGTCAACAAATATATGAAAAAAATGTTCAATATCTCTAGTAGTTAGAGAAATGCAAATCAAAACTACTGTAAGATTTCATCTCACTCCAGAATAGCAGTTATCCAGAATACAAACAACAATAAGTATTGGTGAGGATGTGGGGGGAAAATTACAGTCTTTAAATGCTGGTGAGACTGCAAATTGGTACAACCACTCTGGAAAACAGTATGGAGATTCCTCAGAAAACTTGCAATGGAACCACCATTTGACCCAGCTATCCAACTCCCCAGTCTCTACCTAAAGGTCTTATAATCAGCATATTACAATGACAAAGCCACATCAATGTTATAGCAGTTCAATTCACAATAGCTAAACTGTGGAACCAATCTAGGCGCCTCTCAATAGATGAATGGACAAAGAAACTGTGGTATATACATACACTCAATGGAATATTACTCAGCCTTAAAGGGTAATAAAATTATGGCATTTGCAGGTAAATGGGTAGAGTTTGAGTATATCATGCTATCAAGACCAAATATTTTCTCTTATAAGTCCAATGCTGATCCGTAATGGGGTGGGGCAAGGGAAAAATGGAGGAACTTTGGGTTGGGCAGAGAAGAATGAGCACAGGGGAGGAGTAGGGAAGGCAAAGGTGACGGGATGAGAATTATTCCCTATGTACATGTATGATTGCATGAATTGTTACTCTGCATCATATACAACAAGAGAAGTGAAAAGTTATGATACATATGTGTACAAAAAAAGAGTGTACACTTTGTTGGGTTGTTTATAGACTACATGGTTTAATTCATATGAAAGACTGGCACGTACTAAGTTTTTCATATTGTTTGCTGAACACATAGGCTCCCAAGGAACCAGCTCCAATCAAGTAAAGAGAAAGAATAAACAATGGAACTCAACCTGCAAGAGACCACATATAAAACTATTTGAATAAATCAGAGTATCTTTCATAAGAGAGAATTAGAAGCTGGATTGAGGAGCAAAGATTACCAAAATGAACAAATAGGTATTTTGAATAAATCAAATGAGATGTTCAAGAAATGAAAATGTAATTGACATGTTTACTTTTTATTTATTTTAAGGAGGTATAGCATATTCAATAAAGTATGTGAGTTATCATGAGGAGGTTGATGGAGGTTTACATGTTTGCACACGTGTAACCACCTGCGTCAAGGCACAGTTAGTCTCTAGCACTCAGAGGCTCCTGTGGACTCCCTCCTTGTTATTGCCTCCTCCCAAGAACATCAGCGTGGATGAGTTGGCCTGCTGTGCAGCTGCATCTACATGGAATCAGACATGAGATACTCTGAGTCTGGCCCCTTTCACCCATCCTCATGTCAATAAGATCCATCTACATCTGTCCACTGTCGCAATCATTTATTGTTTTCCATTCCTGCTCTGTGTTCCATGGCTGACTGCAGCATGATTTGTCTATCTGTCCCACTGACGACAGACATTCCATGTGTATCCAGTGTGGGCTCCTGAGGGCAATGCTGCTGGATACTCTCTGGGGTCTATATCTAGGAACAGAATTGCTCCATAATAGGAAATTCATGTTTTCAGTATTGACAATGCCAGATAGGGGGTCTAAGTGGTCACACCAGATTCCACTGCACCAGCAGGGTAAGTGTGGCTGCAGTCACACATCCTCACCAACACGTGGAATCCTCAGTGTCTACCATGGTAACCATCCTGCTGAGATATAGGGTCATCTCACTGTGGTTTAATTTGTCTCTGTGAATGCAGTGAGGTCCGAACACTGTTTCACACTGTGGTCTGATGCACACTCAGTTTTGGGACACATCTCTGCTCACTTACCTACTGTGTTGTCTACACTCTTTCTTTGCTCTGTGCAAGTTCTTCATATATTTCGTCCATGAACCCTTCTTCAGTAATACATGCAGACTCTCCCACCCCATGAGTTGCCTCTTAGTTCTTTAACTGGTGTCCATTTTGTGACACATGAGAACTGTAAACACCCGTCTCCTTAGGCATTTTTCATTTCTTTGTGGTGAAAGCATTCAAAACCTTTCTTCTCATTCTTCTGAAATATCCACCTCACTGTCAGTCTCTGCCTTCACCCCACTTTCTTTCCCCAGTGGTGTCTAGTAACGACCTAGAGTTCGTTTTCATTCTGTCACCCTTATCCATCTGTTTCTGTGGCTGCTGTGCTTCTTGTGTCCACCTTCACGGCCTTTCCTTATGTTTTCCTGACTCCCCGGACTTGTTGTTTTGCCTCTCACTCTGAGGTTCGAGACACACTGGGACCTGATTTTCAAGTGTGGAATGAGGCAGAGGCACCTCTCTTTCCTGATGGCCACCCCAGACTTCCACACCATCTGCTGGACGGCTGGCCTTTCCTCCCTGCTCTGCAGGTCATGGTGGCCATCAGCCAAGTCTGTGAGGGGCTCTCCCAAGGATCTGCTCTCACCTGTTGGGCTCTCCTGTGCTTGCACCAATCACGGTAACCCTTGCTTCCCGGGCTCCGGTCAGTTTGGAGATCTGGCAGGGCAAATCCTCCAGCTCCTTCTTCTTGTCTGGCAATATGGGCTACTGCAATTCCGTCCCATCTTCACACCCTGCATGTTGAATTTCCATCTTGATATTTTGATTAGATTGCTTTGACCTTCTAGATAAAATGCGGGGAAATTGACATGTTTGTCATGTTGAGGTATCCAATCCCTAAACCGTCCATCTTTTCACTGTTTTTGTTCTTCCGTTTCTCCACACGATGCTCCATGGTTGTACAGATCATTTTCACATCTTTGATTTGATTCATTCCTAGGAATTTGATATTTTTATGTTTGTCAAATAGAACGTTTCATTTTCGAAAATTTGTGGCCATTACATTGAAATGCAATTACTTTCAACTTTGAATCCAGCCACATTGCTAGACCAGCTAATAAATCTAAAATGTGCTTAGAGACCCTTTTGTGCTCCCTTGATCAATTGCATCATTTGCAAATTAAGGAGGTTTCATTCTCCTTTAAAACTGCACATTTTACTTTATGGTTTTTGAGCCCTAACTGATTAAGAAGCTCATTAAGAAGAGCAGTGGTGATAATAAACATTTTTGTCTGGTTCCCAGTTTTCAGTAAAAGCTTTCAACATCCCACCAATGGGTAGTATTCCATTTCATGTTTTTGGTACATTCCTTGTCACATGTTATAGAGTCGGGGTGCTTTCCCTAGTTGGCTAAAAATTTTCTAAAACTCGTAAATGTGTACTGAATCTGATGAACGTTTATCTTCATGTCTTTTAACAAGCAGAGGATTTTTCTCCTTTAATCTGGGGTCTCAGTTTGGATTTCTCTAGAAGTAAATTTGATGCCAAGTAGTGTTTGGGAGATAAACCCAGGAATCCCCAGTAGAGTGGGTATGTCAGTCAGAGAAAGGAAGGAAGGAAAAATAGCTGGATACAGGAAAGTTGGCATCACAGGCAACTGGAGCATTGTGCCACTTGGAATCTCTGAAAGTGTGTGCCCTGCCTCAGATCACCTTCCCCAAAGGACAAGGATGAAGGATTTATCCCCCCACTCCAGCAATAGTGGCTGAGGGCTGTTCCTGGGGATGGGGTTCTATTTCCCTGGGACTTTTGGGTTTTGCCTGTTCTGGCAGCCTTAACAAGCTGTCAGCGTAAGTCAAGGTGGGGACAGTTGGCTCTTGGGCCTGTCAGCACAGAGATGATGAAACTGATCCATAGAGGGTCAAAGCATTTGCTATAAATAGTATGTTCCAAATTGCATTAACAGAGCTTTCTAATGATAAGCCAACCTTGCATTTGTGGATTAAAATTAATTTGGTTATTACATGTTATTTTTTTATGTAACAATGAATCTGATTTATTAAAACATTTATAAATTTTTAAAAAGTATTTCGTTTTAGTTGTAGTTGGACACATTACCTTTATTTTATTTTTATGTGGTACTGAGGATCGAACCCAGTGCCATGCATGTGCTAGGCAAGCACTCTGCTGCTGAGTCACAACTCCAGCCAATATAAATTGTTTCTATTTTTTTTAATTTTTTTTTATTTTTGGCCTTTTTATTATTATTCTAGCAATTTGGGGCTTCCACTCTTATTTTTAGATAGTTAACCCATTGATATCTTTTTGCTTTGTATATGATCCCAACTGAAGAAAATCATTCCAAAACATCAATAATTAATTCAGTTAAGAGAGGGAAAATTCTCTTTGGATGCAAATTGAGCCAAGGAGGTTGGGGTGGGGGTTAGAAAGAAGAAGAAAAATCAGTCTTTGTCAAACTAGACAGGAGCTTGTGTCAAGTTTGTAAAACCAAACCTGGAACTTCCTACCATCCTTCCTTTGAACAGGAGAAATCATCCCCTCTTCTCCATCATTCCCTATAGTGTAATTCTACTTTTTTAAAGGATATCTTCTCTTAATTCTCACCTCCAATAAATATCCAGACTAAATATTCACTACCTATTATTAAAACTTTTTTACAACTCTGTGGGAAAGATTTACCCTGAGACAAATAGTTAATAGAGAGGGGATTTTGTAAAGATAAAAAGGTAGAAGACAAAGTTGTCCCAGTATCAAAAATGAGAACATTTTTACCACCAGTGATTCGGTGATGAAGCAGGTAAAACACAGAGCATCAAATTGATATAAGAAGAGAGAGTATTTCTGACAAGGCCTGGTACCCATTGAGAATCTTAGCTGCATTACACAGAATTTGTGCTCAGAGAGGAAGGAAACAGTACAAGGCAGCCTTATATTCCAGGGAAAATGGTGGGATTGGTGATTCATTAGAATTATTAATTAAATCAGAATTCTTTACCCCTTCTTTCCAGGCCTCCTATATATGTGTAGCTGAGGTCTGTTTTCTGTAGTACACTAAGGGAAAAGAATAGCCTATAAAGAACAGGAGACATTTCCTGGCCCAGGTTCTTGGCCTCCTCTACATGTGGCTAGAGTACTGGATTATTTGCTGATCCAATCCATGACTTTGTGTACTATGATCATCCTCCCTGGTCCACCCTCAACTTACTACAACCCTATCATCCACCCTGAAGAATACAAAAGCTTTTAAATTCTTTGCCACAAGGTAATTTAAAAAACGTAGTTTCTTTGTTTAAAGTTTCTAAAATTGGGTTCATCTTTTAGTAACAGATCTTTTCCTTCCCAAAATCCCTCCCTCGCTCAGTCCTGTATGATCACATAATCCTCCTCATCATCATCTTCCTCCTCTTCTTCCTCCTCATCTTCTGGCAGTTCCTCTTCTTCCTCTTCCTCTTCTTCATCTAGACAAACTACCGCCTCAGCTGGCTCAGGTAATCGAGAGTCAAACCAATCCAGTACCTGCTGGGTGCTAAGTCTTGACGCCTGACTCAGCTGAGGGACATCAATTTCCCTAGCTGTTGGTGGGCTGCCCAATACTTCTCCAAAGGTCGTATATCCGGTGGGGGCGGGGGAATTGGTAGAGGTGGTGTCTCAGCCCATTCTTTCAAAGAGCAGGTTGATGGTGGTGTAGGAATTGCTGGGTCTTGAAAACTAGGGGCACCAGGTACTGCATTGTCCCGAAACCATTTTAGTGGCCCATGCTTCAAAGCATAGCATGTGTCACCAAACCACTGAATGATCTCAGGCCGAGGTAAACCAGTGATCTGTTCCAATTTATGGTAATCCTCACGCCGTGCCCATTGGCACTGTAGAAAAAAGGATTTGAGAATAGCCAGCTGCTCTTTGGTTTTACGCTTAGTCTTTCGCTGGCATTGCATACCTGGAGAAAGGTAGTCTGTGGAGCCAACCCTACCTGGCACTGAGTTATGCCGTAGCCCTTGAGGCCAGGCTGGCTCCAGGTGTGGGGGTAGTGCCTGTTCCTTGGGTGAGAGTGACTGTGGGATACAGCCTAGTGACTGGAGGGGTTTAGAGGTGGCAGTAGCTCCATTAGCCAGTACCCAGAAAGAAGAGGAGGAAGAAGGAGTCATACTAGGTGCTGACTCCTCCTTACAACTACTGGCAAGTAATGAGATTGATGGAGGCTTATCCAGAGCACGTGACTGGTGGACAGCTATGGAGTGGTTCCAGGAAGAAGTACCTACACCATGTGAGTGGTCAGGACCACTGCCTGCCAGTTTCTTAGAGAGGCCACTGCTTTGAAGATCCTGCCAAAAATCTGATTGGGAGAATGTTCCACTGCCAGGTGTCAAAAGGGACTCCTTTGCTTTCTGGTGACTCAGTGGCAGTGCTGATATATGAGAGAACTCCTCAGGTTCTACCTTCAATCCTTTTATCTGGGGGGGGCTCTCTAAAAGTCAAAGGGCCTATTCCAAGACCAACTTGTTCTGGAGGTGGCACTGGAGAAGGTGGCACCTCCTCTGGTGGCTGCCCTGCATGATGAGTAAAAGAGAGAAGAGATTTGAAGTGGAGTTGGTCCCGATGGTATACCACTCGTGCTTGAGTCTCTTCTATTTCTTCAGATGACCAGCTAATGCCACAGCGGAGGCGCTGGGCCATGAACCAAGTCTTGACTTTCTCCATCTGTAGTCCATAACGTAGGCAGAGAAGGGCAATGTCTGCTAGGCTGGGATAGGGAAAGTAGCTGAAGGTTTGTAGCAGGTGTTCATTGCTGTCTAGCTCACTGGTCTGGGCTGCTTGGGTCCACACAAGCTGTAGCTCCTCAGAAATTGGAGGAAGGCAGATGAGCCCTGCTGGTGAGCTAGAAACACTGCTGGCCTCTTTATTAGGAGGCATGGTGCGGTCTGATTTATGCCCTTCAGAGACAGCTGCTTCAGCGCTGAGCTTTATTTTCTATTGCTATCCCCTTCTTTGCCCCTGCCTCCCAACCCTCCACATTACATTTGGTAACAATAGCAATTTCTAACAGCCATCCTACTTCCTTCAAACTAATATCTGGCAAAAATTTGGGGTAACCAATAGAAAGACATATACACTCATCTTTAAGGCTAGAAACTCTTGATCCCCTGAGGTTTGAGCCAGGATTAGTTGTTGAGAGCCACAGCCGAAGTCTATAAATTGTTTTTAATATCATAGTTAATATGCAAGGTTGGTCTGTTGTCTTCTGTTCTTACACAATCTTTGGTATTTTTCATAGCATGTTTAACTAGCTATATAAAATCTGTTGGGAAGGTACCATTTTATTTAGTTTTTATTTTCAGAAGTGTTTGCTTAAGACTTGCATCATTTATTTCTGGAATGTTTAGTCAAACAAATGTTGAAACTACATGTGTGGAGGATTTTTTAAAAATTTTTTAATGACAAAAAATTTTCAAGAACTTAACTTTTTCAAGAGTTATAGGATTATTTATGATTTCTATTTCTTCTTTATTGATTTTGATAAAACTATGCCAGAGGATGAAGACAAAGATCAAAGAGGTGAGGGAAGATGTCTTGGGGGATCCTGGGTACTGCTCAAGATCTCAGCTTTCAAGATACAAGTTGAAGTTTCTTGCCTCTGGGCCCCCTAAAACCCCAGTCAACCTCTAATGTGCCTCCAATGTTCCAATTACTCTACTTATATTTACATTATAAATGTATATAAGACTTATTAAGGATCAGTTGTGAACAATGCATTATGAGATCTATAATCTCATGGATCTCCCTATATTTCAAGAAAACATGTTCTTGGGCTTGACTCAGTTGGACACACCCTAGCAAATCTGGCAGGAGATACCTACCATGTCCTGCTCTTACAGGGATGTGGGAGGGACCACATAACAGTGGAAGCTTTCTGGGCGTATTTTTGGCATATTATTGGTAGTTGGGAGAGTGTGAAGCTTTGCCATCAACTGCTCAGGAAGTGCATGTACTAGGAACTGGATCAGATCAAGTATTGTATTTTCTATTCAGCCAGATCAGTCCTCCTAAACTAACCAAAGTGGATTAGTGAGAAGGGAGAGAGAATTAGGACCATCAATCAAAGGATTTCTCTCTCCTCATGCATATTGTATTTTTCTAAGAAATGTTCTACGCCAACTTGTATTAGGTCTTATTGGCAAAATTGGCTCATAATCTCAATATTTTTAAATTCTATATAGAATATAATCATGTAAACTTTTACTTTTTTGATGTTGACTGTCAGTGTTTTCTTTTATACTTAATGTTGTCTGAATTATCATTTTTGTTATTTATTTCAAAGAATAACTTCAGCTTTATAGATCCTATTTATTTTCTACTGCATTAATTGATAATTTCATTAATTAATCTCTTCTACCGGCATCCTTATCCTTTTTGAATTTATTTTTACTGTTGTATTTAAATGGTTTTCTATATCAGTGTTTAATTATTCTTCACTTTTCCATTTACATTATTGTAGATGGATTAAGGCTATTGTTGCCCTCCAGGTACAGCTATTGCTGCAACTGCCAAGTTTCAACATCTAGTATTTTTGTCATAATCATTAGTATAATATTTTCTAATCCCCATTACAAATTTTTTCTTGACACATAGTTTGTTTAGAATTAAAATTTTTTGTTTCTGAATACACTAGAGAATTTCTAAATCTTGTTGGATTTTCTAGTTATTTAATCTTATTTATTTCTAGTTAAATTTTATTTTGGTCCGAAAATATAATCTTTGTATTTTTAATATCTGGGAATTCTTAAACTTTGAATGATGAAAGGATAAGAGAAGAAATCAGAGGAAAATTAAAAATATTTAGAAGGAAGTGAGAATAGTGATATCAAAATAATTGGGACAGTCGAAGGCAGTTCTAAGAGGAAAATTTATGGCATTGTGCTTATATATTAAAAGAATAGAATGGTACCAAATAACTAATCTGACATAACATCTCAAGGCCTTAGAAAAAAAGAACAAACCAACACCAAAAACCAGTAGAAGCCAAGAATAGTTAAAATCAGAGGCTAAATCAATGAAATTCCGTGAGCACTGACTGTAACTGAGTAACCCTCCTGACATCTGGAGCCTCCTTCAGGTCTTCACCTCCTGGTGGTGCTTGTCCTTATTAGCAGTCTTGTCCCCGTCCCCCAACCTAAACCTGAGAATTAGGGACCTGGGAATGCAGAAACACATCTCATCACACAGTGGCCAGCTCTGGGCCAAACCAAGTGCCATTTGTCCTTGACTGAGAACAAGGGATGAAGGTGTAATGTGCAGGTGGAAGAGAAGCAGAGGCACAGGGAGGTGGGAGGGCTCTCCAGGTGGCTTCTGAGACCTACTGTGTGTGCACTGTACTAATGAGGAGGGGGACTCCAAGTCAAGGTGGCCTTCATGGTATTGGATGATGACAGTAGGGTAGTAGGGTTGAGAACGGAGGCCCTATACATAAAAGGGATGTCATTGCAGCCCCATGTTATGCAGCTTTGAAAAGCAGGATTGAAAGTGGTTTCTATCAACCCCAATGGAGATCTCCCAATGTCACTCAGAGCCCACCTAAGAGGTACTGGTTATGGGAGCTACCAAAATAGTACATAAACAAGGGGGCACCTGGATTTGAACCAGGGACCTCTTGATCTGCAGTCAAATGCTCTACCCCTGAGCTATACCCCCTGCTGCTATGCATGTGAAATAAGCACCTGAAACCTGGATGGCCACACCCTGGATTCTCCACCTGGAGAGGTGCACTTGCTAGTGTCCTCCTTCATATGCTTCCTTCCTGCTAGGCCACTCCCTGACAAGGCAGGTGTAACCAGCATGTTCCTACTCCCTAAAACCTGGCTGAGCGAAGGGCATAAAAATGATGGATGTCTACAGCAGGAACCTCCTTCACACTGAACTAGAAGAGCCAGACCATAGAGCGGGCTGCTCAGCAGATGCTCTGGAGGTGAGGGTGGGGCCTGGGATGGACAGGAGCAAACATTCTTGATTCCTCCTTACAACCCCTAACCCAACCCTCTGAGAAGGGGATGGAGGGATCACGCGTGCCTCTAGCAGATCCATGTGGGATTCTGACTCTCTGACAGTTTGGAGGTACTCATTTAATCTGCACCTATGTTAGTTCACTCTTCATCACTGTGACCAAAATACCTGACAAGAACAACTTATGGGAAGATAAGGCTCCCAGTTTCAGAGGTGCAATTTGTGATCATAAGCCTGAAATGTTCTGGGCCTTAGTGGAGTCAGAACATCATGGGAGAAGTTGGTGGTGTAGGAAAGATGCTGGTTTATGGCAGCCAGAAAGCAGAGACAGCAAGTGAGGCACCAGGGACAAAGTACAAACCCCAGGGCACGTCCCAAATCACCGCATCTTTACTACTCCACAATGCCTAGAGTTACTAGTCTGTTCATTCAAATAATTAATCCACCAAATGGATTAATCCACTGATTGGGTTACACCACTCAGAATCAAATAATTTCATGTCTGGACATTTTCTGGAGATTTGGGGGTACACCTGAAACCAAACCCTGTTAGTGATCTAAAATACTGTAAAAGTGAAAAACATTAATTAATCATCCCTCCCCCAAGAAAATAATCTGATTAGAGAATGAGTCACAGTAGAACCCATATTGATGATGAAGGCTTCTGTTCACCAAACGCTCTGAGCAGGGGATGAACTGCCCCTCTGCTCTCCTCTTCCTCCCCTCTCTCTTTATTTTCCCAGTCCTTCAAGGTTCACACAGAAGGAGCCTGAAGAGAGGATCCATTCCTCTGAGAGGTGAAGAAGTGGGAGTCCAAAGATCCAGAGTCCCTAGAGCATGAACAGGAGAGTAGCTGCAAACCTGTGGTCCCTATGAACAGAGGGATCAGCAGGTGACAGCATCTTGAACAGCGCTGCCTACTATCAGGCATTTGCTTTGCCCTGAGTTATCCCCTTGTCCCTGTCTAGACCTCCCTGATTAACACTGGTCACAGGATCTCATATCTCTTTGTTCTAGTGAACTAGAGGGAGGTGACTGACCTCACTCAGACAGACCTCATTCTCACCCTGAGCTGCCTGTCCTTCCCCAGAGACCTGTCCCAGCACTTCTAGAAGTCTTCCTGCCCAGCACCCTGCAGCCTCCTCCTGCTCCTCAGCACCTGTGGGGGGAGACAGTTTGCAGAATCTCTGTTCAGACCTGGAACCTTGCTGTTTCCTTCTCTCCTGAGTTTTTCTTCACTATTCCCCTCCATTAGGACTCCCCACTTCCTCACACCCCCCTGCATATTGCTGCCCTTAGGGGTTCATCTTGCATCTCCACTCTCTGCTCTCTTCTCCTGCATGTTGCAGTCCTAGATGGAAGGGAGACATCTTTCCAGAGAGTTCAAGATCCCATATTGGCCCCACACCACCAGCTCAGCAGCTGAAGAGGCACTACTAGGCATAGCACGTGACTACCCAAGTACCCAAAGTTCAGGGTCCATCTCTAATGCTAGATCTGAAAAAATTCTTAGAAAAGGGCCAGATATGGGAATAACTGGGCCAAGAGACTCATGTGCCACAGTCTGCCTTCTGGATCAGAGTCACCTGCAAACCATACTCACCTCTACCCAAGGCCCACGGCCTCATCCAATCTATCTGAGTTTTCCAAATATGCTCAAGATCCATATTGTTTCCCAAAGCCGCAGTCTGTTTTTCCTACCATATATTTGATTTGTGCAATTTAATTGTACATAATGGTAGCATTGGATGTTAAATATTCATACATGCACAAAATATAACAATATAATTTGACAAATATCTTTCTCCAGTATTTTCCCATTCCATCCTCCTCTTCCACCCCTGGTAGCTTTTCTGTATTCTACTGATCTCCCTTCAATTTTCTTGACATCCCCCCAACTTTCTTTTCCTTTTCCCTCTGTATCTATCACAAATGAGAGAAGATACATAATTTGTGATGCAGAGTTTGGTGCATTTTGATTAACAAATGAGACTTGACCATTTGCAAGCTCTGAAGTTGCTTTTGATTTCTTCTCTCTGTAGTATTTTATCAAATATTTTCCATAGTGCCAACTTAGTGGTTATGAATTCTTATAGTTTCTGCTTATCTTGGAAGGTTTTAATTTCCTCTTGATTCTAAAGGATAGCTTTGTTGGCTCTAGCAATCTTGGTGGACAGTTATTTTCTTTCAGTGTTTGCAACACATCATTCCAAGCCCTCCTGGGATTTATAGTTGGTACCAAGAAATCAGAAATAATTCTGATGGCCTATCTCTAAGTGTAACCTGACATTTTTCTCTTGAGCATTTTATAATTCCATTAATTAATATATTAGGTATTTTTATTATCATTTGTCATGCAGAGATTAATTTCTGATCTTGTCTATTTGAGGTTCTCAATGCCTCCTGTACCTGAGAATCCATATCAATCTCATGTATTGGCTATGGCTATTTACTTCCTTTGTTTAATATGGTCTGAATGTTCAAGACTGGCCACTTTGTCTTCCAGCTCTGAGATTCTACTCTATTACAGAGACTTCCAAATAAACACTTTATTAGATTTGTTGTCTTTCATTTCCAAGATCTGTTTGATTTTTCAAAACCAAACGGTACTGAATTTCTAATTCATTCAGTGGACTTTTTGTGTTCTCTTGGAATTCATTTATCATTTTTGACATTCTTTTGAATTTTGTATCTCATATTTCAACCACTTCAGTATCCTTGGAATCAGTTGTTGGTGAATTATGAACATTTGGAGGTAACATGATACCTTTTTACCTTTTAAAAAAATTTATTTGTGACTCTACTTTGTGTACAACTATAGAAAATCAAAATTGTGTTCTATATGTGTACTATGAATGAAATGCATTCTGCTGTCATGTGTAACCTTCTTACTTTTTAATTTTATATTTCATGTTTCTGTGTTAGGTTTCATGCATATGTTGAGATGGATTTCTTCCTCTGTTATTTGTGGGCCTTTTTTTATGGCCAACTTTTTCTTGCCCTAGTATTGTAGGATATCAGGCTGATGTGAATTTTTCAATGTATTTCCATGTGGGTTTGTAGTGTAGTTTCCTTGCTAGTTCTTTGGTGATGATTATATACTTTGATAGAATGCATATGTGTCAGAGCTTGAGTATTACACTTTGTACATCTCCAAAGAATTATTTTTTTCTTACAGATATGACAATTTGTGTTTTATAAAGCAGTACCTGGTACCATGTCTCCCACCTTAAAATAGGCACCTGTTCCAAATGTCCAGTCCTGGACTTCCACCACATTGGGGCCCATCAAATGCAAGATTTCTCACCAACCCTCTGCTTTTTGTACCTATTGTTAATTCTTTTCAAGCTTCCATCCCAACCCACAGATGGCAATTCTACATCCAAGCAACATGACACCAGGATGGCACCACCCACTCTCAGGTGATGTGTCAAGGTGATTGCCCTTCCACTGGCTGATATCAGGCAGTCACCCTTAACATTACTGGATTCAACCAAGCCACTTCTGATATTTCCTTGAGACCCTATGACAGGACTAATGGCTAATACCAAGGATCTCCTCCATTAGGAACGGTTTGATGTCATTGACAAGTTATGGCTTCAAGGAACCTTTATGGACATTGCCCCTTCCAAGATAACTGTCTGTAGCCACTGGATGTTATCTCTAGCTACCCTGGTATTCCCAAGCCTGTCCCCCAAACAGTCCCCCGCTCTCCCAGACAGGCCCCACACTGACGCCTTCTTAGCAGGAAGTAGTCAGATGGAATTGCACCATCACCACGCCACTTAGAAAAACAAAAAGGGAGGAATGTTAGTTGCGGAGCTGGCTGAACAAATGTTAGCTGCAGGGTGGGCTGAACACTCGACCCTCACTCGTCTGGTTCCTTGTGGCTTGTTTGCCTCAAATGTGAACACTTAACCCCACTCAAGGCTGAACACTCGACCCCCACCTGTTGGTGCAACGGAAACCCACATCTAGCCCCTGCCCAGTCCGACTGAAGGCAGAAGATGACACCCTTAGCAACTACTGTATGATTCAATCATTGGACGCCAACACGGCAGCCTGCAGACCCAAAGACCTTATTAGATTTTGGCTATAAACTCTCCCCTCTCCCCTCTCTCTTTCTTTCTTCTCTCTTTCCTCTCTCTCTCTCTCTCTCTCTCTCTCTTCTCATTTTGTTCTCTTTCACTCTCTCTCCCTCTTTTTCTCTCTTTCTTCTCTCTTTCCCTGGTCTCTCTCGCTTTCTCTCTTTCTCACTTCCTTCCCTGATAATCAGACACTGCTGCAAGAAAGATCTCTTGGTCACTCCGAGTGTCGTGGTCATTTTCCTTTCAATGCCAACTTTACAGAGAAACTAAGGAAGACCTTCAGAAAAACAAACAGATCACTGACCACAGGAATCCTCCTTCTGCCAGGTAACTGATAGAACCAGAGACAACGGACACAAGATTTAGAAGGGTGGTGCTGAGGGTTAATGGCAGGGAGAACACTGACCAGAAAAAAGACCAGTGTAGGTTTTCCAATAAAAAATATATAAATATATCAGTAGGTTGTGGTGAGCCGCTTCTGCCGTTTCTGCAGATTATGGTCGCCATTACAAGATGACGCTGGCTCCGCTGTGGTCTGTGACAAACAACTCCTTATCTGGGAGAGTTGGCACATGATTTTTCACCACCCTGTGAGAAAGCTCCACGCGGCAGCTTTGCATTGGGCCTTGGGATGCTTTATTAAGGCTGGGAGGGGCATCCGAGAGGGAGAAGAAGAAATATCAAGGGCCTGAATAAACTGCTGAAAGAAGATTCCTGAGTTGCGTCTTCCTTGCGGGCAAGGGGTCGTGACAAGTGGTGCCGAGACCCGGGAACCAGAACTTTCAGCAGTCAGGGGTGGTGCACCGGTTAGTCCCAGGTAAGTGGGATCCGCGATCAAAGCGGGGTTAGTCCCTAGTAAGTGGGATCCGCGACCAAAGCGGGACAGCTCCTCTGTAATGAAAGAGAGAGCCTTACATTTTATTGCAGCTGCACTGTGTACTTTCGCTTTCTGTTTTTTGTGCTTCCTTTGTTGTTGTGTCATGGGTGCCGCATCTTCAAGTCCGCTTCTCCTGGCCCTAGATGGCCTGTTACGTTCCAAGGGACTGGAAGTGAAACATAGTACTTTACAGAGATTTTTACAGAAGATAGATATTGCTGCACCGTGGTTTGCATTTTCGGGCAGCCTTACTGTGCCTAGTTGGGATAAATTAGGCAAAGATCTTGACTTTGCTTCTGAGCAGGGCATATTAGAGGGTGGGGTGATACCCCTTTGGAAAATGGTCCGTGGTTGCCTTACAGATGGTAAATGCCAGGAAGCTGTGAGAGAGGGTCAAGCTATTCTTGAGCAATTGCATGAGGAAAAATCTGAAGGATCATGTAGTGAAGTGGCAGAGAGTATTAAAAGTAACAGTAGTGAGAAGGCAAAAGAGCCTGAAGATAAAAATTGGAGAAGGCTCTACCCAGACTTGACCGAATTAAAAACGCCTGAGAACACAAGCGACTCAGAGAGTTCTGAGGACCTTGATATATTGTTACAACAACTACATAAGATAAAAATGAAAAAGAAGAAAAAGGAGACACAGGGCACCCTGGCCTACTGTAAGAAGGGGAAGGGAGTTAACATCGGTCAACAAAACTCTGAGGAGGAGGAGGTAGAATATCTAGAAGAAGATATGGTGCCGATTGCCCCACCTCCGTATGTGGGGGGGAGCCAAGGTTCCGGGAGATCTTTTCATGCACAAGTTTGGAGGACAGTTAATACAGATATGGGACTTGCATACCCTGTATTTCAGGACAATAACAGGGGAAGATATCATGAGCCTTTAGACTTTAAGCTAATTAAAACCTTGGCAGAATCTGTCCGCACTTATGGCATAGATGCCGCTTTCACTCTCACTCAGGTGGAGGGACTTACTAGATTTTGCATGACTCCCTCAGATTGGGCTAGTCTAGTCCGCGCTTGTGTTTCCCCAGGGAAATATTAGGAGTCCAAAGTTGGCTGTTTAATGTTTCTGGCAGTACCCAAGACTCGGAGCGAGGTAGGAGGCTTAAAATTTCTGCAAATAATTCACAATTATCTAATGCTACATTACCCTCCGCAGCAGTCTGTCTCCAATCTCCGTTCCTGTTTCTTTTGGCTAATGATACATCACAGGGGATGCTTAATTGTTCTAATATTACCTGTTATTTGTCTGAGTGTTGGAATGGCTCCTGGACTATGGCAATGGTTATGAAATTTCCAACTTTTGTCCCGATCCCGGTTACTGCGGATCCAGAGTCATTTCCTATTGTTGAACTGATTAGAGCCCGTAGAGATTTTGGAATTACGGCAGCCATAGTGACAGCTGTGGTGGTGTCTGCTGCTGCAGCAGTTACAGCTGGAGTAGCCATGGCCAGCCAGGTACAAACTGCTGCCACTATTAATCAGGTTATTCAACAAACATCCACCATACTTGAATCTCAAAGTAGAATTAATCAACACATTTTATCTGGGATTCTGGCTGCTAATCAAAGGATAGATCTGCTTCAAGCTCAAGTTGAGGAATTGTCTGACCTAGTACATTTGGGTTGTGTTGATCAACGTGCACATTTATGTATAACCTCTGTCAGATTTTATGATTCCAGAAATGCCTCCCACATCATCGGGGAGTATCCATCCGGAACCTGGTCCATGGAAGCAGAAAACATGATCCAGTCTCAACTAACCCAGATAGCTGTCTTGAACAGTACCCGTGTCGATCCCGTGACTTTGGGTCAATTCACCGATTGGATATCTTCTGCTTTTTCCTTCTTCAAAGAGTGGGTGGGAGTGGGCATTTTTGGTGCAATGTGTTGCTTCAGTGTTGTACTCTGTTTGTGGCTTCTCTGTCGCCTTAAAACTCGCCATGCACAAGAAAAGGCTATGATCATACAAGCTCTTGCAGCTTTAGAAAATGGCAACTCGCCTCAAGTCTGGCTTGCGCATCTTAAGCAGTAAACCTTTGTCATGGTCGTTACACCCCAAGTTATTATAACATTGCACTGGGATCGACATGACTTTCCTTGTTATTCTCTTAGTGTTGGAAAGCCCTTGCACTCTGCCGGTCTTACTGCCATTGCACGCAGATGGGTTTCCACACTAGTGCTTTTCTATCGCCTTGAAGTTCGTGCCTTTCTTTCAGGGTGCTGTCAACTTGTTTGTCGTTATAAACAGCCACAGTTCAGCCTCAGCTATCCCCCTTCGTCCACCATCATCACGATACAGGATGCGAGGCAAGGCACTGCACTTGAGTGATCCTTGATGTGGACCTCAAGGAGAGCATGTCCTATTGCATGCGGGTTCGACGCGTCCACGCCCCGCCCCACGAAAAAAGGCGTCGGCTGATATGGCCTCAGATCTGGGGAAGGGCCCTCCTTAGGACTGAGCCATACTATGCAGCCACTTCTGCACAGTGGGATAGGACCTCTACTCTCGCCTGTATTGTTTTAAGAAAACAGAAAGGGGGAACTGTGGTGAGCCGCTTCTGCCATTTCTGCAGATTATGGTCGCCATTACAAGATGACGCTGGCTCCGCTGTGGTCTGTGACAAACAACTCCTTATCTGGGAGAGTTGGCACATGATTTTTCACCACCCTGTGAGAAAGCTCCACGTGGCAGCTTTGCATTGGGGCTTGGGATGCTTTATTAAGGCTGGGAGGGGCATCCGAGAGGGAGAAGAAGAAATATCAAGGGCCTGAATAAACTGCTGAAAGAAGATTCCTGAGTTGCGTCTTCCTTGCGGGCAAGGGGTCGCGACAGTAGGTGACACCTGGAATTGCACAGGGACCTCTTGTGCAGTCAAATGCTCTATCCCTGAGCTGTGACCCCTTGACTGACTGGGTTCCCCTTAGCATGTGTCACCTATTCCCACGCCCAAGGACTCCACGGCGCACTGTGAGTGCTATTCCTTCCTCCCTGATGGAAACTGCACATGCACCACAGCCTGACAAGAGACCCCTCTTCAGGCCAGGAGGTCACTTTCCAGTCCCCAGAGGACTCTTTCTTGTCTTCAGGCTCTTTCCTACCCAGTATGATTGTATGCACATTCTCAATTCCCTCAATAAATGGAATTCTTCCCTCTCTTTTCACTCAGAAGTTGAGAAATATGAGAGGGAGGGAGGCTGGGTCCTGGCCACTTCTACAACATATCAGCCACTTCGACAACAAGTACATAAACAAATTTATCCAGTGGGACAAATAAATAGATTATTTTTTCTTTCTTTTGTGGTCCTAGGGATTGAACCCAGGCCTTGTGCATACATACTGGGAAAATGGGATATGTCATATTTTATAATCTGATGTTACAGCTGGAACACCCTTCTAGATACCAATTTCAGTATGTTCCTGCATATTACCATGATAATACATAAATAACCACTTCAAAACTCAGTGGTGCCAACAATAACCACCCAGGATTAGGAAAGGTTCCCTGATTAGGTCCTGATTCTATTACCTGGGACTGACTCCAATTCAGACCTTCTGCATAAGAACTTGCCTGGCTCCACCTTCAGAGAACCCCTTTTTATTATTCTCCTTTGTAGTTTATGATGAAGTCAGTGGCAAATATGTGCCTTGGTGAATGAGCAGTTATCTCAGCTTGCTTCCCATATGTGGAATATTAGAGGCCAAGAGATCTTTTTACATCACACACAGTCTCAGTGTTTTTTAATAAAGGTTGCTAATGCTTTGTCTATTCAGCTCTCAAAAAAAACAAACAACAAAAAAAACACTCATGAATGTATTTTGACATTAGGCATACATGAAGTGTAAAATATTCTAATAGTATCCCCTTCTTGTGGTTGTACATGATGAGGATTCTTATATGAAAAATTCTGGTGGATACTTATATGAACATAGGAAAGTTATGTGAGATTCATTCTACTGTCTTTCCTATTTCTATTGCCTCTCCCTCCCTTCCATTCCCCTTTGTCTAACCCACTAAACTTCTATTCTCCCTGCCTTGCCTTGTGTTAGCATCTGCATATCAGAGAGAACATTTGACCTGTGGTTTCTTGGGATTGGCTTATTTCACTTAACATGATATCTCCAGATCCATCCATTTACCAGCAAAAGTCATAAAGTCATTCTTTCCTAAGGCTGAGTAATATTCCATTGTGTACATATGTCACGGTTCTTTATTCATTTATCTGTTTAGGGGCACCTAGGTTGGTTGCATAGCTTAATGATTGTGAATTGAGCTACTATAAACATTCATGTGAATTACTATAAACAGTCACTGTAGTATGCTGGTTTTAAGTCCTGTGGGTAGAAACCAGAGATGGGAATAGCTGGGTCAAGTGGTGATCTCATTCCACATTTTCTGAGGAGTCTCCATACTGTTTTCCAGAGGGGTTGCATTAATTTGCAGTCCCACCAGCAATGTATGAGTGTACCTATTTCCCACATCCTCATCAACTGAATTTTTTTATTGTCACTTGTATTCTTGATAATTCTCATTTTGACTTGAGTGAGATGAAATCTCAGTGTAGTTTTAACTTGCATTTCTCTAATTGTTAGAAATGTTGAACACTTTTTCATATATTTTTTGCCATTTTGTATCTCTTGTTCTGTGCATTGCCTGTTCAGTTCCTTTGCCCATTTATTGATTGGTTTAATGCATTATTTGGTGTTAAGTTTCTTGAGTTTTTTATATATCCTGGAGATTAATGCTCTACCTGAGGTGTAGGTGGCAAAAATTTTCCCCATCCTGTAGCTCTCTCTTCAAGTTCTTGATTGTTTGCTTTCCTATGAAGAAGCTTTTTAGTTTGATACCATCCCATTTATTGATTTGTGATTTTACTTCTTGTGCTTTAGGACTCTTGTTTAGGAAGTTGGTTTCTAAGCTGACATGATGGAGAGTTGGGCCTACTTATTCTTCTAGTAGGTACAGGTTCTCTGTTCTAATGCCTAGGTCCTTGATCCACTTTGAGTTAAGTTTTGTGCAGGGTGATAGAGGGAGGTTTCATTTCATTCTGCTACATATGGATTTCCAGTTGTCCCAGCACCATTTGTTGAAGAGGCTATCTTTTCTCCAATGTAGGTTTATGGCTCTTTTTTCTAGTATGAGCTAACTGTAATCATGTGGTTTCTCTCTGTGTCTTCTATTCTGTACCATTGGTCTTCATGTCTGTTTTGGTGCCAAAACCATGCCATTTTTGTTACTTCAGCTCTGTAGTATAATTTCAGGTACCTTTCAGGCAATAAGAAATGTCCTTCTTATTCACGTTGGCTTGAAGACCACTTTTGTCTGATAGGAGGATAGAACCCCTACTTGTTTACAAGATCCAGATGAATGATATGTCTTTTCCCATCCTTCTACCTTCAGTCTGTGGATGCCTTTGCCTTTGATGTGAGTCTCTGGTAGGCAGCATATTGTTGGCTCTGGTTCTGTAATCTAGTCTGCAAATCTATGTCTTTAGATCGATGAGTTTAGGCCATTTTCATTTAGTGCTATTATTGAGAAATGATTTTTATTCCCATCATTTCTGATTTTTAATTTGAACTGATTTCTTCTGTGGTTGACTGTTCTTCTATGGCAGTTTCCTCTCTTTGCTGGTTTTCACTTTTATTTCTTATTTCTTCTTTATGAAATATTTTATTGAGTATGTATTGTAGTGCAGACTTCCTAGTTGTGAATTTTTTTAACTTCTCTTTGTCATGGAAGGTATTAATTTCATTGTCAGTTTTGAAGCTTAATTTTGCTGGGTATAGTATTCTTGGTTGGAATCCATTTTCTAAAGAGCTTGGTATATACTATTCCAAGACCTCCTAGCTTTGAGGGTCTGGGTTGAGTAATCTGCTGAGATCCAGTTTGTTTTCCCTCTAAATGTGACCTGTCAGGTTTTTTGGGCAGCCTTTAATTTTCTCTCCTTATTCTATATGTTAGGCATTTTCATAATAACGTGGCTTGGTGTGGGTCTTTGTAATTTTGTGTATTTGGGGTCCTGTATTTGATTTTCCATTTCATTCTTTAGGTTTGGAAAACTTTCTGATATTATTTCATTGAAAAGACTGTGTATTACTTTGGTTTGTATCTCCTGTCCCTGCCCTTAAGAACTCTCAGCTGGCCATTGTGTCTCTCACAACCTGTCCTGTGAGCCACCAGACTCATGGGGAAGGGGAGCATGTTGGTTTTTGATGACCTCTATTGCCCTGTGTAAACCCTTATCTGTGTTTGATTTTCACCTGGTCACTTAGGCACTCTCTGTATCATGCAGTGTGCATTTGCCAGCCCTGTATTTTGAGCCCATATGTGGTTTGTCAGGAGTTGGATCCCCTGGCTGCCAGCCCCATGCCAGGGCTACAGAATGGTTCCTTTGTCCTCCTCAAGCATAAAGGGAGAGATGCAGCTTCTTTCCTGCACAAGGACATTGTGCAGTACACTATTTTGTTTAGCATGGCACTGTCTTCGATCTAGGATCTAGGATCCACATGCCAAAAACCTCCTAAAAATGTGTGTTCCTTTAATTTCCTTATTCCTCCACTTTGCCTGTGGGTGGACTGTTGTGATTGGCACTGCTGGCAGTGGTTGGGAGCAATGAGGCTGGGATTTCTTATTTATTTATTTTGTAATATCCAACCTCCTGAGTCCCTGATCTGCTTTGAATGTCCAGTATTAATTCCCAGTACAGTCCCTTTTTATTCAACCCACCATATTGAGAATATGCCTATTTTTGAAATATTTTGACTTTCAGTTTGAACTAACAAGTTGAGCCAACCATAAAACTAATTTCTGCTTCTCAGGTCAGACACTGAACCCAGAATCAAAACAATAAGAAACTCAGTGGAGTTTAACATTACTTTCTTCTCTCCTTGGTCCACGGCTGTCATGAATTCATTTCTATATACATTCCTCTGATTTTCTGCTATGAATAAGCATAGTTTAGTCATTATTTTGGCATTGAAACCTCCACCTGCAAGGTGTGACTCTGGAGTTGGCAACCTGGAATTTTCTCAAGTTCTTGATTAAAAGATAGAGGCAGTAGGGCTGAGATAAGAGGAGAAGCAAAGGAGGAATAGGATCAGCTCAGCAGGAGAGCAGGAGGGCCTCCAGCTGTCAGGGAGGGTTGGAGCTCTTCTGATTAGGAAACCTGCAGGTTCTACAAATCCTATGAATCTCCATGACAATCCTTGGGATCTCACTTTCCAGATCAGATCCTGAAGTTGTCACACCAGGGAAGCTGTGAATTAAATTTACATCATAATTTAGCAGTCTTGCAGAATCAAATACTGCCTGGGGCTTCCTGGAAATTCTTATGGCTGCTAGAAATAAGCGATTTGGGTTCCTTTTTTTTTTCTTTCCCCACAAATGTCAACTCTACCCTTCTTTAGTAAAAGTTTTTTCTATTATTTTTCATTAGTGCATTAAAGTTGTACATAAGTTGTGTTCATTTTGAGAAAATCAAACATATATGAAACTTGGTTACCATTTCATCTCCCCTTCTTACCCTCCCTTATACTCCTGTCTCCACTCTATTGATCTTTTTTTCACTCACTTATTTTTCATTGATGCTTTCTACATACATTATTTTTCATTGATGCTTTCTACATACATAAAGGCAAAATTCTCTGTGGTACCATTTATATATACATATAACATGATTTTGTTAATTCATTCCCTGTATCCTCCTGTTTCCCATCCATTTTCTCTCCCTCTGTTTCCTACATCTACTCCACTGATCTTCCCTTTATCCTTATAATATTTGATACTTACACACCTTCTTTCCACATAGGAAAGGAAACATTCCTTGATTTTTCAGAGTCTGGCTTAATTTACTTAACATGATGTTCTGTATTTCAGTCCATTTACCAGCAATTTTAATTGAATTCTTCATTGTGTTTGTTGAGGGCAAAATGAGGGGGCACCTGGATTTGAACCAGGGACCTCTTGATCTGCAGTCAAATGCTCTACCCCTGAGCTATACCCCCTACTGCTTACATATGTCTAATAAGCATTCTAAACCTTCCTGGCCACACCCTGGATTTTATCACCTTCACATGTGTACTTGCTAGTGTTTGACTTTCATATGTATTGTATCCTGAAAGTCACTTAAAAATACAAGTGTAAGTTCCAATACCATTTTCCTGCCAATTAGAATTATTGGATGATAGGATGAACAGTGGCAAGGGTTTTCTCAGCCCCATTAAACTTTCATGATTCCATAATGTAATCAGAAAAACATTTGGCTGAGCCCAGGATTGGATAGTGCCCTTGCCTGTTGAAAGGCACAGAATTATCTCCAAGCTTCAGGTGAGCACAAGCTATAGCCACAGAGGTGAAAAACTGTGGAAAAGAGTGACCATACCTCCTCAATATGCTGAGGAGGCACACTGGAGAAGCCATCACAGTCTCTGGAGAGTGGGGAAGATGACCAAAAACCTTTCTAATAAGGAGACTGCTAAATCAGGTAGGTAGAAGGTGATACTGCAGGGTGCTCCTGGATTTGAACAAGAGACCTGCAGTCAAATGCTCTACTCCTGATACATACTCTCCAATTATGTAAAAAAAAAGAAGAAAAGAACATAATGACATAATTTAAACCTTTGTTCATTAACAGAGGGTGATAGTTGAGGTCTCTCTGGCACAGATTTGCATGGCACCATTTTTCTGGCTCCATTCTTTACTCCAGCAAAGACTGGAGACTCCAAAGCAAAGGTGGAAACAGCCACCAGCTTTTCCATCCATGGAAAAAGAAAAGAGCTGTGAGGAGGGGAGAGGCCACAGGCAAGAACTTCAGAGAAGTTGAGGTCATGACTGAGGGGCAACTGTAAGGTACACAAACAGGAGAGCCACAGGGTTGCCTAGGATCATGGCCATGAGAGAGACGGAGGAGAAGAGGGTCAACATGAGGATAATGAATAGGTTCAGTAAGAGCAAGAAGAAGATGTAGGAATGAGGAGAGGTGTGAGCAAGGACTTTGCAGGTTCTAAGACCTAGAGAGGAAATAGCCATGAGTGAGGGTTGGGTTGGGGTTTTGTGTAGGATGAGACTTGACTGTGCATCTGAACACACAAATAGCCAAAATCCACACAAGACACTAATGAGCAATTAAACCAGAAGTTTCCTTTTCTTCACATGAAAGTACAGTTATATGGTCCAGGATTGGCATGGCATAGCACAGGGACAAGTGCCATAGTCCTTCTCTCCAATTATACTAGTACTCTGCCTTCAAGGCCCCACTTGGTGTCTCCCACTTCACAATCACAATACTGTCCACAGAACAGCAAAAGAAGACAAGAGACAAACCTCTCCCTGTAAATTATTGTGCTAAAATGAGTGCAGAGTGGGGCCTGGGAAATGGCACTCTGATAGACTGTTCAGGTGATTCTAATTCAAACATGGGGTTAAGAACAACCATAGCCTCAGCATTGGCTGCTTGTGGTAAAAAAAGAATGTTTAACTGGTGTGCACTAAAGAAGAAGAGGAAGCTGAGGCATCTGTGTAGGAGAGAATGTCAAAAGTAAGCATAAATAGGGGGCACCTGGATTTGAACCAGGGACCTCTTGATCTGCAGTCAAATGCTCTACCCCTGAGCTATACCCCCTGCTGCTATGCATGTGTAATAAGCACCTCAAACCTGGATGGCCACACCCAGGATTCCTCACCTGGTCATGTGCACTTGCTGATGTCAGCCATCCTACACTTCCTTCCCCCTAGGCCACGCCCCTTCCTGTTTACACACCTGTAGGTGTAACCAGCACCTTCCTCCTCCTTAGAACCTGGCTGAGGGTGGGGCCTAAAAATGGTGGCTGTCTGCAGCAGGAACCTCCTTTACACTGAACCAGAGGAGCCAGAGTACAAGAGCTGGCTGCTCAGCAGACCCTTTGGAGGTGAGGGTGGCACTGGGAAATGGCACTTTGATAGACTGTCCAGGTGATTCTAATTCGTACTTGAGGTTGGGGTCTGGGATGGGCAAGAGCAAACATTGGTTTCCCCCTGAGACCTCCATCCTCTGGGAAGGGACCTAGGGATCCCGTGTGCCTCTAGCAGCTCTCTGAAGGATCTGAGTCAGAGACAGGATTGATCTATTGCTTTGATCTTGGTTTCCCCCTGAGACCTCCATCCTCTGGGAAGGGACCTAGGGATCCCGTGTGCCTCTAGCAGCTCTCTGAAGGATCTGAGTCAGAGACAGGATTGATCTATTGCTTTGATCTGTGCTTGTGTTAGTCAGCTTCTCACTACTGTGACTCTTTTAGTCAGTTTTTCATCACTGAGACCAAAACACGTGACAAGAAAAATTTTAAGGAGGTAATGTTTGTGTGGAGCTCGTGGTTTCAGAGGTTCATTCCATTCCAGCCAGCTCCATTCTGCAGGTCTCCAGGTGAGGCAGAACATCATGGCAGAGGGTGTAGTGGAGGAAAGCAGGTCAGGACATCACTCCAGGAAGCAGAGAGAGATTCCCCTCACCATGGACAAAATACATACCCCAAAAGCAAGTCCCTAGTCACCCACCTCTTCTCACCATGCACCACCTCCTACAGTTACCAACCAGTTAAACCCTATCAGGGGATCAATGCACTGATAATGTTAAGGTTCTCATAACGCAATCATTTCACCTGTAAACCTCCTTGTGTTTTCTCACACATTATCTTTTTGGGGACACCTCATATGTAAATCATAATGGTGACCAAAATACCTCAAAAGAACCCCTTTTAAAAAATAAAAGTTAATTTTAGACTCATAAATTCAGAGGGTCAGTCCATGGTTATCTGACTCCTGTATTTTGGGCCACAGATTAGGCTGAGTATCATAGAGAAAGAGTGTGCCAAAGGAAATCTACTCAGTTCATGGCAGGCAGGAAGCAGAGACAGTGATTGAGCCACACAGGAACAAAATTTAAACCCCAGTGATATCCCAGTGGCTACTTCCTCCAGGTATACCCCAGCTGCCTCCAATTACCACCCAGTGAGTGCAGCCAAATGGTTCATCCATCAGATGGATTAATGCACAGTTTAGGTACCAGCTTATCCCTTAATAAGGGAAGGCCAAAATTAAGCCTGAGTAGGGGGCACCTGCATTTGAACCAGGGACCTCTTGATCTGCAGTCAAATGCTCTACCCCTGAGCTATACCCCCTGCTACTTTTATGGGGTTCATTATATCTTTAAGTCCTACAGCCACTGGAGACAACCTGTGACGTGTGAGTCACTACTTCAGGATGGGAGCTCTTGGCAGCTGCCAGGCCTGGGTCAGAGGAAACTCATCAGACTGCTGCCTACAACAGACAGCCTCCCCTCCACAATAGTCCTCAGCCTGTGTCTTCCCAGCTTTGGGGCCCTGTGCAGGTAGCAGCCTGGAGAATCACTGGCTGCTAGAATGGCCCTCACAGCCAAATACTGCGCCTTCATGGTGGGACCTACCAGAACACTCTCCAGTGATACAGGTGTCTGCTCTGACCCACTTCTTCACAATTGGGACTGACCTTCCTCCCAATGTTTAGTTCAGGGCACTTTCTCCAAAACTAAAATCTACAACAAATGATAACCCTTCCAACTTCTCCTCCAGTTAATACACACTGAGAATGATGCAGACGTGGAAGTAGATTTAGGAATCTGAATAGAAGAACCAACACCAAGAGAGCTCAAGGAGCAGGACATGCTCTCAGCATTTGGCAGGAGCAGGGTGACACAGATGCCCGCAGCTTTGACCCTGAAGGCTGACAGCCTGGGTTTTAGTTTTAGGGGCAGGACACTCTCCCTGTGCCTCATTTTGAACCTGTAAAATGGAGATAATAAGAGTGCACACTTGTTGGGTTGTTTGTAGACGACATAGCTTAATCCATGTAGAATACTTCAAACAGCACGTACTAAGTTCTTCCTACTGTTTGCTGAACACATAGGCTCACAAGGAACCAGCTCCATTCACTGAGTAAAGAGAACCAATTATCAATGGAATTCAACCTGCAAAGTCCCCAAATATGAAACTATTTGAATAAATCAGAGTATCTTTCATAAGAAAGAATTCTAATCTGAATAGAGGAGCAAAGATTACCAAAATGAACAAATAGGTATTTTGAATGAATCAAATGAGATGTTCAAGAAATGAAAATGTAATTGAAATGTTTCCTTTTTATTTATTTTAAGGAGGTATAGCATATTCAATCAAGTATGTGAGTTATCATGGAGAGGTTGATGGAGGTTTACATGCATGCACACGTGTAACCACCAGAATGAAGACTCAGTCTCTAGCACTCAGAGGCTCCTGTGGACTCCCTCCTTATTATTGCCTCCTCCCAAGAACACCAGCATGGATGAGTTGGCCTGCTGTGCAGCTGCATCTACATGGAATCAGACATGAGATACTCTGAGTCTGGCCCCTTTCACCCATCCTCATGTCAATAAGATCCATCCACATCTGTCCACTGTCACAATCATTTGTTGTTTTCCATTCCTGCTCTGTGTTCCATGGCTGACTGCAGCATGATTTGTCTGTCTGTCCCACTGACAACAGACATTCCATGTGTATCCAGTGTGAGCTCCTAAGGGCAATGCTGCTGGATATTCCTGCATGTGCATGAATACTCTCTGGGGTCTATATCTAGGAACAGAACTGCTCCATACTAGGAAGTCATGTTTTCAGTATCGACGATGCCAGACAGGGGTCTGAGTGGTCACACCAGATTCCACTGCACCAGCAGGGTGAGTGTGGCTGCGGTCACACATCCTCACCAACACGTGGAATCCTCAGTGTCCACCATGGTAACCATCCTGCTGAGATGTAGGGCCATCTCACTCTGGGTAAACCAGGAACACATGGTTTGCTCTGGGGAGGAGGAGACAGGTTGTTTTCTTCTCTGAGACTTGATAGACAAGAGTTAAAGATAGGAGAGCGTGAGGATGCTGAGGGCCTCATATCACATGGCCTTGGTCTTCCCAGCTAAGCAGGAAATGAGGTCTCCCAAAGAGAGCAAAGGAGCAGGGTGTTGCTCACAACTTGGAACAAAGACAAACTATGAACCTGACTCCTACTATCCCCCCTCCCCTCCCCTCCCATCTTCCCTCTCTACCTCATCTGTTGTTGTTCAGTTCTTTCTCTTGTTTCCCCGCCCCTTTCCCTCGACAACCTCTTATATGTGATTTCATATAACATTGAGCGTTTCCTTCCATTTCCATGCAATTTCCCTTCTCTCTCCCTTTCCCTCCCACCACTCGTCTCTGTTTAATGTTAATCTTTTCCTCATGCTCTTCCTCCCTGTTCTGTTCTTAATTGCTCTCTTTATATCAAAGAAGACATTTGGCATTTGTTTTTTAAGGATTGGCTAGCTTCGCTTAGCATAATCTGCTCTATGCCATCCATTTGCCTGCAAATTCCATGATTTTGTCATTTTTTAGTGCTGCGTAATACTCCATTGTGTATAAATACCACATTTTTTTTTATCAATACATCTATTTAAGGGCATCTAGGTTGGTTCCACAGTCTAGCTATTCTGAATTGTGCCGCTATGATCGTTGATGTGGCAGTATCCCTATAGTATGCTCTTTTAAGATCCTCAGGGAATAGTCCGAGAAGGGCGATAGCTCGGTCAAATGGTGGATCCATTCCCAGCTTTCCCAGGAATCTCCATACTGCTTTCCAAATTGGCCTCACCAATTTGCAGTCCCACCAGCAATGTACAACTGTACCCTTTTCCCCCAACACTTATTGTTGTTTGTCTTCATAATGGCTGCCAATCTTACTGGAGTGAGATGGTATCTTAGGGTGGTTTTGATTTGCATTTCTCGGACTGCTAGAGATGGTGAGCATTTTTTCATGTACTTATTGATTGATTGTATGTCCTCCTCTGAGAAGTGTCTGTTCATGTCCTTGGCCCATTTGTTGATTGGGTTATTTGTTATCTTATTGTTTAATTTTTTGAGTTCTTTGTATATTCTGGAAATTAGGGCTCTATCTGAAGTGTGAGGGGTAAAGATTTGTTCCCAGGATGTAGGCTCCCTATTTACTTCTCTTATTGTTTCTCTTGCTGAGAAAAACTTTTTAGTTTAAGTAACTCCCATTTGTTTATTCTTGTTATTAACTCTTGGGCTATGGGCGTCCTATTAAGGAATTTGGAACCCGACCCCACAGTATGTAGATCGGAGCCAACTTTTTCTTCTGTCAGGCGCAGTCTCTGATTTGATATCAAGCTCTTTGATCCATTTTGAGTTAACTTTTGTGCATGGCGAGAGAAAGGGGCTCAGCTTCATTTTGTTGCATATGGATTTCCAGTTTTCCCAGCACCATTTGTTGAAGATGCTATCCTTCCTCCATTGCATGCTTTTAGCCCCTTTATCAAATATAAGAAAGTTGTAATTTTGCGGATTGGTCTCTGTGTCCTCTATTCTGTACCATTGGTTCACCTGCCTGTTTTGGTACCAGTACCATGCTGTTTTTGTTACTATTGCTCTATAGTACAGTTTGAAATCTGGTATCGCTATACCTCCAGATTCACACTTCCTGCTTAGAATTGCTTTTGCTATTCTGGGTCTTTTGTTTTTCCATATGAATTTCATGATTGCTTTATCTATTTTTACAAGATATGCCGTTGGAATTTTGATTGGCATTGCATTAAACCTGTAGAGAACTTTGGGTAATATTGCCATTTTGATGATGTTAGTTCTGCCTATCCATGAACATGGTACATTTTTCCATCTTCTAAGATCTTCTTCCATCTCGCTCTTTAGGGTTCTGTAGTTTTCATTGTATAAATCTTTCACCTCTTTTGTTAGGTTGATTCCCAAGTATTTTATTTTCTTTGAATATATTGTGAATGGAGTGGTTTTCCTCATTTCCATTTTAGAAGTTTTGTTGCTGATATACAGGAATGCCTTTGATTTATGCGTGTTGATTTTATATCCTGCCACTTTGCTGAATTCATTTATCAACTCTAGCAGTTTCTTTGTAGACCCTTTTGGGTCTGTTAGATATATTATCATATCATCCACAAATAGTGATAATTTAAGTTCTTCTTTTCCTATTTTTATACCTTTAATTTGTTTTGTCTGTCTAATTGCTCTGGCTAGTATTTCAAGAACTAAATTGAATAGAAGTGGTGAGAGAGGGCATCCCTGTCTTGTTCCAGATTTTAGAGGGAATGCCTTCAGTTTTTCTCCATTTAGAATGATGCTAGCCTGAGGCTTAGCATATATAGCTTTTACAATGTTGAGGTAAGTTCCTGTTATCCCTAGTTTTTCTAGAGTTTTGAACATAAAGGGATGCTGTACTTTGTTGAATGCTTTTTCTGTGTCTATCGAGATGATCATATGGTTCTTATCTTTAAGTCTATTGATGTGTCGAATAACATTTATTGATTTCCGTATATTGAACCAGCCTTGCATCCCAGGGATGAATCCTACTTGATCATGGTGCACAATTTTTTTGATATGCTTTTGTATTCGATTTGCCAGGATTTTATTGAGAATTTTTGCATCTAAGTTCATTAGAGATATTGGTCTGTAGTTTCCTTTCTTTGAAGTGTCTTTGTCTGGTTTCGGGATCAGGGTGATGTTGGGCTCATAGAATGAATTTGGAAGAGCTCCTTCTTTTTCTATTTCTTGAAATAGCTTGAAAAGTATTGGTATTAATTCTTCTTTGAAGGTTTTGTAAAACTCCGCTGTATACCCATCCGGTCCTGGGCTTTTCTTGGTTGATATTCTTTTGATGGCTTCTTCTATTTCTTCCTTTGTTATTGGTCTGTTTAAATTGTGTGTGTCTTCCTGACTCAATCTGGGCAGATCATAATACTTAAAAAATTTGTCGATATCTTCACTATCTTCTATTTTATTGGAATATAGGGTTTCAAAATACTTTCTAATTATCTTCTGTATTTCTGTAGTGTCTGTTGTGATATTGCCTTTTTCATCCCGTATGTTAGTAATTTCAGTTCTCTCTCTTCTTCTCTTCATTAGCATGGCTAAGGGTCTGTCGATCTTATTTATTTTTTCAAAGAACCAACTTTTAGTTTTATCAATTTTTTCAATGTTTTTTTTTGTTTCAATTTCATTGATTTCCGCTCTGATTTTAATTATTTCTTGTCTTCTACTACATTTGCTGTTGTTTTGCTCTTCCTTTTCTAGTGTTTTAAGATGTAGTGTGAGTTCATTTATTTGTTGTTTTTTTTTTCTTTTTTTGAGGAATGAACTCCAGGAAATGAATTTCCCTCTTCAAATTGCTTTCATTGTGTCCCATAGATTCCGGTATGTTGTGTCTGTATTGTCGTTTATCTCTAAGAATTTTTTTTACTTCCTCCTTTATGTCTTCTGTAACCCATTGATCATTCAGTAACATATTGTTCATTTTCCAGGTGATGCAGGATTTTTCCTTCCTTCTTTTATCATTGATTTCCAGTTTCATTCCATTATGATCAGATATGGTGCATGGTATTATCTCCACACCTTTATATTTACTGAGAGTTGCCCTATGGCATAATATATGGTCTATCTTTGAGAAGGATCCATGTGCTGCTGAGAAGAACGTGTATCCACTTGATGATGGTTGATATATTCTATATATGTCGGTTAAGTCTAGATTATTGATTGTGCTATTGAGTTCTATAGTTTCTTTATTCAGCTTTTGTCTAGAGGATCTGTCTAATGGAGAGAGCGGTGTGTTAAAGTCACCCATAATTATTGTGTTGTGGTCTATTTGACTCTTGAACTTGAGGAGAGTTTGTTTTATGAATGTTGCAGCACCATTGTTTGGTGCATACAAATTGATAATTGTTATGTCTTGTTGGTGGATGGTTCCTTTTAACAGTATATAGTGTCCTTCTTTATCCCTTTTGATTAACTTAGGTTTGAAGTTGATTTTATTCGATATGAGTATGACCACTCCTGCTTGCTTCCGAGGACCATGTGAGTGGTATGATTTTTCCCAACCTTTCACCTTCAGCCTGTGTATGTCTTTTCCTATCATTTGAGTCTCCTGAAGGCAGCATATTGTTGGATTTGTTTTATTAATCCAGGTTACTAGCCTATGTCTCTTGATTGGTGAATTTAAGCCATTAACATTTAAGGTTACAATTCAAATATGGTTTGTACTTCCAGTCATGTTTATTTATTTATTTATTTTAGTTTGGCTAGTTTTTCCTCTTTGGTTATTTTTGTCCCCCTTTACTGAGATACCTCCCACTGTTCATTTTGGGCGCTATTTTTCAATTCCTCTTCTTGTAGTATTTTGCTCAAAATGATTTGCAGTGCTGGTTTTCTGGCTGTGAATTCTTTTAGCTTTTGTTTATCGTGAAAGATTTTAATTTCATTGTCAAATCTGAAGCTTAATTTTGCTGGATACAGTATTCTTGGTTGGAATCCATTATTTTTCAGCATTTGAAATACATTGTTCCAGGATCTTCTCGCTTTCAAAGTCTGTGATGAAAAATCAGTCGTTAACCTAATTGGTTTACCCCTGAATGTAATCTACCTCCTTTCTCTCGTAGCTTTTAATATTCTCTCCTTGTTCTGTATGTTGGCTATCTTCATAATTATATGTCTTGGAGTTGGTCTATTACGGTTTTGAATGTTTGGGGTCCTGTAGGCTTTCAGGATTTGGCAATCCATTTCATCTTTCATCTCTGGGAAGGTTTCTAGAATTATTTCATTTAATAGGTTGTCCATTCCTTTGGTTTGAACCTCTATACCTTCTTCTATCCCAATGACTCTCAAGTTTGTTTTTTTTATGACATCCCATATCTCTTGGATAGATTGTTCATGAGATTTAATTTAAGCTTCCTTTCTGTGTTGATTATATTCTTGTATAGTTGATAAACTTTGTCTTCATTATCTGATGTTCTGACTTCTACTTAATCTAGTCTATTTGTAATATTCTCGTTAGAGTTTTTAATTTGGTTTATGGTTTCCTGCATTTCTAGGATTACTGTTTGATCTTTTTTTTAAATCTCTATCTCCTGGCAAAGCTCGTTCTTTGAAGCTTGAATTTGTTTGTTTAATTCGTTTTCAAAATATACTTTCATTGCTTGGACTTGCTGTCTCATGTCTTCTCTAATATTCCGTTCCATATGAGTTAGGTATGCCTTGAGTTCTTTCCCTGTCCATGTTTCTGATGCTTCTAGGTCCTCCTGTAGATATAAGTTGTCCTGCATTGTTTGTAATCCTTTTTTCCCTTGTTTTTTCATGTTGTTCATGTTACTTTCCAGCTCTGTTTGACTGCTGTGTAACTGGTTTCTCCTATAAATTTGTTTTGGTTTTGTATATCTCTCTTGTCTCTCCTTTGTGATGGGAGATTATGCCTAGAAATGTTGGGCTTTATTGTACTTTAAAGCTGATTCATTCAATTCATAAAAGGCTTCCGGGTTCTGTATGCATATAGTGATTTGTTGTCTGTTCTTAGGACTTTATGTTTAGGTTAGGTGCTATGATGGTATGAGGGTTAGTATGTGTTGGCTACTTTAGAAGATTGCTCTTCTGAAGGGGGATACTAACAGGCTATTTGATCAGGGTGTTGGTAGTAGCTAGGTATTTAGGAGCCCTATAGACAGCCTCGAAACATTCACCTATTTGCATTTAGACAATTACACGTAATGGAAGACGTAATGCTTGGGATGAAAGTTGGGGGGTAGGGGAAGGAAGGTGCTCTTAAAAAGAAAGAAGGAGAGAGAGAGAGAGAGAGAGAGATTAGAGGAGAATGAAAAGAACAATAAACTTGAAACGGGAAAGAAAGAAAGAAGGAAAAGGGGAGAAAAGAACAGAGAGAGAAGAAAAAAAAATTGAAGTCTTAGAGATCCATTTTCTTCTCTTCCAGTAGGCAGAGCTGTGCCCTCCGAGCTGAGCTTCTGCCCTCTACGTGCTGATAGCAATCCCTGTAAGGCAGCTCCTGGGAGTCTCTCAATCTTGTCAGTCTAGAGCTGTTTCACTTCTCCAGCCCCTCCGTGCCTTCCTCCTGTCAGCCGGCCAGCCAGGTCCTGTTCACCGGAAGCGGTTCCCCAAAGATCTAGTTACACTTGCGGCCCCACCGGGCATCCCATTTAAGCCCCAGTGCTGTGGTAAACTGGCGGCTAAGACCTTGGGAGTCGCCACTGGTGATATGGGGGGTTGGGGGTCAGGAATCCCCTCTGCTTCCCTACAGACACACCCCCGGAGAGATCCCTGAGGTTTCCTGGCTGCTTGTATCTGGATGGGGTGGGAGTCACACACCTGCTAAAGTGGATTCCGCTGGGAAGGAATTCCGTCGGCCGAACGCCGGTGACATCACCTCTCTGCTATGGCGGGCCCCAGGCTCCTTGCCGGAGTGTCCGAAGGGAGGGATGGGACTGGTCCGTCCCCAGTTGGCCTCAGCTCTCGGCTCACTATTTCATGAAGGCTTGGCTAAAGACCTCTTCCGGCCAAGCTGCGTCTTGGAGGCTAGCCACCCAGTCACGGTGGCTGCGGGCAGGCGGCCACGCTGCTGCTCGCGGACAGCAGCTGGCGGGTCTGGACCTCTGCGTCTCGTGGCGGGGATTCACTCGTCTGGGGCAAACTGTCACTTCCAAAAATCCTAGTAACTCCTGGCCGGTCTCTCTTCAGTGGAATTTTGCTAGGAGATTCTCCGCAGGTAGAATCTAAGTGTATCTATGCATCTGTCTGACCCCATCACTGAGGGGGTACTGAAAGCGCTGCGTCTCCCCCCGCCGCCATGTTGGATCCCCGTCTGGTTCCTTATCGCTTGTTTGCCTCAAATGTGAACACTCAACCCCACTCAAGGCTGAACACTCAACCCCCACCTGTTGGTGCAACAGAAACCCACATCTAGCCCAGGCCCAGTCTGACTGAATGCAAAAGATGACATCCTTATCAACTACTGTATGATTCAATCATTGTATATCAACACGGCAAGCTACAGACCCAAAGACCTTATTAGATTTTGGCTATAAAAACTCTCCCCCTACCCTCTCTCTTTCTTCTCTCTCTCTCTCTCTCTCTCTCTCTCATTTAGTTCTCTTTTTCTCTCTTTCTTCTCTCTTTCCCTGGTCTCTCCCGCTTTCTCTCTTTCTCACTTCTCTCCCTGTTAATCAGACAAGAAAGATCTTGTTTCTGCAAGAAACAAGCTGCTGCAAGAAAGATCTCTTGGTCACTCTGAGAGTCATGATCACTTTCCTTTCAATGTCAAGTTTACAGAGCCACTAAGGAAGATCTTCAGAAAAACACACAGATCACTGACCACAGGAGTCCTCCTTCTGCCAGGTAATGATGGCACCAGAGACAACTGACAGAGCCTTAGGAAGGGTGATGCTGAGGGTAAATAGCATGGAGAACACTGACCAGAGAAAAGACCAGTGTAGGTTTGCCAATAAAAAATCTATAAATATATCAGTAGGTGACACCTGGAATTGCACAGGGACCTCTTGTGCAGTCAAATGCTCAATCCATGAGCTGTGACCCCTTGACTGACTGGGTTCCCCTTAGCATGTGTCACCTGTTCCCATGCCCAAGGACTCCATGGTGCACTGTGAGTGCTATTCCTTCCTCCCTGATGGAAACTGCACATGCACCACAGCCTGACAAGAGACCCCTCTTCAGGCCAGGAGGTCAGCGTTGCCAGTCCCCAGAGGACTCTTACTTGTCTTAGGCTCTTTCCTACCCAGTCTGATTGTATGCACATTCTCAATTCCCTCAGTAAATGGAATTCTTTCCTCTCTTTTCACTCAGAAGTTGAGAAATATGAGAGGGAGGGAGGCTGGGTCCTGGCCACTTCTACAACATATCAGCCACTTCTGCAACAAGTATATAAACAAATTTATCCAATGAGACAAATCTAGATTCTTTTTTCTTTCTTTTGTGGTCCTAGGGATTGAACCCAGGCCTTGTGCATGCAAGGCAAGCACTCCACCAACTGAGCTATATTCCCAGCCCTAGACAAATCAAAGTCTTAATGATGTACATTGAATCCAGGTGACCCTCTGTATCAGCTCTCACAGATCTCTGTATCAATCTTTCTTCATAAAAATTCCAGTGTGAAAATTGGAAAAACTGGAAGTACAGCAACAACAAAGACATTCAAATTACTGGAAAAAGGGGGTATATCTTATTTTATAATCTGATGTTACAGCTGGAACACCCTTCTAGATACCTATTTAAATGTTTTCCAGCATATTACTATGATAATACATAAATAACCACTTTAAAACTCAGTGGTGCCACCAATAGCCACCCAGGATTAGGGAAGGTTCCCTGACTGGGCCCTGATTCTGTTACCTGGGACTGACTCCAATTCAGACCTTCTGCATAAGAAATTGCCTGGCTCCACCTTCAGAGAACCAGCACTTTCCATCATTCTCCTTTGTAGTTTATGACAAAGTCAGTGGCAATTATATGAGCAGTCTTCTTAGCTTGCTTCCCATATGTGGAATATTAGAGGACAAGAGATCTTTTTCTTAACACAGTCTCAATGTCTTTTAGTAAAGGTTGCTAATGCTTTGTCTATACATCTCTCAAAAAAAAAAAAAACCCTCATGAGTGTATTTTGATATTAGGCATACGTCAAGTATAAATTATTCTAACTAGGATCCCCTTCTTGTGGTTGTACATGATGAGGATTCTTATATGAAAACCTCTGGTAGATTCTTATCAGAACATAGGAAAGTTATGTGAGATTCATTCTACTGTCTTTCCTATTTCTATTTCCTCTCCCTTCCCTCCATTCCCCTTTATCTAACCCACTAAACTTCTATTCTCCCTGCCTTGCTGTGTGTTAGCATCTGCATATCAGAGAGAACATTTGACCTTTGGCTTCTTGGGATTGGTTTATTTCACTCAACATGATATCTCCAGATCCATCCATTTACCAGCAAAAGTCATAAAGTCATTCTTCCTTAAGGCTGAGTAATATTCCATTGTGTATATATACCATGTTTTCTTTATCCTTTCATCTGTTGGGGGGGGGCACCTAGGTTGGTTGCATAGCTTAGTGATTGTTAATTGAGCTACTATAGACATTGATGTGGCTGCATCACGGTAGTATGCTGATTTTAAGTCCTTTGGGTAGAGACTGAAGATTGGGATAGCTAGGTCAAGTGGTGATCTCATTCCACATTTTCTGAAGAGTCTCCATACTGCTTTACAGAGGGGTTGCATTAATTTGCAGTCCCACCAGCAATGTATGAGTGTACCTGTTTCCCCACATCCTCACCAATGTTTAATGTCACTTGTATTCTTGATAATTGCCCTTCTGACTGGAGTGAGATGAAATCTCAGTGTAGTTTTAATTTGTGTTTGTATAATCTCTAGAGATGTTGAACATTTTTTCATATGTTTTTTGCCATTTGTATTTCTTTTTCTGTGACGTGCCTGTTCAGTTCCTTTGCCCATTTATTGATTGGTTTAATGGATTTTTTTTTTTTTGGTGTTAAGTTTCTTGAGGTTTTGTATATCCTGGAGATTACTACTCTACTGCTGCAGTCTGGCTGGGCACAATCAGGAGCCACTTGTCAAAAGAAACTAACTTTATTTTTAGAACCACACATGCCAAACAAAACAGCCTCTCAGGAAAAACCCTCAGAGCCTCAATTGCCACCACCAGCTTTCCACAAGCCTCTCTCTCCCACACAAGCTTCTCTCCACCTCCCACAATCCTCCTGCTCTTGAGGCCGATTGGCTGGGTCACGTGGGCGGAGCCAAAAAAGTCCCCCAATGAGCAGCTCCGTGGTCTGAAAGGGCAGGGAAACAGCCCAATGAGCATCACTGCAGAGGAGCCAATCAGCTAGATGTTGCTGGGGCCGCTGTGAGCCAATCATCAGCCGGCAGCTGGAAGTTTGCTGGCAGCTGGAAGTTTGCTGGGGCCCCTTCGGCTGTGGCTCTCAACACTCTACCTGAGGTGTAGGTGGCAAATATTTTCCCCATTCTCTAGGCTCTCTCTTCATGTTTTGATTGTTTCCTTTCCTGTGAAGAAGCATTTTAGTTTGATACCATCCCATTTTTGATTCTTGATTCTTTGATTCGTTAGGACTCTTGTTTAGGAAGTTGGTTCCTAAGCTGACATGATGGAGAGTTGGGCCTACTTATTCTTCTAGTAGGTTCAGGATCTCTGTTCTAATGCCTAGGTCCTTGATCCACTTTGAGTTAAGTTTTGTGCAGGGTGAGTGGGGGGGTTCAATTTATTCTGCTACATATGAATTTCCAGTTGTTCCAGCACCATTTATTGAAGATGCTATCTTTTCTCATGGGTTTATGGCTCCTTTGTCTAGTATGAGCTAACTGTATTTATGTGGGTTTTTTCCTGTGTCTTCTATTCTGTACCATTGGTCTTCATGTCTGTTTTGGTGCCAATAACATGCCATTTTTGTTACTACAGCTCTGTAGTATAATTTCAGGTACCTTAAGCAGTATGATATTCTTTGTCCCTTCTGATTCACTTTGGCTTGAAGGCCACTTTGTCTGATAGGAGGATAGTTGACAAGATCAAGATAAATAATATGTCTTTTCCCATCCTTTTATCTTCAGTCTGTGGATGTCTTTGCCTTTGAGGTGAGTCTCTCGTAGACAGCATATTGTTGGTTCTTGTTTTGTAATCCAGTCTGCAAATCTATGTCTTTAGACATAGATTTGATGATGAGTTTAGGCCATTTTCATTTAAAGCTATTATTGAGACATGATTTCTGGTTTTTGATGTGAATTGTTTTCTCCTGTGATTGACTGTTCTTCTAGGGTAGTTTCTCTCTTTGCTGGTTTTCACTTTTTTTCTCAATTCTTCTTTATGAAATATTTTATTGAGTATGTTTTGTAGTGCAGGTTTCCTAATTTTGAATTTTTTTAACTTTTCTTTGTCATGGAAGATTTTAATTTCATTGACAGTTCTGAAGCTTAATTTTGCTGGGTACAGTATTCTTGGTTGGAGTCTATTTTCATTCAGAGCATGGTATATATTATTCCAAGACTGTCTAGCTTTGAGGGTCTGGGTTGAGAAATCCACTGAGATCCAGTTTATTTTCCCTCTAAATGTGACCTGTCAGGTTTTTGGCAGTGTTTAAATTTCTCTCCTTATTCTGTATGTTAGGAATCTTCATAATACTGTGGTTTACTATGAGGTGACTCCCCCACATGCCAGCGCCACATCCTAAATGCAAAATGGTTCCTTTGTCATCCTGGAGCAGTAGGAAGAGATGCAGCTTGACATTGTGAAGCACACCTTTTGGTAAGTCTGGCTGTGTGTTTGATCTTGGATCTCTCCATACCCAGACATGCCACAAACATCCTAAAAATGTGTGTTCCTTTAATTTCCTTATTGCTCCAATTTGATTGTGGGGGGACTGGTCTGAGTGGCTCTGTTGGCAGTGGTGGGGGGGGCAGTGGGGCTGAGGCTCCTTCTTTATGTTGTAATATCCAACCTCCAGAGTCCCTGATCTGCTTTGAATATCCAGTATAAATTCCCAGTACAGTCCCTTTTTATTCAACCCATCTTGCTGAGAAGGTTCATATCTACTTTCTTGCATTCATACCATGGTGCAGCCAGGAAAGCAACCTCATCTCTTCCAGCATCTTGAAACCTCCCTCATTGTGACATAACCATTCATGCATGGAATATATGTGATTATTTCAAAAGGTGATGGGCACTTTTTACAGAGATGGTAGGATGTGTCGTAATTGCTATCTCTTTTCTGGGAGGTTACTTGCAAGCAGAGTACTTTAAAGTGTGCATTTAGTTCATCTTGTAGAGTGTGCAAAGCTGTATGTACATGGTTAGCCATTGCAGTGTAGTTTGTAAGAATGAGAAAACGAACCTCTTCTGTGTGGGTGCTCACACTCCACATGAACAGACTATTTGCATCAACAGTATTTCTGTGGGCTATTAAGATGCCTGGAACAGGATGATTGAGGGCAATTTTTAGCTTCTTCCACTTTTTAAAAAACTTTCATCCTCAAATCTAATTAGGAGACAAATTGTAGCTATGGCATCTCTCATGAGTCCATAAAGATGTGCAAATAAAATGGTTCTCAAAGATAGCCCTCAAGCAAATGCTGTATTTCTTGAGGTTGTATTGAAAGGGTTGTCATATAACTATTGTGTAGGAGGCAGAGGTATGGACATGTCACACATAGTATGCTCCACTTTTCCCATCTAGATTTAGATATTCTGGCATTTTGGTTCCATTGGTTTTTTAAATATTTTGATTTCCAGTTTGAACCAACACGTTGAGACAACAATAAAACTAATTTCTGCTTATCCAGGTAGGGCTCTGAAGCCAGAATCAAACCAATAAGAAATTCTGTAGAGTTTAACATTGCATTTTTTCTCTCCTTAGTCCACGGCTGTCATGAATTCATTTCTACATACATTCAACCGATTTTTGCTGTTAAGAATAAGCATAGTCTGGTGATTACTTTGGCATTGAAGCCTCCACCTGCAAGGTGTGACTCTGAAGTTGGCATGCTGGAATTTTCTCAAGTTATTGATCAAAAGACAGAGGCAATATGGCTGAGATAAGAGGAGAAGCAAAGTAGAACAGGGTCAGCTCAGCGGGAGAGCAGGAGGGCCTCCAGCTGTCAGGGAGGGTTGGCGCTCTTCTGATTAGAAAACCTACAGGTAGTACAAATCCTATGAATTCCCATGACAATTCTTGGGATCTAATTTTCCAGATCAGATCCCTAATTGTCACACCAGGGAAGCTGTGAATTAAATTTACATCATAATTTAGCAGTCTTGCAGAATCAAATACTGCCTGGAGTTCTCTGAAAATTCTTATGGCTGCTAGAAATAGCAATTTGAGTTCTTTATTTTTCCCCACAAATGTCAATTCTACCCCTTTGTGAAAAGTTTTTTCTATTAGTTTTATTAGTGCATTATAATTATACATAAGTTGGTTTCATTTTGACAAAATCAAACATATGGAATTTGGTTTAAATTCCATTCCCCCCTTTTGCCCTCCCTCCACTCTCCATTATTCTCCTTTCTATATTCTATTGATTTTCTTTTCACTCACTTATTTTTCACTGATGCTTTCTACATATACATAAAGGTGAAATTCTCTGTGTACCAATTATATATACATATAACATGAATTTCTTAAATTCATACCCTATTTCCTCCCATTTCCCATCCATTCTCTCTTCCTCTGTCTCCTTCTTCTACTCCACTGATATTCCCTTTATCCTTATGATATTTGATACTTACACACCTTCTTTCCCTTAATTTCCTCGCACTTATACATAGGAAAGGAAACATTTCTTGATTTTTCTGAGTCTGGCTCATTTCACTTAACATGATATTTACTATTTCAGACAATTTGTCACGAATTTTCATTGAGTTCAAAAGGAGGGGGCACCTGGATTTGAACCAGGGACCTCTTGATCTGCAGTCAAATGCTCTACCCCTGAGCTATACCCCCTGCTCTTTATGTGTGTCTAATAAGCACTCTAAAGCTGCCTGGCCACACCCTGGATTTTACCACCATCACATGTGTACTTGCTAGTGTTACACCTTCATATGAATTGTATCCTAAAAGTCATTTAAAATACAAGAGTAAATTCCAATACCTTTTTCCTGCCAATTAGAATTATTGGATGATAGGATGAACAGTGGCAAGGGATTGTTTCCCCAGCCCCACTAAACTTTCATGATTCCAAGTTGAACTAATCAGAAAAACATTTGGCTGAGCTCAGAAGCCCCGGGACTGGAGAGGGCTCTTGCCTGTTGAGAGGCACAGAAATATCTCCAGGCTTCAGGTGAGCACAAGCTACAGACACAGAGGTGAAAAACCATGGAAAAGAGTGACCATACCTCCTCAATATGCTGATGAGGCACACTGATGCCAGGACAGACTCTGGAGAGAGGGGAAGATGACCAAAAACCTTTCTAATAAGGAGACTGCTAAATAAGGAAGGTAGAAGGTGATACTGCAGGGTGCTCCTGGATTTGAACAAGGGACCTGCAGTCAAATACAGACATACTCCCCAATTCTTTAAAAGAATGAAAAGAAAGGAACATAATGACATAATTCATACCCTTTACCATTAAAAGAGGGTAATAATTGAGATCCCTCTGCCACAGATTTGCATGGATCCATGTGTCTGGCTCCATTCTTTACTCCAACAACAACTGGAGACTCCAGAGCAAAGGTAGAAATAGCACCCGGCATTTGCGTTCATGGAACAAGAAAGGAGCTGTGAGGGAAAAAGAGAGGACACAGGCAAGGGCCTGAGAGGAGCTGGAGTCAGGTGTGAGGGGCACCTCTAGGGTCCACATGGGTACACAAACAGGAGAGCCACAGGGTTGCCTAGGATCATGGCCCAGAGAGAGATGGAGGAGAAGAAGGTCAACATGAGGATAATTAATAGGTTCAGTAAGAGCAGGAAGATGAGGTAGAAATGAGGAGGCGTGTGAGCAAGAACCTGCAGGTTCTAAGACCTTGAGAGGGAACAGCCATGAGTGAGGGTTGGGTTGGGGTTTTGTGTAGAATAAGACTTGACTGTGCATCTGAACACACAAATGGCCAAAAATCAATACAAGACACTAATGAGCAATTAAACCAGAAGTTTTCTGTTGTCCCACATGAAAGTACAATTAGGTGGTCCAGGTTTGGCATGGTATATCATAGGGACAAGTGCCATAGTCCTTCACTCCAGGTATTCTAGTGCTCTGCCTTCAGGGTCCCAGTTGGCGTCTCCCACTTTAGGATCACAACACCGTCCACAGAACAGCAAAAGAAGACGAGAGACAAACCTCTCCCTGTAAAATATTGTGCTAAAGTGGATTTAGAGTGGGGCCTGAGAAATGGCACTCTGATAGACTGTTCAGGTGATTCTAATTCATACATGGGGTTAAGAATAACCATAGTAGAGCCTCAGCATTGGCTGCTTGTGGTAAAGAGAATGTTTATCTGGTGTGTACTGAAGAAAAAGAGGAAATGGAGGCAGCTGTGTAGGAGAGGATGTCAAAAGTAAGCATGAGTAGGGGGCACCTGGATTTGAACCAGGGACCTCTTGATCTGCAGTCAAATGCTCTACCCCTGAGCTATACCCCCTGTTGCCTTGTGTGTGTAATAAGCACCTTAAACCTGGATGGCCACACCTAGGAGTTCCCACCTGGAGATGTGCACTTGCTAGTGTTCTGCCATCATACACTAACTTCCTGCTAGGCCACACCCCTTCCTGTCTATACACCTGTAGGTGTAACCAGCACCTTCCTCCTCCTTAGAACCTGGCTGAGGGTAGTGCCTAAAAATGGTGGCTGTCTGCAGTAGGAACCTCCTTTACACTGAACCAGAGGAGCCAGAGTACAAGAGCTGGCTGCTCAGCAGATCCTTTGGAGGTGAGGGTGGCACTGGGAAATGGCACTTTTATAGGCTGTTCAGGTGATTCTAATTAGTACTTGAGGTGGGGGTCTGGGATGGGCAAGAGCAAACCTTGGTTTCCCCCTGAGACCTCCACCCTCTGGGAAAGGACCTAAGGATCCCATGTGCCTCCAGAAGCTCCCTGCAGGATCTGAGTCAGAGATAGGTTTGATCTATTGCTTTGATCTGTGCCTGTGTTAGTCAGCATCTCACTACTGTGACTCTTTTAGTCAGTTTCTCATACTGTGACCAAAACACCTGACAAGACAAATTTTAAGGAGGTCAATTTTGTGTGGCTATCGTGTTTTCAGAGGTTCATCCATCCCAGTCAGCTCTATTCTGCAGGTCTTCAGCTGAGGCAGAACGTCATGGCAGATGGTGTGGTAGAGGAAAGCAAGTCAGGACATCACTCCAGGAAGCAGAGAGAGATTCCCTCACCACAGACAAAATATATACCCCAAAGGCAAGTCCCAGGCACCCACCTCCTCTAGCCACACAGCACCTACTTCAGTTACCAACCAGTTAAACCCTATCAGGGGATCAAGGCACTGATAATATTAATGCTCTCATAACCCAATCATTTCACCTTAAACCTTCTTTCATTTTCTCACACATTAACTTTTGGGGGATACCTCATATCTAAATCATAATGGTGACCATAATACCTCACAAGAACCCCATTTAAGGAGTAAATGTTGATTTTGGACTCATGAATTCAGAGGGTCAGTTCATGGTTATCTTATTGCAGTATTTTGGGCCAAAAGTGAGGCTGAGTATCATGGAGAAAGAGTGTGGCAAAGGAAATCTACTCAGTTTACGGTAGTGTTAAACCACAATGCAAATAAAAGACCACTGACTCTATTTTTAAATCAAATAAAAGCAAGCTTGTAATTCCGGCCATACAGGAATGTCTCTCCCAAAACCCGTGGGAATAGAAGACAGTATTCTCCAGCTCTCTAGGAGTGCAGCTTTATAGCACAGAAAGTTTCAAAAAGGGAGGCGTGTCTTGAGAACTTACAGACAACAGAATTTTGACAAGCATCAAACAAAGGCAGGTAGTAGGTTCATGGTCTAAATAGTTCAGTAGTTAGGGAGTAAATTTAGATCCCAACATCAGAATTTATGAGGCACCATTAGGATTGCAGAGAGGGTTGTTATCTGGCCAGGGAAAGCCAGAATTTATGAGGGGCCACTGAGGTTTCAGAGAGGGTTGTTATCTGGTCAGGGAAATCCAGGAATAGGTGAGTTCAAGGCATGGGCAGGCATTCCAAGTAAGTTTAAAACATCAAAATATGGCCATGCCAAATAGAAATCCTAATATTTTACAGATAACAGAAATGAATATTTTATAACTTGTGACAAGATGGCTCCTGAACTTAAGAGGGAATTAGGCTGGGTTTATCAGGAGGCAGGAAGCAGAGATAGTAATTGAGCCACCAGGAACTAAATTTAAACCCCAGTGATTTCCCAGTGGCTACATCCTCCAGGTATACCCCAGATGCCTCCAATTACCACCCAGTTAGTCCATGCAAATGGTTCATCCATCAGATGGATTAATGCACAGTTTAGTTCCTTTATAAGGGAAGGCCAAAATCAAGCCTATGTAGGGGGCACCTGGATTTGAACCAGGGACCTCTTGATCTGCAGTCAAATGCTCTACCCCTGAGCTATACCCCCTGCTACTTTTATGGGGTTCATTATATCTTTGAGTCCTACAGCCACTCGAGACAACCTGTGACGTGTGAGTCACTACTTCAGGATGGGAGCTCTTGGCAGCTGCCAGGCCTGGGTCAGAGGAGACTCATCACCCTGCTCCCTACAACAGACAGCCTCCCCTCCACAACAGTCCTCAGCCTGTGTCTTCCCAGCTTTGAGACCCTGTGCAGGTAGCAGCCTGGAGAAGCACTAGATGCTAGAAGGGCCCTCCCAGCCAAATACTGTGCCTTCATGGTGGGACCTACTGCAACATACTCCAGTGATACAGGTGTCTGCTCTGACCCACTTCTTCACATTTGGACTGACCCTCCTCCCAATCCTCAGTTAAGGGCACTTTCTACAAAATAAAAATCTACAACATATGATAACCCTTCCAACTTCTCCTCCAGTTAATATACACAGAGAATGATGCAGTCGTGGAAGTAGATTTAGGAATCTGAATAGAAGAACCAACACCAAGAGAGCTCAAGGAGCAGGACATGCTCTCAGCAGCTTGGCAGGAGCAGGGTGACACAGGTGCCCGCAGCTTTGACCCTGAAGTCTGACAGCCTGGGTTTTAGTTTCAGGAGCTGGATACTTCTCCCTTGTTCCTCATCTGTAATCCTGCAAAATGGAGATAATAACAAAGGAAACTATCAATAACATGAAGAGAGAGCCAACAAAATGGGAGGAAATCTTTACCACATGCACATGAGATAGAGCACTAATCTCCTGGGAATATAAAGAATTCAAAAATCTTAACACCAAAAACAATGACAACAACAACAAACAAACAAAAACAAATAACCCAATCAATAAATGTATAAGGATTTGAGTAGATATTTCACAGAAGAATATGTACAATCAGTCAACAAATAAATGAAAAAATGTTCAATATCTCTAGTAATTAGAGAAATGCAAATCAAAACTACTCTAAGATTTCATCTCACTCCAGAATAGCAGTAATCAGAATACAAGCAACAATAAGTGTTGGCGAGGATGTGGGGGAAAAGTTACACTCTTTCAATGCTGGTGAGACTGCAAATTGATGCAACCACTCTGGAAAACAGTATGGAGATTCCTCAGAAAACTTGCAATGGAACCACCATTTGACCCAGCTATCCCACTCCCCAGTCTCTACTTAAAGGTCTTAAAATCAGCATATTACAGTGACAAAGCCACATCAATGTTCTAGCAGCTCAATTCACAATAGCTAAACTGTGGAACCAACCTAGGTCCCTCTCAATAGATGAATGGACAAAGATACTGTGGTATATACATACATTTAATGGAATATTACTCAGCCTTAAAGGGTAATAAAATTATGGCATTTGCAGGTAAATGGATAGAGTTTGAGTATATCATGCTATCAAGACCAAATGTTTTCTGTTATAAGTCCAATGCTGATCCGTAAAGGGGTGGGTCAAGGGAAAAATGGAGGAACTTGGGTTGGGCAGAGAAGAGTGAGAATAGAGGAGGAGGAGTAGGGAAGGAAAAGATGATGGGATGAGAATTATTACCCTATGTATATGTATGAATGCATGAATTGTTACTCTGCAACATATACAACAAGAGAAGTGAAAAGTTAAGATCCATTTGTGAAAAAAAAAGAGTGTACACTTTGTTGGGTTGTTTATAGACTACATGGTTTAATTCATATGAAAGACTGGCACGTACTAAGTTTTTCATATTGTTTGCTGAACACATAGGCTCCCAAGGAACTAGCTCCATTCAAGTAAAGAGAAAGAATAAACAATGGAACTCAACCTGCAAGAGACCACATATAAAACTATTTGAATAAATCAGAGTATCTTTCATAAGAGAGAATTAGAAGCTGAATTGAGGAGTAAAGATTACCAAAATGAACAAATAGGTATTTTGAATGAATCAAATGAGATGTTCAAGAAATGAAAATGTAATTGACATGTTTCCTTTTTATTTATTTTAAGGAGGTATAGCATATTCAATCAAGTATGTGAGTTATCATGGAGAGGTTGATGGAGGTTTACATGCATGCACACGTGTAACCACCAGAATGAAGACTCAGTCTCTAGCACTCAGAGGCTCCTGTGGACTCCCTCCTTATTATTGCCTCCTCCCAAGAACACCAGCATGGATGAGTTGGCCTGCTGTGCAGCTGCATCTACATGGAATCAGACATGAGATACTCTGAGTCTGGCCCCTTTCACCCATCCTCATGTCAATAAGATCCATCCACATCTGTCCACTGTCACAATCATTTGTTGTTTTCCATTCCTGCTCTGTGTTCCATGGCTGACTGCAGCATGATTTGTCTGTCTGTCCCACTGACAACAGACATTCCATGTGTATCCAGTGTGAGCTCCTAAGGGCAATGCTGCTGGATATTCCTGCATGTGCATGAATACTCTCTGGGGTCTATATCTAGGAACAGAACTGCTCCATACTAGGAAGTCATGTTTTCAGTATCGACGATGCCAGACAGGGGTCTGAGTGGTCACACCAGATTCCACTGCACCAGCAGGGTGAGTGTGGCTGCGGTCACACATCCTCACCAACACGTGGAATCCTCAGTGTCCACCATGGTAACCATCCTGCTGAGATGTAGGGCCATCTCACTCTGGGTAAACCAGGAACACATGGTTTGCTCTGGGGAGGAGGAGACAGGTTGTTTTCTTCTCTGAGACTTGATAGACAAGAGTTAAAGATAGGAGAGCGTGAGGATGCTGAGGGCCTCATATCACATGGCCTTGGTCTTCCCAGCTAAGCAGGAAATGAGGTCTCCCAAAGAGAGCAAAGGAGCAGGGTGTTGCTCACAACTTGGAACAAAGACAAACTATGAACCTGACTCCTTGGAAATGGATAAGAGGTGAATTGGGAAAGAAGAAAAGTTTGCTCACTAACAGAGGGTGCAGGTCAAGGTCACACTGCCACAGATTTGCAGGGCACCTTTTGTCGGGCTCTATAGTACCTCATCAAAGACTGGCTACCCCAGAGCAAAGGTGGAAATGGCCACTGGCATTTGCATCCATAGAAGGAGGGATTACTATTCTCATATCAGATAAAGTGGATTCCAAGCCAAAATTAATCAGAAGAAACAAAGAAAGTCATTTCATAATGATTAAGGGAATCAAAAAACAAGAGAAAATGATCATAAATATTCATGCCCCCAAACAATGGAGTATCTCTGTACAGCAAACAAACCCTTCTCAACATTAAGAATCAAAGAGATTCTATTGTCCTGTAAATTAAAAAGAAAAAAAAAAACATTTAAAAATGAAACAAGTAGACCACAATATAATAATACTGGGAGACAGTAACACACCTCTCTCATTCCTGGATAGATCATTCAAACACAAACTAAATAAAGATGCTACAGAACTAAAAACAATAATTTGCACTTAACAGACATTTATAGAATATTTCATCCATCAATGACTGAATTCACTTTCTTCTCAGCACCACATAGGACATTTTCTAAAACAGACCATATTTCAGTTACAAAGCAAATCTTAACAAATACAAAAAAAAAACAGAGATAATACCTTGAATTCTATCAGATCATAATGGGATAAAATTAGAAATCAACAATAAGTTAAAAAATAGAAACTACTCTAAGACCTGGTTACTAAATAATACACTTTCAAATGATGAATGGATAACAGAACAAGTCAGAGGATAAATTTAAAATTTCTTAGAGGAAAATGAGAATAGTCATACAACATATCAAAACCTTTGACACAGTATGGAGGCGGTTCTCAAAAGAAAGTTCACAGCATTGAGCTCATAATTTAAAAGAATAGAAAGGTACCAAATAAGCAATCTAACATCACATCTCAATGCCTTAGCAATATAAGAATGAGACAACACCAAACCCAGTAGAAAACAGTTTTCTGAAATCAGTGAAATTCAGTGAGCACTGACTGTAACTGGATGGGAACCTTCCTGACATCTGCAGCCTCCTTCAGGTCTTCACCTCCTCATTTGCTGGTCCTTGTTAACACAGTCTCAGCCCCGTCCCCCACCATAGACTGCCAGTTAGGGACCTGGGAATGCAGAAACACATCTCATCACCCAGTGGCCAGCTCTGGACAAACCAGTGCCATTTGTCCTTGACTGTGAACAAAGGATGAAGATGGAATGTACAAGGATGAAAGAGAAGGAGAAGCACAGGGAGGTGGGAAGGGGACTCCAGGTGGCTTCTGAGATCTACTGTGTGTGCACTGTACTCATGAGGTGGGGGACTCCAAGTCAAGGTGGCCTTGGGGGTCTTTGGTGATGATAGTAGGGCAGTTGGGTTGAGTACATAGGCCCCATACATAAAAACAATATTATTGTGACCCCATGTCATGGAGCTCTGAGAAGCAGGATCTAAGGTGGTTTCTAGAAACCCCACGCAATGGAGATCTCTCAGTGTCACTCAGGACCCACCTAAGAGGTACTGGTTAAGGTAACTACTGGATAGTACATAAATGAGGGGGCACCTGGATTGGAACCAGGGACTTCTTGATCTGCAGTCAAATGCTCTACCCCTGAGCTATACCCCCTGCTGTTATGTATGTGTAATAAGCATCTTATACCTGGATTGCCACACCCTGGATTCTCCACCTGCAGATGTGTGTTTGTTAGTGCTTTGCCATCATACACTTCCTTCCTGCCAGGCCACGCCATTTCCTGTCTACATAATTGCAGGTATAACCAGTACCCATCTTCCCTAGAAACTGGATAGGAGTAAGGAATAAAAATCTTGGATGTCTGCAGCTAAAACCTTCTTCACACTCAATTTGAGAAGCCAGACCTTAAGAGCTGCCTGCTCATCAGACCCTGGATGGGGTCCGGGATGCACAAGAGCAAAAATTTTTGGTTTCTTCCTGAGAACCCCTAACTTTATCCTCTGAGAAGGGGGACCTAGGGATCTTGTGTGCAACACATTTTGACCAATATCATTCTCCAGTATTTCCCCTTTCCATCATCTTCTTCTTCCTCCTGGTTCCTCTCCTCTATTCTGTTGATCTCCTTTCAATTTTAAGAAGATACCTCCAACTTTATTTTCCTTTTTTTCTCTATTCCTATCACATATAAGAGAAAATATACTGTTGAGAGCCACAGCCGTAGGGGCCCCAGAAAACTTCCAGCTGCCAGCAAACTTCCAGCTGCCAGCTGATGATTGGCTCACAGCAGCCCCAGCAAACTTCTAGCTGCCAACTGATTGGCTCCTCTGTGGTGATGCTCATTGGGCTGTTTTCCCACCCTTTCAGACCACAGCTGCTCATTGGGGGACTTTTTTTGGCTCCACCCACATGACCCAGCCAATTGGCCCAAGACCACAAATATACAGAGCACTGGAGGAACCCAGCAACCCCATCAGGGTAGTGCCCAGGACACATTGTCCATTAAATCCCTCACTAGACAAACCAGAGGAAGCGCAGGATTGGACATCTGCGCCTCCGCCAGAACAGTACTAACTCCAGAGATGGCAGTTCAAATCATTCCCACAGGGGTAAAAGGAACTCTTCCCAAAGGAACAGTAGGCTTATTATTGGGACACAGTTCTTCTACTCTAAAAGGACTTATGATAAGTCCTGGGGTAATTGATCCTGATTATGAAGGTGAAATAAAAATTATAGCCAGTTCTCCAAGGGTATATCAGTAATTTCACCACAAGATAGAATAGCACAGTTACTAATAATACCCAGCCTATATGATAAAATTTCCAGTCGTACTGTAGAAAGAGGTTCCAGGGGATTAGGCTCCACAGGTGTAGATTGGGCTATGCTATATGTAACATGCAGAACTTGCCTGGACTATGTATCACTTGTATGCATTGTGAACTTACTTGTATGCATTGTGAACTATCTGTTGGTACATCGACTTGTGGTAGTGTTGGGGTATTTTTGCTGATGGTGTCATCAGTGGTACAATTTTTCCAAAAGGAACCGTCAATTGACTTGGTGTATCTTCCTCCCTTCTGCTTGTGATGGTCGTTCAGCTAAAATTTGGGGGCCAACAGAGGTGAGGCAAAGAACCTCACCCCCCTGCTGGTACAAAGACCTATCCACAGGTGTGGCTGTATGCTGGACCGGTAGTCAATGATGGGTAAGATCCAATTGCAATGGTACCAACCTAAGATAGGAGGCTGACGCCTTGAGGTCAGCTCATCCAATGATGGGTAAGAACCATATGTGGTATTGGACAACCTAAGGCAGGCACGGTCCCTAAGCCACATGCTTGTTGTTTAAACAGAGAGGGGGAGATGTTGAGAGCCACGGCGGAAGGGGCCCCATCAAATTTCCAGCTGCCAGCAAACTTCCAGCTGCTGGCTGATGATTGGCTCACAGCGGCCCCAGCAAACTTCTAGCTGCCAACTGATTGGCTCCTCTGCGGTGATGCTCATTGGGCTGTTTCCCCGCCTTTTCAGACCACAGAGCTGCTCATTGGGGGACTTTTTTGGCTCTACCCACGCGACCTAGCCAATCAGCTTCAAGAGCAGGAGGAGTGGGGGAGGTTTAGAGGCTTGTGGGAAGCTGGTGGTGGCAGTTGGGCTCTGAGGGTTTTCCTGAAGAGCTGTGTGGTGCGGTGTGTGTGTTCTAAAAATAAAGTTCGTTTCCTTTGACAAGTGGCTCCTGAATTGTGCCCAGCCAGACTGCGGCAATATACAATCTCTGATGCAGAGTTTGGCATATTTTTCTTAACAAATGAGATTATTTCATTTGCAAGCTGTGAGTTTTTTTGTATTTCCTCTCTATATAGTATTTCATTTAATATTTTCTATAGTGCCAACTTAGTGGTCATGAGTTCTTGTAGTTTCTGCTTATCTTGGAAGGTTTTAATTTCTTCTTGATTCTAAAGGATACGTATCCTTTGTTGGCTCTAGCAATCTTGGTGGACAGTCATTTTTTTTTAGTTCCTGCAACACATCATTCCAAGCCCTCCTGGGTTTTATAGTTGGTATCAAGAAATAAAAAATAATTCTGATGGGCTTGTCTCTAAGTGTAACCTGACATTTTTCTCTTGAGGATGTTAAGATTCTATCTTTGTTCTGCATGTTAGTCATATTTATTATCATTTGTCAGGCAGAGATTAATTTCTGATCTTGTCTATTTGAGGTTCTGAATGCCTCCTGTACCTGAAAATCCATATCACTCTCATGGGTTGGTTATGGCTATTTTCCTTTCTTTAATATAGTTTGAATGATCAAGGCTGTCCACTTTGTATTCTGACTCTGAGATTCTACCCTATTACAGAGACTTCCAATAAATACTTTATTAGATTTATAGTCTTTCATTTCCAACATCGGTTTGGTTTTTCAGGATCTCTGTTTGTTGTTAAACTTCTCATTTTTATCCTGTACTGAATTCCTTAATTCATTTAGTTGCTTCTGTGTGTTCCCTTGGAATTCATTTATCATTTTTAACATTCTTTTGAATTTTTCATCCCCTATTTAATCCACTTTGATATCCTTGAATTCAGTTGTTGGTGAATTATGAACATTTGGAGGCAATAAGTTACCTTGTTATTTCAGGGTTTGTTTGTTTTTTGGGTTTTTTTTTTTTTTTTTTTTGTATTCCTGTGTTGGGTTTTATTATCTGTTGAGAAGGATTTTTCTTCCACTCTTATGTGTGGGCCTTTTGATGGCACAACCTTCTCTTGCCATAGTGTTCTGGGATATCGGGCTGATGTGAATTTTCTACCGAATTTCCAAATGGATTTTTGTAATATAGTTTCCCTGCTATTTATTTGGTGATGATTAGTGTATTTTGATAGAATGTGTATTGTGTCAGAGCTTGAGGATTATACTTTCTCTGTACATCTCAAAAGAAATATGTTGTTCTTATAGGTAAGACAATCTGTGTTGTATAAGGCAGTGTATGTGGGATCCACTGTCTGTGATTGCTCCTCTTCACTTAATAACTTTGTTCATGCTAAAGAGAAATGGGAGTGATCTAGTGGTGGTGTCCACAGCCTTTGAGTTAATTCTCTTTGTTTTTGCTTTTGGAATAGATGTCCATGAAAGGGACCTGTGGAGCCCCATATTGAATCCTACTTGGGTCTGGACATTAGTTTGTGGGTTTTGTCTCTTAATCCTTGAAGTTCTTTGGTTAATATTTGTGTGCAGCAAGATGAACTGTCTCTTGTCTGGCTTTAGTTCAGGAGCAGAATCTCTACACTGTAAACTTGTAGTGTCACCATAGATTCCTGGAACCTCACAGAACAGAGGGCAACAAATAATAGCAACAACACAAGCAAATAATACACAGCATTAAACAATAGCCCAGGGCCACTCTGACACCTACTACACAAATGATCACAGGATCAGGGATGCTGGGTCTGTAAATGTCAATAGCAAAAACAGGAAATAGCCACGAACTGGATCTGTCATTAAAGTAAATTGCAGGTGTGAACTACTCCATTCATAGTATTAAGAACAGTGGTTCAGGAGTTAAATAGACCAAATAGCTCGACAATAAGGCAAAAATACAGCTCATAAAGACAAAATGAAATGTGATAGGAAGGCACGGAATGTTTAGAATGTTCACAATGTGAACAGAGAAAGCAGAAGAGATCTAGCAAGTGATGGCTATAAAGGAGTGGAAAATAAATTAAAAAAGAGAAAATCCAGTAAGGAGAGAGAAAGAGATAACAAGATGATTTGCCTTTAGAAAAGAAAGGAGATAAAGAGAAAAAAAAAACACTAAAGTAAAATAAACCAACAAAACAATCCTAACTTTCAAACTGCAAAATAGAAAAAAAAACTATAAAGAGGATAAAATGGGAAAAATGAATCAAATATGTCTGTGTATGTATATCCCCATGAGTCCTCCACAGGAAGAGGAGGAGGAGGACGAGGAGGAGGAGGACAAGGAAGAGGAGGACAAGGAGGGAGGAAGATGGGAAAAAGAATGAATGAGAGACGTGGCAAAAAAGATCCTTTTTCCCCACATTTTTATTGGTTCATTACAGGTGTAATGACAAGATTTGTTGTTATATATTTATTTTTTTAATTTTATTTATTTGTTTTTTATACCTTTATTTCACTTATTTATTTCTATGTGATGGTAAGGATTGAACCCAGGGTCTCGCACGTGCAAGGCGAGCACTCTACCACTGACCCACAACCCCAGCCCCTTCTTGTTACATATTTTTACATGCACCGGATACTACAATATAATTGGGCCAATATCACTCCACAGCACTTTTCTCCTTCCCTGCTTCCCACTCTTTGGTGGTGAGAGAAGCCTCACTCAAGCTGTCAACTTCCCCATTCTTCCCCATGGGTCTATCCCACAACTTCTAGAAACCTCCCTGCCAACTCCCTGCACTTGTGACCTCCTGACTGTGGGGATGTCAGTGTGGAGACTGCCTTTTTGAGCAGCTGCCTCACCCTCTCCTGCCCTCTGAGTCCATCTCCTCCTCCCCCTCCTCCCCCGTGCACCGTGCTGTTCCTAGGGATTGCCCTGCACCTTCAGTCTCTGCCCTTCTCTCTTCTCAGCTTCTAGCCCTGGTCTTTGAATGGTGACCCCTTCCCAGAGACACCAGGACTCCCTTTGGCCCCAACCCAACAGCCCAGCTCAGCTGGTAGGGGAGGACATGAAATAGGACTGGCCTTTCCTCTCTGTGGACCTTTGCCCTAGAGGCTCCACCATGAGACCAAAGACCACGGGGGACCAAGGATGCAGAGTAAGAGCCGCCATCTCAAGGGGCACAGCATATGGAGTTGGAGAGCTACGGGGGGGCGGGGGGGGGCGGGGCAGTCAGGGAGGCTGAAGCAAAGATCATGAGGACAGTGACACAATGTTTTCTGCTCTGGCCAGGAAGATACTTGAGCACTATGAATGTATGTAAAGAGGTGACGTCTTTGAGTCTCCCAAGTTGCCTCACAGGATTTCAGAACACAGTGAGGGCCAGTGGGGAGCTGCTCTGCATTTGTGCCACTCAGTCTGCATGTGCAGTGTGAGTCTCAGTCACCTGGTGGGCCAGAAGTGACAGAGGGACAAAGGGAGGAAGGGGCCTTGACTTTGGCTTCTGAGGCTACAAGCAGAGCCCTTTCTCACAAGGCTCACACCACTGGGGACCCTCAAAACATGGAAGGGGGTGCACAGGCTGTGGATAAAATGAGAAGAAAAGGAAACCAATGCAAGAGAATTGCCCACCAAGGAAAGAGGCAGAGCCAAGGGCACTGAAGGGCTGGGGCACGGAGGTCACCTCAGGGGCAGGAGAAAGCCAGGGAGTGGAACAAAGTGACCCAGTCCCTTCTGGAACCTCCTTGTGGGAAGATTCAGCATTGGGACCTGGGGGAGGAAAGCACACTGTTTTCTAAACCATGTCCAGTGAGCAAAGGAAGTGCGCACAGGGGGCCTGTGCCTGCGAATCCCCTCCTAACACCCCGCCTGGCCTCAGGAGCCTGTTTCGGTGCCCAGCTTTCCTGCAGGAGGGCCAGGCCTCCCTATGGCCTCCAGCACCCCCACAGGGCTCTGCCTCCACAGCTGGTCTCCTTCTCCTCACCCACAGCTCCTCCAACCTGCCACACCTCCCCACAGTGGTCCCCCTCCACCACCTGCCACTGTCTGTGCCTGCAGCCCCTCCTCCGACCCTCACTCAGGGGCTAAAAGCACCTGCTGCACATCACAAGGTGTCCCTCCATAGTGAACCTTACAGAGCACCTAGGGGTACTGAGTCAGCACCTCAAGATGTCACAGAACAAAGAGTTTGATCTGGTTCATCATTTTCCTCCTTGGTCCTCTCCTGAGAGGACACTGGATGCACCTCAGGGATTAAAAGTCTGACAAAGTAGGGGGCACCTGGATTTGAACCAGGGACCTCTTGATCTGCCGTCAAATGATCTACCCCTGAGCTACATCCCTACCTATGTGCAACCTCTCATTAGCTCCTTTTCAGTCATGGCGCCACATCCAGGCTACCTACATAGTCATCCACTGTTTTCTCTGCTAACTCTCTGGAGGTTGGGAACCAAGTCCTAAGGTGCCATCATTCAAACTGTAAACTACATAAACCTTTTTTTCTTAATATATATTATCCAGTCTCAGGTACTTTGTTTTAGCAACAAAAATGAACTAATACTAGAACTAACAAGATAGTTGGCAAAACTGCTCAATAGAAAATCAGCCTAGAGCAATGAATATCATTCCTCATATATCAACAGTAATCAACTAAATAAGGAATTAATGGAAAAATTCTATTCATAACAAAACCAAAAACCATATGATAATAAGAAATAAAGTAATGCATGTATATTATTGTTCTTTATGAACAAAAATATAAAATATTAATGAATTGCATAAAGGAAACCTGAATTAATGGAGATGATATCATATTCATGAAAGAGGATCTTAATATTATAAAAATGTTAATCTCCAATTTCATTATTTTTGTCCATGTAATTTTAGCAAAGACCAAAATGGTTTTGCAAGTTTTAGCAGAACTTGAAGAAACAGTATAAAATCAAGAACAGAAGAAATTTAAGAACAGCCATGCACTTTCAGATATCAAAATGAATGGGTAGAACTTGTGCTACCAGCTGTGAGACTAATCAAGGGAAGGAAACTAACCTAGTGGGCATAGGAAGAGACAGACGAGTGGGTGGGACAGCAGGTGTGGCCATGCATAGGTGGGAGCCTGAGGATGAAAGGGCAACCGTATCTGCTCCACCTGGACCCACAGTCCAGCTGGTGCTTGAGTCCCAGCATAGCTCAGAAGAGCACCCCCTTCTACTCTCAAGGTTTTCCTGGTGGGACCATGAATAAATGGGAGAGTGACATCATGAAAGCAGAATTACAGTGGGCGCTGGGGCACATGCCTATGATACTCCCTACTTGGGAGGCTGAGGCAGGAAGGTTGCAAGTTCAAGGACAGCCTGAGCAACTTAGTAAGACCCTGTCTCAAAATTTAAAAATAATGAAAAGGTCCAACGCTGTAGCTCAGTGGTAGAGTGTTGCCTAGCATGTGCCAGGTTCTGGGATCAATCCACAGTTGGTGAAAAAAAACAACCCTGGAATTACAAATTCATGGTGGAAGAACAAATTATTCCACAAATGGTACTGAAATAACTTATTTTTCATATGAAAAATGAGAATCCTCACTCTACTAAAAGTCAGACTCCAGGTGACTTAAAGACCTAAATGTGAGCCCAGCTGACGAGGGAGATTGAGTAGTCTTAGAGATTCATCATGATTTGAATTTTCCAAATCTCTCATAAATGCACACTGCCATCCCAAAGCCCCGCTCTGCCTTAATCACAGGCTGATTACACTCCAGGAGATCTGGGGAGCTCTCAGCACCCCAGGTGTGGCATCACGGCAGCCATAGGATGCACCCTTACTCCGTTTTTGTCTCTTTCACTAATTCAGTGACAAGAGGTCAGAGAGTCTCATGATACAGTCAGAGTCCAGCTTTTTTTTTTCCTTTTGAGTACTTTTATTGTTAAAAATAGTTTAGTCTAGTACTGGGTCAGATTTATCCATAAGAGCTAATGAGTCAGTAAGAAGTAACCAAAAAACCATATGATTTTTTTTTGAGGAAATAGTAACTGCATTTTAGTTTCTCAGTTACTTTTTTTTTCATGTTGCACATATAGAGCACAATTTTTCCTATCTCTAGTTGTACACAAAGTGTAGTCGCATCCTTTGTGTCTTCATTCGTGTACTTAGGGTAATAATGTGTGATACTGAAACCTAGCCTCCTCGTCTCTCTCCATATTCACAGCTGAATCTGTGTGGTAGAAAAAAAATTGGAAACAGAACACTGTGTTCATTGAGTGCAAAAACAGGGGGCACCTGGATTTGAACCAGGGACCTCTTGATCTGCAGTCAAATGCTCTACCCCTGAGCTATACCCCCTGCTCTTTATGTGTGTCTAATAAGCACTCTAAAGCTGCCTGGCCACACCCTGGATTTTACCACCTTCACATGTGTACCTGCTACTGTCAGGCTATGACACACATCATATCCTGGAACATCATTTACATCTACAAATGTAAGTTCCAATACCATTTTCCTGCCTATTAGAATTATTGGCTGTTAGGATGGACATTAGTAAGGGACTGTGATCCCCCCACCCCAAATTAAAGTTGTAAGATTCCAATCTGAACTAATCAGAAAGACTAGGGGTGGTCTGTATTTTCAGTGAGGGAACTGGTAATTCTGATGTAAATCCAGTCTGGGTGACTCTGATTCAGCAATATGTCGCTCCATAATGTCAACTTTATAGAGCAACTAAGGAAGACCTTCAGAAAAACACACAGATCACTGGCCACAGGTGTTGGGAGTCTCCCTGAGAACTCCCCAGGCCTTTCAAACATGGCAGTGGGCAAATTGCCAGTGGGCAGCTAGAACTCCCCGGGCCTTTCAGATAAGGAGCCCCTAATGCAACATGGCAGCAGGCAAGTTGCCAGTGGGCAGATAACAAGTTGTTTTGAAAATTTTCTAATTGGTCCTCCCATCTTCCGAGCTCGTGGACAGTTCGTGCCTCCCATGAATCTTATGCAGGACGGATGTGCGTGCACTGTAGGTGATAACCTGACCTTTACTATGATTGGCCCAGGGAGCTTCCTGGTTTAAGATAACTGACTCTCACTTTTAGAACCAGCTTGCAGTAAAGTGCTTCATCTTTGTCACTGCTATCTGTGTGTGTGCATTTTAATCTCCGACAACGAACCTTGGCCTTTCAACAGGAGTCCTCCTTCTGCCAGGTAACTGATGGCACCAGAGACAACTGACACAGCCTTAGGAAGGGTGGTGCTGAGGGTGAATGGCTAGGAGAACACTGACCAGAGAAAAGACCAGTGTAGGTTTGCCAATAATAAATACACACACACACACACACACACACACACACACCAGCAGGGGACACCTGGATTTGCACCAGGGACCTCTTAGTCTGCAGTCAAATGCTCTGAGCTGTGCTTCCTTGACTGATGGGGCTTCCCTTAGCATTTGTCATCTGTTCCCACACCCAAGGACTCCATGGTGCACTGTGAGTGTTATTCCTTCCTCACTGATGGAAACTGCACATGCACCACAGCCTGACGAGAGACTCCTCTTCAGGCCAGGAGGTCACCTTCCAGTCCCCAGAGGACTCTCACTCATCTGCAGGCTCTTTTCTACCCAGTCTGATTTATGCACATTCTCGATTCCCTCAGTAAATGGAAATCTGCACCTCTCTTTTCACTCAGTCCTTGATGTGAGTTGGGGGTAGGCAAGTGTAGCAACTGCAGCAGTTGGCCACTTCCACAATACCGCTTCCTAACAATCCGATTTGTCCATTAAGACAAAATCCAGGATATAATGATCTACATTAAATCCAGAGATCTATAAACTTTTAAAGACAATATTTCTGTCCATGACAAATCCCAAGTGCAGCGGAAATACAAGATCAGTAAATGTCACGCTCGACAACTGGTCAAAACTGGAAGTACAACAACCTCATAGAAAGGGGGTCACAAAAATTCAAATGCCAGGGAAAAGTGTCCATGTCTTTCTTCTATCCTATGTTGCTCTGAATCCACCTTCATGATACCAATTTCAGTATTTTCTGTCTTGTCCACAACTATAATGTATAACGAACCACTCCAAAACTCAGTACCACAGAAAATAAGGCATTCTAGGATTAGGGGATATTCCCTGATTAAGTCCTGATTCTGTTACCTGGGAGTGGCTTCAGTTCAGAAGTCCTGCATAATGCTTACTAGGTCCCATCGTCTTTGAAGTCTTCCTTTCCCATCATTCTCCTTTGCAATTTCTGAAGTCTTCAGTGAAAATACATGCTTCCAGTGGATGAGCAGCTTTCTCATCTTGCTTCCCCCCTGTAAATGTTAGAGGACAAGAGGTCTTTGAGCTTCTCAAGGAGTCTTGGTGTTTTTTAACGCAAGTTGCTAATGCATTTGTCAATACAGCTCTTTTAAAAAACTGGTGAGTTTCCTCTGTTTCCAGTTCCATTTTTTCAAAAACCAGAAGTCTGACAAATCATTTTGATGTTGCATTCCCCAGCTCAATTTTAATTATTTGGGCTCATCACATTTCTGTGGGATCACACCCTTAATTATCTAGGAACAATTTAATTGAACTTGAAAAATACTTAGCATCAACTTAATGATGTTAGTGGTCTTAATAAAGAGTGCGGTGGCACACACCTATATCCCAGCAACCTGGTAGGTTGAGGCAGTCTCATCAACTTAGTGATACCCTCGGCTGCTAAGAGCCTGTCTCAAAATAACAGGTAAAAAGGGCAAGAGGACAGGGGATTAGCTCAGTGGTAGATTGCTGACTAGTTACATGAAGCCCTGGGTTCAACCCTCAGTACTAAAAAAAAAAAAAAAAAAGGACTTTTCAAGTAGGTCAGAGGTAGACCTACCCCAATAATGCCCACTATCAAAAGAACAAGGCACACAGGCTCTTGACTTTCTCTTTTCCCTAAAATGAGTAGTAATGGAGTCACTTTCACTTGGGGAAAACCACTCTCATTCTTCTCAGTAGGCCATTTCTGTCCTATCTATGTTGCCCTGACATTTGGTTAACAAACAAATGAGTTCTTTTCAGAACATAAAGCTTTCTTTTTAAATGCAGCGTGTCCCGGGCAGCACCTGCATTCCACTGTTTGCCCTGCAGTTTTCTCCCCTAAGCCTGCAAATTCAGGAATTACTTCCTGCTGCTCAGGTGATCATGGACCACCATCTTTTCTGGCCTGAAGAAGTTTCCTCGACATTTGTCCAGCTGTCTGGAACAGCGTGCTGGCCACCCAGCTTCATCCAGGAGCCATGACAGGTGCTCGAGGGCTTTGTTAGAGCAGGAGCCCCTTCTACCCAGACTTATTCACAATGTGCTGTGTCAAGCTACCCCAGCCACCAGTGCCGCTCAGCAGCAAGGATTTGTTCTCGTGCCCAAGGTCTCAGATGGATGGGAACTGTCTAACCTCGGCTGGGCTTGGTCAGGGGGTTGGTTTTGTCAACCTAAAGTCACAACAGAGATAGAGGCTCTCCAGAGAACTGAATTCACTGGGGAGCAGCCGAGGGTTATAATCCAGGATACACCTGCCAGGACCAATTCTAGGCACACCCAGGGAGGAGAAAGGAGATGGGCTTTGAAGGGTAAAATGAGGAAAGTTACCTAAGCTGTTCTGAAACAATTATCTGTGAGTCAGGGACCAGGACTGATGATGAGGGTGGTGTCGTCCAAGGAGAACAGCAGTCCTCACAGAAGGGCATTTTGGGTCAGGTTGTGGCGGGCTTTGTGCAGGGCTGTGACTTTAAGGAGTCCTGGTTACATGTTTAAGCACAGGCCTCTGTGTGAGAGCCCCTCCTTCCTGGCTTCCAGGTTCTATTTCCCGAGGGACTGGCCTTCCCGACTCACTTTGGTTCTGGCCAGTTTCACTTTAAGCTGCAGGGTCTAGCCGGCCTGGCTTCTCACTGACAGCTGGACTCAGGTGTGGCCATGTGTGTTCACTCCAGGGCTCAGGTTCAAAGGCAAGCTATTTACAGGCAAGTGCTTCTCATGGTAATGGTGGACATGCAGAGGCCAGCCAGCCATGAGAGGTACCCAAAGCTCCCACTTGCCTCCCATCTGCTGGCGTTCCACTGGCCAAAGCCCAGCAAGCTGCACAGTGTGCCACGTGTCGATTGATTGACTCAGCTCTAAATCCGCTCTTCCATACCAGCTCTGCCATGGAGACTGCATTCTTGTGTGGCTCCCTCCATGAGCACCATGTTGGCGGTGATGGGTAAGGGGCACTAGAGGGGTGCTCCAGGAGAGGGGCCTCTCTACTGGGTGAAAACTTCCCCCATGGAATTGCTTCCTGGGTCCTGCTGTTGGAAGGTCAGTAGTGCTCAGACAGGGGCTGCTGCTCTGTCCAGGCACATGCCCAGAAAGTGAAGACCCTTGCTGACCTCACAGTCCCAGCCAGGATTGTGACCACCTCTTTCCAACCGGCCTCAGCCTGCCCACCTATATGCATGGTTCCCATGCTCTTCAGTGGACACTAGAGCTCAGGTCTCACTTCCATGTAGCTCAACTGTGACCCAGAGGGCTGTGTCCTGCTTGTCTTGTGTCTGCGACCCCACATGGCAGGAACAGCCAGGGTGTGGGTCAAAACCACACCTTTCCCATTTAGAGCTGAACCCCAGCTTTGGAGGGATCCTGCCTCCAAATTATCCTGGCTGGGTCTCACAAGCTGGTGGCTCCTTTAGAGTTTTCTAAGCCCTTGGTAGTTACTCTCCTTTCATAGCACACACCTTTCTAGTAAATATCCCTGTTTAAACTGCTGAGTGATTTCTGTCTCCTGGTGGCTGGGATTGAGACATTTGGCTGAGGAGTGAGGTGCACTCTCATCTGTGGGAAGGGCCAGAATGAGCAAGGTAAGCACAGGATGTGGACCCGGGAGGCAGAAACCTGGTCGGAGCAGAAAAAGACAGTCCAGTCATCTCTCTGGCCTCCCTCCTGTCACTGCCCTTCCCCTGGGGAGGCTCCCTGATGCTTCACATGGGTGATCCCCTGCCGTGGGATGGAGGGAGAACAAGAGGATGGACCGGGAACACAGTTGTGCTCTGGGGAGGAGGAGACAGATTTTTTTCTCCTCTTAGACTGACAGGTAAGAAGAGGTAAAGACAGAACAACAGGAGGATGCTGAAGGCCTCACACCACACGGCCTTGATCTTCCCAGCCAAGAAGGAAATGGGGTCTCCTAAAGAGAGCAAAGGAGGGCTGGGCTGGGGCTCAGTGGCAGAGCACTCCCTGGCATGTGTGAGGCACTGGGTTTGATCCTCCGCGCCACATAAAAATAAAAATAAATAAATGAAATCCCATCGACAACTGAAACAAAAACAACTATTATTAAAAAAAGAAGAAGAAGAGAGCAGGGTGTTGCTCACAACTTAGAACAAAGACAATTATGAAACTGACTCCATGGGAAATGGAGGAGAGATGAATTGGAAAAGAAGAAGAGATTGCTCACTAGCAGAGGGTGCTAGTCAAGGTCACACTGCCACAGATTTGCATGGCACCTTTTGTCTGGCTGTATAGTTGACCTCAGCAAAGACTGGCTACCCCAGAGCAAAGGTGGAAATGGCCATTGGCATTTACATCCATAGAACCAGGGGTTACTATTCTCATATCAGATAAAGTGGATTTCAAGCCAAAGTTAATCAGAAAAAACAAAGAAGTTCATTTCATAATACTTAAGGGAATCAAAAAACAAGAGATAATGATCATAAATATTTATGCCCCAAAACAATGGAGTATCTACACATGACAGTACAATGACCTTGACATATCATACATTTGAATCAGATAGGATATAATTTCTCATTTTTCTGAGTGTACAGGTTGCAGAATCATATTGGTCATGCAGTCACATATATACACGCAATATATATAATAATGTCTGGTTCATTGTACTGTCATGTGTAACTAATTAAAACAAATAAAAATGGGCTGGGGATGTGGCTCAAGCGGTAGTGCGCTCGCCTGGCATGCGTGCGGTCCAGGATCGATCCTCAGCACCACATACAAACAAAGATGTTGTGTCTGCCGAAAACTAAAAAATAAATATTCAAAGTGTGGAATATGATATGTCAAGAAATTTGTAATGTTTTGAACAACCCACAATAAAAAATTTAAAAAAAAAAAAAATATATTAAAATTCTCTCTCTCTCTCTCTCTCTCTCTCTCTCTCTCTCTTTCTCTCTCTCTATCTCTCTTAAAAAAATAAATAAAACAAATAAAAAATAATATAAAGGAAAAAAATGGAGTATCTATGTACAGCAAACAAACCCTTCTCAGAGATAGACCTGAGTCCATCCCACCACCACCAGCAGATACCCTCTGGAGCTCAGGCCCAGCCCAGATCCACCTTGCCAACCTGCGCAGGAGCCAGGGTCCAGGGTAGGCCTGGGCCTGCCCCCCACACACACACCACCACCTGTGAGCCCAGGTCTGACCCACTTCCATCTTGAGACACTGCAGCCATTCCTATAGCCTCCCCCATGCAGTAGCCTCTACCTTGGGACAGCAGACAGGGACTAGAAGTAGCTGCAGCTTGGAGAGTCATTACAAAACCAGTGTAAGGCCCACCCTTTCAGCCCCATCTCTTCTACCATTTTCTATCTTGAATGTCTGTATCTAATAGTTGTCTTAGTTTTTTGTATTTTTTTATCCAAAATATCTTTATTTGACATTTTTAACCATTTTTTATCCTGTTTCTATCTTCTAGTTTTTTTCCCTAAGGTTTGTACATTCACCCTTAGTTGCTTTTTTTTTTCCTCCTAGTTTTGTTTTTTCCTATTTTGTGGGTTTAAAATTCTTGTCTTCCTACATCTTCTCTATCTTCCTACATCTTTTCTATCTTTTTTTACCTTTCTGTACTTCTGTCTTTAAAGTTTTTCACTTCAAATTTCTAATATTCTTTCTCCAAATTGCTTTTATCCTATTATCTTCCCAAATTCCAAATAACGGATCTATCAGGACATAATCCTATGTAAAACCAGGAACACAGGCATAGGATGGTTGCTGTGAGCTGAGTGTAGGAGTAAGTGAATCTTCTACTGGCACCAAGGAGCTCCTTGGAGATGATGGAACTATTCTGTATTTGTGGTGAATGTATGCAAAAATTCATAACAACTAAAAAGATAAAAACTTACCAAATATAAGTTATACTTCAAATAAACTTGATTTTTAAAAGTTAAAATAAATAAATAAAGTAGACTTCAAACTAAAGTCAACCAAAAAGGATAAAAAAGGATAATTCATATTGCTTAAGGGAATCATTAATCAATAAGACATATCAATTATAAATATATATACCCCAAACAATGGAGCATCTATGTTCATCAAACAAACTCTTCTCAAGTTCAAGAGTCAAATAGACCACAACACAATAATTCTGGGTAACTTTAACACACCTCTTTCACCACTAGATAGATCTTCCAAATAAAAGTTGAGCAAAGAAACTAGAAAACTCAATAATGTAATCAATAACTTAGGCTTAACTGACATTATATATTTCATCCTTCAACAAGTGAGTACACTTTCTTCTCAGCAGCACATGGATCCTTCTCTAAAATAGACCATATATTGTGCCACAAAGCAACTCTTAGCAAATATAAAAAGTAGATATACTACCCTGCATTAAGATCATAATGGAATGAAATTAGAACTCAGTGATAAAAATAAAAAATAAAAGCTACCCCAACACCTGGAGACTAAATAATATGCTACTGAATGAACAATGGGTTGCAAAAGACATCAAGGAGGATATTAAAAAATTCTTAGAACACAGATACAACATATTGAAATCTCTGGGACACTATAAAGACAGTTCTAAGAGGAAAGTTCATTGGATGAAGTTCATTCTTCAAAATAAGAAAAAGTCAACAAATAAATGACTTAACACTACATCTCAAAGCCCTAGAAAAAGAAGAACAAATCTACACCAAAAGCAGCAGAAGACAGGAAATAATTAAAATTAGAACTGAAATCAATGAAATTAAAACAAAAGAAACAATTAAGAAAATTGACAAAACAAAAAGTTGGTTCTTTGAAAAAAAAAATTGACGAACCCTTAGCCATGCTAATAAAGAGAAGGAGAGAGAAAACTCAAATTACTAACATACATGATGAAAAAGGAAATATCACAACAGACACTACAGAAATACAGAAGATAATTAGAAATTATTTTGAAAACTTGTGCTCCAATGAAATAGAAAATATCAAAGGCATTGACAAATTTCTAGAGTCATGATTTGCCCAAATTGAATCAGGATGATATACACAATTTAAACAGATCAATTTCAAGTGATAAAATAGAAGATGCCATCAGAAGCCTACCAACCAAGAAAAGCCCAGGACCGGATAGATACACAGCTGAGTTCTACAAGACCTTCAAAGAAGAATTAATACCAATACTACTAAATTTATTTCAGGAAATTAAAAAAGAGGGAACACTTCCAAACTCATTCTATGAGGCTAATATCACCTTGATTCCAAAACCAGACAAAGACACATCAAAGAAAGAAAACTTCAGATCAATATCTCTAATGAACATAGATGCAAAAATTCTCAATAAAATTCTGGCAAATTGAATACAAAACATATCAAAAAGATAGTGTACCACAATCAAGTGGGGTTCATCCCAGGGATGAAAGATTTGTTCAAAATATAGAAATTAATAAACGTAATTCATCACACCAAAAGACTTAAAGATAAGAACCATATGATCATCTCAATAAATGCAGAAAAAGCATTTGACAAAATACAGCACCCTTTCATGTTCAAAACACTAGAAAAACTAGGGATAACAGGAACATATCTCTATGTCATAAAAGCTATCTATGCTAAGCCCCAGGCAAATATCATTGTAAATGGAGAAAAATTGAAAGTGTTCCCTCTAAAAAGCGGAACAAGATAGGGATGCCCTCTTTCACCACTTCTTTTTAATATAGTTCTTGAAACTCTAGCCAGAGCAATTAGACAGATGAAAGAAATTAAAGGGATACACATAGGAAAACAAGAACACAAATTAGCACTATTTGCCAATGATATGACTCTATACCTAGAAGACCCAAAAATTCCACCAGAAAACTTCTAGAACTAGTAAATAAATTCAGCAAAGGAGCAAGATACAAAAATCAACACCCATAAATCAAAGGCATTTCTGTATATCAGTGACAAATCCTCTGAAATGGAAATGAGGAAAACTACCCCATTTACAATAGCCTCAAAATAAATAAATAAATAAAATACTTAAGAATCAACCTAACAAAAAAGGTGAAAGACCTCTACAACAAAAACTGCAGAATGCTAAAGAAAGAAATTAAAGAAGACCTTAGAAGATAGAAAGATCTCCCTTGTTCTTACATATGCAGAATTAACATTGTCAAAATGACCATACTACCAAGAGCACTATACAGATTTAATGCAATTCCAATCAAAATCCCAATGACATTCCTCATAGAAATAGAAGAAGCAGTCATGAATTTCATCTGGAACAGTAAGAGACCCAGAATAGCTAAAGCAATACTTAGCAAGAAGAATGAAGCAGGTGGCATCGATATACCAGATCTTAAACTATACTCCAGAGCAATTGGAACAAAAACAGCACAGCATTGGCATCAAAGTATACTGGTAGATCAATGGTACAGAATAGAGAACACAGAGACAAACCCTCATATTACAGTTTATCTAATATTAGTCAAAGGCACCAAAAACATATATTGGAGAAAAGATAGCCTCTTCAGCAAATGGTGCTGGGAAAACTGGAAATCCATATGCAACAAATTGAAATTAAACCCCTAACTTTCACCATGCACAAAACTCAACTCAAAGTCGATCAAGGACTTAGGAATTAAACCAGAGACACTGCATCTAATAGATGAAAAAGTAGGCTCAAATCTTCATCTTGTCAGATTAGGCCCCACTTCCTTAATAAGACTCCTATAGTGAAAGAATTAATATCAAGAATCAATAAATGGGATGGATTCAAACTAAAATGCTTTTTCTCAGCAAAAGAAACAATCAATGATGTCAATAGAGAGCCTACAATTTGGGAACAAATTTTTACCACACGCATGACAGATAGAGCACTAATCTCTAGGATATGTAAAGAACCCAAAAATCTTAACACCAAAAAGATGAATAACCCAATCAATAAATTGACCAAGGACCTGAATAGACACTTCTAAGAAGAAGATGCACAATCAATCAGCAAATATATGAAAAAAAGGTCAACATCTCTAGCAATTAGAGAAACGCAAATCAAAACTACTCTAAGATTTCATCTCACTCCACTCAGAATGGCAGCTATTAAGCATATAAACAACAATAGGTGTTGGTGAGGATGTTGGGGGAAAGGTACACTCATACACTGCTGGTGGGACTACAAATTGGTGCAGCCAACATGGAAAGCAGTATAGAGATTCATTGTGAAACTATGAATCTTTGACCCAGCTATCCCACTCCTTGGTTTCTACCCAAAGGACTTAAAAACAGCATATTACAGGGACACAGCCACATCAATGTTTAAGGTGCACAATTCACAATAGCTAAACTGTGGAACCAACATAGATGCCCTTCAGTAGATGAAGGGATAAATGAAGTGTGGTATGTATACACAATGGAATATGATTCAACATTAAAAGAGAATAAAATCGTGGCATTTGCAGGTAAATAGATGGAGTTGGACAATATAATGCGAAGTGAAGTTAGCCAATCCCAAAAGACCAAATGCCAAATGTTTTCTCTGATTTAAGGATGCTGATTCATAATGTGGTTGGGGGCAGGGAGGGGGGAGACAACATGGTGAGAGGATTAAATGAATTCTAGATACTGCAAAGGTATGGGAGGGAAAGGAGGGAGCATGAGGGTAGGAAAGACGATGGAATGAGATGGACATCATTACCCTAAGTACATGTTGAAGACACAAGTGGTGTGACTCTACTTTGTGTACAACCAGAGATATGAAAAATTGTGCTCTTGGGCTGGGGATGTGGCTCAAGTGGTAGCGCGCTCACCTGGCATGCGTGCGGCCGGTTCGATCCTCAGCACCACATGCAAACAAAGATGTTGTATCTGCCGAAAAACTAAAAATTAAATATTAAAAAATTCTCTCTTAAAAAAAATGTGCTCTACATGTATAATATAAATTGTAATGCATTCTGCTGTCACATATAACAAATTAAAATTTAAATTTTTTTTTAAAAACCCCTTCAACATTAAGAATCTATTGTCATATACAACTAAAAAGAAAAAAATTTTAAAAAGAATCAGGTAGAACATAATACAACAGTACTGGGAGATAGTAACACACCTCTCTTATCACTGGATAAAACATTCAAACACTAACTAAATAAAGATGCTACAGAACTAAAAAACACAATTAATAATTTGAACTTAACAGACATATAGAATATTTCATCCATCAATGTCTGAATTCACTCTCTTGTAAATACCATATGGAATATTTTCTAAAGCAGACCATGTTTTAGGACAAAGCATACCTTAACAAATAAAAAAACAGAAAATACCTTCATTCTATCAGATCATAATGGAATGAAATTAGAAATCTACAACAAAGATAAGATCAAAAAAATAAAAATCACTCTAATACATGGAGACTTAATAATACACTTTTGAATGATGAATGGCTAACAGAAGGAAAATTTTAAAATTCTTAGAGGTAAATGAGACTAATGACACAACATGTCAAAACATTTGGCACAGTATGGAGGCGGTTCTCAAAGCATTGCGCTCATACTTCAAAGGAACAGAAAGACCAAATAATCTAACATCACATCTCTATAAAAAGCCCTATAAAAGTAAGAACAAACCCTATAAAAGTAAGCCCCATAAAAGTAAGAACAAACTAACACCCAAACCAGTAGAAGACAAGAAATAATTTAGATCAAAGCTGAAATCAGTGAAATTCAGTGAGCACTGACTGTAACTGGATGGGAACCCTCCTGACATCTGCCGCCTCCTTCAGGTCTTCACCTCCTCATTTGCTGGTCCCTGTTAACACAGTCTCAGCCCCGTCCCCCACCATAGACTGCCAGTTAGGGACCTGGGAATGCAGAAACACATCTCATCACCCAGTGGCCAGCTCTGGGCCAAACCAAGCATGATTTTTCCTTGACTATGAACAAAAGATGAAAGTGGGGTGTGCAGGGGTAGAAGAAAAGAAGATGCACAGGGAAGTGGGAAGGAAGCCACTCCAAGTGGCTTCTGAGACCTGCTGTGTGTGCACTGTACTCATGAAGTGGGGGACTTCAAGTCAAGGTGGTCTTGGAGCTCTTGGGAGATGATCATAGGGTAGTAGGGTTGAGGACATAGGCCCTATACATAAAAGGAATATCATTGTGACCCCATGTCATGGAGCTCCGAGAAGCAGGATCTAAGGTGGTTTCAATAAATGCCAAGCAATGGAGATCTCCCAGTGTCATTCATGACCCACCTAAGAGGTACCTGGTTAAGGTAGCTACCAAAATAGTACATAAATGAGGGGGCACCTGGATTTGAACCAGGGACCTCTTGATCTGTAGTCAAATGCTCTACCCCTGAGCTATACCCCCACTTAAGTGGAACCTCTCATTAGCTCCTCTTTATCCGGGGCAGTGTACCCAGGCTACTGTGATTTGTAATACAGTTTTCTATGCATGTTCTAGCAAGTGACAGCTTTCTCCACTGAAGTCTATTCTCCTCTCTTGCATCTCCAACCTCAACTACACCCTCTCAGCTCCTCTCCCTTCTCAGACTGAGCTGGTGGAACCACCTTTGCACCTGGGAAGCACACCTGACCTCAGCATTTCCCTAAGTCCACACACCATGATCAGACAAGAGCTGCTGGTCCTGTTCTTCAAAGAACCTCACACACAGCTGAGGAAGAGACTTCTCCATACTCCAAGGCCTCGAGGGGGGGGGCTCGTTATTTCACTCCATTTCTCATTCCCTCAACATACAATCATAGAGCTTGTTAGGTGCTAGACCCTGTCATCCATGTTGAGGTCAGAGACACAGGGAAGATATAGTCCTTGTTCCTCAAAGAGTCTTAGTCCAAACAAAAGAGAAACTCAGGAACAAAATGTTTCCACAGAGGTCTCAGGGAGAAAGGAGCCCTGCTCAGGCATCAGGGGGACCTTCGGAGGATCCATTGCCTTGGAGGACAGCCTGTGACACAGCATGAACAGCCATGCCCTAGAGTAACCTCACAGCTTGCCCTACTGCTGTCTCCTTCTGGAGAGGATGACACAGATGTGGACTGAGCAGAATCCACAGCCCAAGGGGTATATATTGAAGTTAATGCCTGTGACACTGCAGGGGGATAAAGCTTATATAGATGACTTGGGTCATTATGTAACTCATGGTCATTTACTACTTCAGAAAATATTATCTCTGGCATCTAAAAGATGATTCTAACAAGGGGGCACCTGGATTTGAACCAGGGACCTCTTGATCTGCAGTCAAATGTTCTACCCCTGAGCTATACCCCCTGCTGCTATGGATGTGTAATAAGCACCTTAAACCTGGATGGCCACACCCTGGATTCTCCACCTAGAGATGTGCGCTTGCTAGTGTCTGCCTTCATAGGCTTCCTTCCTGCTAGGCCACACCCCTTCCTGTCTACACACCTGTAGGTGTAATCAACACCCTTCCTAGAGGAGGAGTGGGCATAAAAATGATGGATGTCTGCAGCAGGAACCTCCTTCACTCTCAACTAGAAAAACCAGACCATAGAGCAGGCTGCTCAGCAGACTCTCTAGAGGTGAGGATGGGGCCTGGGATGGGCATGAGAAAACATTCTTGGTTCCTCCCTGACAACCCCTAACCCAACCCTCTGAGAAGGGATGGAGGGATCACGTGTGCCTCTAGCTGCTCCATGTGGGATTCTGACTCACTGACAGTTTGGAGGTACTCATGTAATCTGCACCTGTGTTAGTGAGCTCTTCATCACTGTGACCAAAATACCTGACAAGAACAACTTATAGGAAACAGCTTAAATGTGTGTTTAAGGCTCGCCATTTTGGAGGTGTAATCTGTGATCATAAGACTGAAATGTTCTGGGCCTTAGTGGAGGCAGAACATCACGGGAGAAGTTGATGGTGTAGGAAAGATGCTGGCTTGTGGCAGCCAGAAAGCAGAGACAGCAAGTGAGGCACCAGGGACAAAATACAAACCCCAAGGGCATGTCCCAAATCATCATTTCCTTTTGCTACTCCTCAATGCCTAGAGTCAGCTAGACTCTTCAGATTATTAATTTACTAAATGGACTAATGTGCTTTGGGGTCACAGTTCTCATAATCAAATTATTTAACTCTGAACATTCCTGCACTAATACTGGAGATTTGGGGGACACTGGAGATACAAACTATGACAGTGCCCTTTCATGCCATAGACCTGATTAGAGATGGAGTCACAGTGGAGTCCACATTGATGATGAAGCCTTCTGTTCACAAACGCTCTGGGCCAGGGGATAAACTGCCCCTCTGACTCTCCTCTTCCTCCCCTCTCTCTCTCCATTTTCTCAATCCTTCAAGGTTCACAAAGAAGGAGCCTGAAGAGAGGATCCAGCCCACTGAAAGGTGAAGAAGTGGGAGTCAGAGATCCACAGTCCCTGGAGCATGAACAGGACAGCAGCTGCAAACCTGTGGTCCTTATGAACGAAGGGGTCAGTAGGTGACAGCGTCTTGAACCAAGGGCTGCCCGCTGTGCAGACAATTGCTTAGCCCCAAGTTATCCCCGCATCCCTGTTCAGTCCTCCCTGATTAACACTGAGCCACTGTCAGTGATCCAGGACAGACTCTCATGTCTCTTTGTTCTAGAGAACTGGAGGGAACTGACTGCCCTCACTCAGACCTCATTCTCACCTTGAGTTGGCCCTGTCCTTCCCCAGAGACCTGTGTTACCACACCCAAGAATTCCACGGGACACTAGAAGTTTCACTCATTCTTAGTCAACTATGGAAACTGTAGATGCACCACAAACTGAGTAGAGACCCTTCTTCAGGCCATGGGTTCATCTTTCATTACCCAGAGGATGTTCGCTTGTCTCATGGGCTCTTCTTCTACCCATCCCGATTGCAGACACAATCTGAATTCCTTCCATACACTGAAGTCCCCTTCTCTACCCTCATTCGGTAGCTGATGGGTGCTGGGAGGCAAGTGTAGGGGTCATGCTGTTAGTCAGCCACTTCCACAATACTGCTTCACAAGTAATATCCCCCAAATTTGATCATACAAAATAAGTATTTATTCTCATGTGCTTAGATTGGCAGATTGGATGTCATTCAGTTGGTCTGGGCTGGGCTCAGATGGCTCTGCTTCAAGCTGTGGCTCCTCTGCACCTGGTCTCTCTTGTGAGTTGGGTTCATGTCTGTGCCATGAGTGTTCACTCTGGGCTCCCAGCCCGAGGAGCAGCAGCAGGTAGGGGGCACTTTCATGGCTGTGGCAGAAATGCAAAGGGGCAAGCCCAACTACCTTTCCAAGCAGGTTTTAATCCTGTCTCGTGTCACATACCACCAGCTCATTCGTGAAATCAAGGCACAGGATAAGCCCTAGTTCAAGAGCAGGTTCCATCTCTAATGAAAGATCCATAAAGTCTCATGGCAAATGGCCAGATACAGGAATAAGCAGAAACTGCCCGCTGTGTCAGAGCCACATGCAAAATATACTCACCTCTCTCCAAGGCTCCAAAGCCTGAGTTTTCCAAATGCTCTCAGAAATCCGTACTACAATTCCTGAAGCTCTGGTTTCTTTTCCCCCCATATTTTTATTGGTGCATGATAATTGCACATGGTGGTTGGATTGTTGTAACAATTCATACATCCACAAAATACAACAATTAATTTGCCAGTATCATCCCCTAGTGTTTTCTCTTCCCCTCCTTTCCTCCTTCTCTCTGGTTTCTTTCTGCTACTCCATTGCTTTCCCTTTGATTTTCATGACACCCCCCACAACCTTCCATTTCCTTTTTTCTCTGTATCTTCCATGTATGTGAGAAAACATATAACCTTGGACTTGTTGAGTTTTGGCTTATTTTGCTTAATATAATATTCTCAAATCCATTTTCCTGCATATATCATTATTTCATTCTTCTATGGCTGAATAGAACTTCATTGCATATATATGCCACATTTTCTTTATATTTTCAAATACCAAGTTCCATAGTATGGTTTTTGTGAATTGTGCTGCTATAAACATGGATATGCATCTATCACTATAGTATTTTCATTTTAATTCTTCAGGATAAATGCCAAGGAGTGGTATAGCTGGGTCATATAATGATTACATGCCTAGTCTTTTGAGGAAACTCCACACTCATTTCCACAGTGTTTGTACTAATTTACAATCCCACCAACAGTGTAAAAGTATTCCTTTTTCTCCACCGTCTTTCCAGGACTTACTATTGTTTGCATTCTTGATGGCTATCATTCTAACCCAGTGTAGTTTTGATTTACATTTCTCTAATTGATAAGAATGGCAATCATTTTATAATATTTTTATCAGCCATTTTTATTTATTCTTTTGAGAAGTGGCTGTTTAGTTCATTTCCCCATTTATTAATTGGGTTATTTGTGGGGTTTCTTTTGAGTTCTTTATATATTCTTGATATTAATTCTTTGTCAAAAGACTAGCTAACAAAGATTTTCTCTCATTCTATAAGTTCTTTCACATTCTTAATCATTTCCTTTGCTATGCAGAATATTTTTTTCAGTTTGATTTCATCCCATTCATTAATTCTTGGCATTATTTCCTGAGTTTAGGGGTCTTACTGAGAAAGTCATTGCCTGTACTTATATGTTGGAGTCTTGAACCTACATTCTGTTCTAGAAGTTGCATAATTTCTGATCTAATTCCTAGATTTTTGGTTCATTTTGAGTTGAATTGGTACAGGGTGAGAAATAAGGATCTAGTGTCATTCTTCTATGTATAGAGAACCATTTCTCGCTGCACCACTTGTCAAAAAGACCATCTTCTCTCCAGTGTATGTTTTTCACACCTTTGTGATGGATCAGATGACTATGTCTGGATATATTTGTCTCTGTGTCTTCTATTCTGTTCCATTGGTCTATATGTCTATTTTATGCCAGTACCATGCAGTTTTTATTTTTATATCTCTGTAATATAATTTATTTGCTTTTTCAGCTTAGAATTGCTTTGGTTATTCTGGATCTTTTATACTTACAGATGAATTTAGGACTGTTTTTTTTCCTACTTTTGTGAAGAATATCATTGGTATTTTGATGAGGATTTCATTGAATCTGCATGTTACTATTGATAAAACAGCCATTTTAACCATACTAATTGTGCCTATCCTTGAACATGGAGGTCTTCCCATCCTCTTGTGTCTTGTGTTCTATTTTTTTCTTCAGTGTTCTATGGTTTTCATTGTAGGGGTCTTTTACCTCCTTGGTTAGATTTATTCTTAAGCTGGTGGTGTTTGAGACTATTGTGAATGGGATTATTTTCCTGATTTCTCTTGCAGCAGATTCTGCTGAGGGCCATTGCTAAGTAAGAATGACGCATGGCATGACCCAGGTCATTTGCAGTGTCATTGCATGTAAGGTGACCTTGCTCAAGGACCAGGGCGGATCCGGGTTTAGGACAATCCGGGTTTAGGGCGGTTCCAGGTTTAAGGTGTACCCTGATGGGAATAGGGCGTATCCTGCTGCCTCAGGAGCACCTGCTCGTTGAGTTCTCGTTGAGTTCTCGTTGAGTTCTCGTGGGATTCAGAGAGTATTTGGGATTTTGCCCAGAACGTGATTGGGGCCCAGAACGTGAATTCCCCCAGAATGTGTTTGTAGAGTGCCGGTGTGAGTTCAGGAATAAAGAATTGCTGTTTGAATCTACAAGGCTGTGAGTGGCTCGTGATTTTGTGCCCAGACAGACTGTGGCATTTGGTGGCCTGTACGCGGAACGTCTGAAACTTGGAGGTAAGTGAAATTGCTCGCCCCTGAAGAAGAGCGAAAGAATGGGTGACCATTTCAAAAAACAATATGATCTTGTTTTGATTTATTTTGTTTTTATTTCAAGTTGCCTGTTTCTAGAAATTTCTCAGCAAACTGGGGAAAATGGTTGACTCAAGGTTTGAAGTTGTTCACCCCCGAGGAAGAGAAATTGTTAGAGGAAGAAGGCACCCCAGTAAGACCAAGAACAGTTCGGACATATGTTGATACAATACAAAAATGTAGCCCATGGCTTTTTAAAGACGAGTTATTAAGTATATCAATGGGACCATCATGGTATCCTGTAGAAAGATGTTTCTTCAACAAGAAAGAGATGGCTAGTTCTGTTTACTACATTTGTCTAAGATCTTGGTTTTTACAGACATCTAATTAATTTACAAAGCTAAAGTGTTAAAATATCAACCACTAAATATAAAATCAAGTGTTCTTTACTTATTAAGTTACATAAGGTAATATATTTAAACATTATGTGTGTTTTCATAATTTGGTAAATGGAAAAAAGGTTTAATGTTGCTTTGGTCTGTGTCTTTGCTAAAACAAAGTTACTAAGAGTTAAGATTCTATCATGTGTAATTTATATACAAAGAGTATAAGAAGTTTCAGTTGGGTTTCAATTATATTATTATAGTACCATAAAAAACATGAAAGTCTTTCATCTTATTAAAGTGGAGTAATTTGTCTAAATCAGAAATTTTATAAGGGTTATTTCAGAATGTGAATTTATAAAAAGGGTTAATGGCTACAAAAGAGATATAAAAAGATTCAAGATGTGGAAATATATTTTAATATAAAGGTTAAAAAAAAGAGAGAAATGTTTCTAGATGAGATAATCTCTGTGTGGTAAAGTAAAAGTTGTAAAATGCCACTTAAAAAGATTTTGAGGAAACTAGACTTACTTTAAAAGCTTGAGAAAGGAAGAAAGAAGAAAAAGTTATTTGTACATGGCAGATTGAGACAAAGCTTCTCAATGGAGTTAAAAAAAAAAAGCCTTTGGTTGAAGGGCAGCCATGTAAACTAACATTAAAGCGATTTAAACAGAATCTAAGCCTCGTTTAAAAGAGTGAAGTTGTAGGTGGTGAAAAAATACATTTAAGAGTACAGTATAGAGGATAATTAAAAGGTTTTAAAAGGTTAAATTGAAGGTGGTCGAGATACCTTCATGGTGGAAAAAAGATTGCTTTATTGCATCATTCAAAGCCTAGTTAATCTTAAAGGCATTACTTAAAAAAACATGAAAATGGGAAGATAATAGGATAAAAGATATTTAGATAAAGAAGACAGAAGTATAGAAAGTTAAAAAAAAGATTAAAAAGATGTAGGAAGATAGAGAAGATGTAGGAAGACAAGAATTTTAAACCCACAAAATAGGAAACAAAAGAAAACTGGGAGGAAAAAAAGCAACTAAGGGTAAATATACAAACCTTAGAAGAAAACTAAAAGATAGAAACAAGATAAAAAATGGTTAAAAATGTCAAGTAAAGGTATTTCAGATAAAAAATACAAAAAGCTAAGAAAACTATTAGATACAGACATTCAAGATAGAAAAAGGTACAAGAGAGAAATTTACAGTCAAATATTGGATAAAATAGAAGAACAAGGGGATTATTAGTAATTTTTTTCAAAAAGCCCATCAACTTTAATTTCTGGTGGTGCAGATATTAGAAGTCTCAGATGAGGGTGTTAAAATTTATAGACAAAAGCCAATTTAGAAAACGTTAAACCAGAAGAAAATTGGTTTAAAACCACATCAAAAAATTAAAAGGACTAAAGTAATTCTAAAAACTAAGGCAGAATGCTTTTGAAAGACTTAAATTTAAAAGGATCTTTAAGGGGTATATATCCCCCAAAGATAAACTTAAAATAACCCTTTTTACACTAAACTTTTTAAATTTGGATTCATCAGGACTTAGTGATGCGGAAAGGCATATGTATCCAAAAAATGTACATAAGCCTAAGGTACTTTGGAAAGATATTCTAACAGGACAATGGAAAGGTCCTGACCCAGTGATTGTCTGGAGTCGGGGTTCTGTTTGTGTTTCCACAGGGAGAACAGCAACTGATTTGGATTCCAGAGAGACTAACCAAAGCAATTTCTACAGACCAAAAGAAGATGATTTTACTCTCAAATCCATAACAGTTGATATCCAGAGCTCCAGCTTGGCTATTCTTACATCTGCGACAGTGATTAACCAGGGTGCTTTTTTTCAATATCTATTTTATTATTGCATTTTCCCACATCATAAAGTTCTATTTTTTTGAGCTCATACAAACCTAGGTTAATGTTTTTCTGATCAGTTTTATTTTTTGACTGTGGAGTTTTTTAAACATTGCAATGGAGATTTCACCTAGGTAAAGCTACAAGGCCTTTATTATTGTCTTATGTGTTGTACGTTTGTGTGCACATTTGTGTTTTGTGTTGTATGTCTGTGTGTGCGTATATCCATAGATCTTATATGAGGAGCGCTCATGAAAAAATGGATCCGAATTAATAATTCTGTTCAGGATAATGTCTCTTTAGCATCATTGCCAGAATTCCTATCTCCATCCCAGTGCCGGTGAAGACAAAGATAAAACCAGACTACAGCTTCTATGATAGCTATCACAGTAAACTGTATAAACTGATGCATCAATGAATATAACTCAACAAGTAATGCTCAATCAAGGACTCGATTTACTTTGGGAGAAATGGACATATTGATAGACTCCTCCGCTTTGAACTGCTTGCAGAACTTGCCTGGACTATGTATCACTTGTATACATTGTGAACTATCGTTTGGTGCAGCGAATTGTGGTAGTGCTGGCATATCTTTGCTGATGGTGTCACCAGTGATGCAATTCTTCCAAAGGAGCCGTTAATTGGCTTGGTGTCGTGGCATTTCTGTATCCTCCTCCCTTCTGCTAGTGATGGTCTAAAATTTGGGGGCCAACAGAGGTGAGGCAAAGAACCTCACCCCCCCACTGGCACCAAGGGCAAAATTGGGGGCCAACAGAGGTGAGGCAAGAACCTCACCCCCCCCACTGGTGCATAGGCCTATCCACAAGTATGGCTGTATGCTGGACCGGTAGTCAGTGACGGGTATGATCCAATTGCAGTGGTATCAACCTAAGACAGGAGGCTGACGCCTAGAGGTCAGTTTTTCCCATGACGGGTAAGAACCATATGTTGAATTGGACAACCTACCAGGCACGGTCCTTAAGCCACATTGCTTGTTGTTTAATTAATTATAAGGGGGGAGATGCTGAGGGCCATTGCTAAGTAAGAATGACGCATGGCATGACCCAGGTCATTTGCAGTGTCATTGCATGAAAGGTGACCTTGCTTAAGGACCAGGGCGGATCCGGGTTTAGGGCGGATCGGGGTTTAGGGCATTCCCGGTTTAGGACAATCCGGGTTTAGGGCAGTTCCAGGTTTAAGGTGTACCCTGCTGGGAATAGGGCGTATCCTGCTGCCTCAGGCGCGCCTGCTCGTTGAGTTCTCGTTGAGTTCTCCTGGGATTCAGAGAGTATTTGGGATTTTGCCCAGAATGTGATTGGGGCCCAGAACGTGAATTCCCCCAGAACGTGTTTGTAGAGTGCCGGTGTGAGTTCAGGAATAAAGAATTGCTGTTTGAATCTACAAGGCTGTGAGTGGCTCGTGATTTTGTGCCCAGCCAGACTGTGGCAAGATTCATTATTGGTGTATAGGAAAGCTCTTTATTTATATATGTTGATTTTGTAACCAGCTACTTATTTGCTTATTAGCTCTAGCCACCTTCTGGTGGAGCTTTTTGGATCTTCTATGTATAGAATCATATTTATTTGTAAATAGTGATAATTTGACTTCTTCTTTTCCTATTTTTATCCCTATTATTTCCTTCTCTTGCCTCATTGCTCTGGCTAGAATTTCTAGTGCTATATTAAAGTATTGAATATGAGTGCTGAGAGTGGACATCTTGTCATGTTGAAGATTTTAAAGGAAATTTTTTCAGTTTTTTCCCACTTGCTGCGATGTTGGCTTTGGGTTTGTCAAATATAGCTTTTATGATATTTATATATAGATTCCTTCTATCCCTAATTTCTTCAGTGTTTTATTTTCATTAATGGTTGAATTTTATTGAAAACTTCCTGTGCATCAACTGAGACAACTATATGATTTTTATTTATGTGGTGAGTTATATTTATTGATTTGCATATGTTAAATCATCCTGCACCCTGCAATAAAACAACTTGGACATCATGTACAAACTTCTTAATGTATTGCTGAAGATGATTTGTTGGTATTTTAGTAAGAATTTTTGCTTTAAGCTGCTTAGACATATTGATGTGTAGCTCTCTTTCTTTGATGTATTCTTATTTGGTTTTGGCATGTGGTGATACTGGCTTCACTGAATTAAATTGGAAGTGTTCATTCTCTTTCTATTTCATGAAATAATTTGAGTAGTATTGGTATTAGTTCTTTAAAGATCTAATAAAATTCAGCTGAATATTCATCTGGTCCTGGACTTTCCTTTGTTGGAATACTTTTTATTACTGCTTCTATCTCATTGCTAGTTATCAGTGTGTTTGGGTTTTCTATGTCCTCTTGATTCAATTTTGGCATGTCATATGTGTTCAACAAAATGTGTACCAAAGGACTTTAAAACAGCATACTACAGGGACACATCCACATCAATGTTTATAGCAGCACAATTCACAATAGCTAAAATGTGGAGCCAACCTAAATGTCCTTCAGTGGATGAATGGATAAAGAAAATGTGGTTTATATACACAATGGAATTTTACTCAGCATTTAAAAAGAACAAAATCATGACATTTGCAGGTAAATGGATGGCATTGGAGAAGATAATGCTAAGTGAAGTTAGCCAATCCCAATAAAACAAATGCTGAATGTTTTCTCTGATATAAGGGAGGTGACTCATAGTGGGGTAGGGAGGGAAAGCTTGGGAGGATTAAATGAATTGTAGATAGGGCAGAGGAGTGAGAGGGAAAGGGAGGGGACAGGGGATTCACAAGGATGGTAGAATGTGATGGACATCATTTTACAAAGTACGTGTATGAAGACTTGAATTGGGTGTCAACATACTTTATATACAAACAGAGATATGAAAAAATGTGGTATATATGAGTATTAAGAATTGTAATGCAAAAAAAGTACATGTATAAAGGCATATAAATTGGTGTGAACATACTTTATATATGGAAATACGAAAAATTGTGCTCTATATGTGTATAAGAATTGTAATGCATTCCACTGTTGTCATGTATTTAAAAATAATAATAAAATCAATTTTAAAAAAACATCCATTTCTTCCATTTTTTCAATTTATCGGAGTATAAGTTTTCAAAATAGTCCCTAATGATCCTCTGAATTTCTGTGATGTCTGTAGTGATGTCTCCTTTTTCATCTCTAGTTTTAGTAATTGGGTCTTCTCATTTTTCTTCTGATTAATTTGAAAAGGGGTTATCAATCTTGTTTATCTTTTCAAAGAACCAACAATTTTTTGATCCATTGTATTTTTTGTATTCTCTTGTTTATTCAGCTTTTTCACTGCTGTGAGTAAAGGACCCAACCAGAACAATTGTAGAGGAGTAAAGGTTTATTTAGGAGCTCATGGTTTCACAAGTCTCAGTCCATAAGTAGATGGCTCCATTCCTCAGGACGCAAGGTGAAGCAGGACATCATGGTGGAAGAGTGTGGCAGACAGAAGCAGCTCACACAGTGATCAGGAGGAAGAAAGAGACTCTACTCTCCAGATACAAAATAGATACCCCACAGTCCCACCCCCAGTGAACCACTTCCTTCAGCCATACGCCACCTGCATCCAGTTACCATTTGGTTAATCTCATCAGGGATTAATTCACTGATTAGGTTAAGGCTATAACCCAAACATTTCTCCTCCAAACTTTCTTGCATTACCTCACATGTGAGCTTTTGGGAGACACCTCACATCCAAACCATAACATTTCTATTTCATTGGTTTTATCTCTTTCCTGGACTGGTTTTGGAATTTGTTTCTTATTATTTATCAATGGTCTTGAGATGCATCATTGGGTTATTTATTTGGGCTTTTTCTGATTTTTGTTATATAGGCACTCATCACTATAAATTTTTCTCTTAGAACTGTCTTCATAGTGTCCCAGAGGTTCTGATATGTTATATCAAAATTCTCATCAGATTCTAAGAATTTTTTTAAATTTCTCCCCTGGTTTCTTCTATCATCCATTCCTAATTCAAAAGTGTATCATTTGGTCTTCATATATTTATACCTTTTCTATTGATGTCTAATTTCATTCCATTGTGATCGATAAAATAAAAGGAATTGTACCATTTTTTTATTTTCTGAGATTTTCTTTCTGGCCTAAAATATGGCCTATTTTGGAGAATTTTCCATGAGCACCTAAGAAGAAAGTGAATTTGGCTGTGGTTGGATAAATTATTCTATAGATGTCTGTAAAGTCCATTTTATTTATATTTTAGGTCTGAAGAGTCTTTACTGAGTTTGTATGGAAGACTTGTCTACTGGCGAGAGATGTGTGTGGAAACTACCAGTATTATTGTATTGGGGTGTATCTGAGTCTTTAAGCTGAGTAGTGTCTGTTATTGTATAATTAGGTACACCAATATTTGGGGCATAAATATTTACTGTTATATCTTTTTGCTTGATTTTTCCCCATAACAGCATTTAAAGCCCTTATTTGTCTCTTCTGATTAATTTTAGCTTCAGATCTGCTTAGTCAGATAGGAGCGTAGCTATTTGTGTTTTTTTGGAGACCCAATTGTATAATATATCTATTTTCATCCCTTCCCTTTTAGGCTGTGGTTTTCTTTGTCTGTAAGATGACTTTCTTGCAAACAACATATATGTAGGTCTTGTTTTTTAATTGATTTTTCCAGCCTATGTCTTTTAATTCGAAAGTTGAGACCATTTATGTTCAATGTTATTATAAAGAGAAACATCAATTCCTGACAGTTTGATTTATTTCTAATGCTTAATTTGGTTCTGTTTCTCATTTGTTTAGCTAGTCTTCAAATTAATTAAAGTTGTCCATTTGCAAGCTCTGGGGATTGCTTTTGATTTCTTCTGTGTGTAGTATTTCTTTAAGAATTTTCTGACATTCCAGTATAGTAACCATGAATTCTTTTAGGATTTGCTTATCTTTGAAGGCTTTTTTATTTCTTTTTTGATTCTGAAGGATAGCTTTCATGGATATAATGATCTTGGTTGATGAGTATTTTCTTTCAGCACTTGGGACACATCATTCCAAGCCTTCTTTGGATTTTGTACTTTATACTGGGAAATAAGAAATAATTCTGTTTGGCTTCCATCTAAATGTGACCTGAAGTTTTTATCTTGAGGCTTTTAAAATTCTATCCTTTTACTATATGTTAGATGTTTTTCTAATAATGCGTTGTGGAAAGAATCTTTCTTCATCTTGTTTATTTGAGGTTCTGAATGCCTCCTGTATCTGGATGTCCATCTCAATCTCAAAGTTTGGACTTTTCTTGTTATTATTTCTCTGAAGATGCTATTCATGCCATTCACCTGTATCTCACAATATTCTTCAATTCTAGTGATTCTTAAGTTTTGAATCTTAATGTTGCCTGCATCTCACAACCTTCTTCAATTTCAGTGATACTTAAATTTGGGATCTTAATGTTGCCCCAGGTTTCTTATATATCCTGGTTGCAGTTATTTATTTTCTTTTCTTTAATACTCTCTTAATGTTCAAGACTGGCAACTTTATCTTCCAGCTCTTCTGTCTTCAGCATAGTCTACTCTATTAGAGAGATTTTCAACTGAACATTTTATTTGATTTAGTATATCTTTCATTTCCAAGATTTCTGTTTGGTTCTTTTTCAATCTCTCTTCTAATGGAATTTCTCATTTATTTCCTGTCACTTCCTAAGTCTTTCAGTTACCTTCTGTGTTCTCTTCAAATTCATTTGTCATTTGTACAATCATTCTTTTGAATTCCTTTTCTAGTATTTTATCCATTTCTATATCTTTGGAGTTAGTTACTGGTGAATTATGAACTTTATGAGGCAACTTTGTTCTTTCATATTTCTTGTATTCCTCTGTTGGGTTTTATGCATCTGTTAGGATGGATCTCTCTTCCACTCTTACTTGTTAACCTTTTTAGGCCACAGCCTTTTCTTGACAAAACATTCTAGGATATCAAGTCATTATGAATTTTTCAATATATTTCCAAATGGGTTTTGCAATATAGTTTTCTTCTTGGTTCTTTGGTGATGATGAATATATTTTGACAGAATGTATGGTGTGTCAAACTTGATTATTCCACTTTCCCTGTAGGTTACACGTGGGGTCTTGTAGATCTGGCAATATGTGTTGTATACAGCAGGGTATGTGAGGTGCGCCACCTGTGATTGCTCTTCTTTACTTTACAACTCTGTATATTCTAAAAGAATATGTGAATGATCTAGATTAAAAACACTCATAGGTGTGGTGCCCAAAGCCCTTATGTTAATTTTGTTTTTGCTGTAGGAGTATATGTCCATGAGTGAGATCTGATGACTCTCCATATCCATTTCTACCTGGGGCCTGGTCATTAGTTTGGGTTTTTGTGTCCTTTATATGTAATAGGTATCATTGAGGTTACAATATAGTTAGTTGGTTTGGGGAACAAGGTGTGCCATCTCTTGACTGGGTTTAGCTCAGCAGCAGAGTGTCTGTGAACTTGTAGTGTCCTGATAAAATCCCAATATCTCCCAGAAAAGGAGCAAACAATAGCAACAACACAAGCAAGCAATATACAGCATTAAAACAAATGCCTGCTGCCTACTATTGCCGCAGTCTGCCTGGGCACAAAATCACGAGCCACCACACAGCTTGTAGATTCAAACAGCAACTCTTTAGTCCCGATCTCACACCAGCTGTCTACAATCACGTTCTGGGGAAATCCACGTTCTCTGCCCACATCCACCCCCACTGGGCTTCTGTCTCCCAAAAAATACTGTCTGAATCCCGTGAGAACTCAAGGGGAACTCAGGCAGCAGGATACGCCCTATTCCCAGCAGGAATAACCTTAAACCTGGAACCACCCTAAACCCAGATAGTCCTAAACTGGGAACGCCCTAAACCCGGATCCGCCTTGGTCCTTGAGCAAGATCACCTACATGCAATGTCACTGCAAAATGTCCTATTTCCACGAGTCCTTCCACTAAGCAACATGGGGTACGCTGGCAAGGAAATTGTCATACCTACTTGGCTAATGGCTCCCAGCATACTATGACATCTACAACACAAATTACCATAAAAACAGGAATGGCATTGTTGGTAATTGTCAACAGCAAAAATAATAAATAGTCATGAACTAGATCTGATATAAAAAGCAGATGTTAACTATGCTATCCACAGTACTAGTAATTGCAAAAGCATGAATGGTGGAGGAAGGAGTTACACCAACTAAATAGTTCTTAAAAATAGTAAGAGCCAGGTGCAGTGGTTCATGCTTGTAATTCCAGTGGCTCAGAAGTCTGAGGCAGGAGAATCACAAGTTCAAAGGCAGCCTCAGCAATTTCAAGGCACTAAGCAACTCAGTGAGACCCTGTCTCTAAATAAGATTCAAACTAGGGCTGGAAATGTGGCTCAGTGGTTGAGTGCCCCTGCAATACCAAAAAAGGGGTGGGGGTGGCTATGCTGTAGCTCAGTGGTAGAACACCTGCCTACCATATGTGAGGCACTGGGTTTGATCCTCAGCACCACATAAAAATAAATAAGTGAAATAAAGGTATTTTGTCCAACCAACTAAAAATTAAATATTTTTTTAAATAAAAAAAATAAAGTGAGTAAATATACAGAAGAAGATAATTTGGCTATTAGAGGGAGAAGAAAGAAGAGAAAGAATCAGGAGAAACAAACAAAAATAAGCAAAAATCCCTAACCCTCAAAAACAAGACTAGGAAAAATAACAATAATTTTAAAAATGGTAAAATAAAAAAAAGAAACAAATATGTGTGTGTGTGTGTGTGTGTGTGTGTATCCACTAACCAATCAGCACATCAATACAGCTAGAACTCAGAAGGCGGGGATAGAGAGACACAGAGACAAAGACAGGGAGACTAGAGGGAGAGAGGAAAAGATTCTTAATTAAAAATAAAAAAATTATCTCCACTACATGGTCAAAATTATTGATGAGAATGATCGATGACTGCCCTCTTTCTATTTCTTCTTGTGCTGTGTACCCTTACAAAGAACAAGGACTTGGGGGTTGTCAACCCAGTTCCTCGTTGTGCTGCTCACTGAGGTGTCAGCTGGAGTGGCCTAAAACTGAAGCTGGTTGAAACTGCTCTCAGCTTCCCTTCTCCTGGGAGGATAGAACTGGAACTACTGTTGATTGGAGTTTTGTCTGGACAGACCAGATCCTTGAACTCTCAGGGTGGGAACGGCTACAGAATTCTAAATAGGAAGTTCTAGTGAGTGGGGCATCACTCTAATGGGCCTTTGGGATTTGGGCATGGTATCTGCTCTTTGATGATTAGATCCAAACATCCCCAGGGCCAGGCAGATACCAATCTCTGCTGAACTTCTACATCTAAGTAGCATTCCAAGAATTCTACCTTTAGGGCAGTGAAGCCAACCCTACACAGGTCTCTCATTCTGCTGCTCATGAACACAGCCTTCCTAGGCTTAGTCTCCAAATGTGATCACGCCCACATGTTCAGATTCTCTAAAGCAAGTTGTGCTCCACTCTGTATCTCTAACTTGATTTCCCCTGGGGTACAATCTTCTCTGTGCCTGTTTTAATCACGCTCTAGTTAGTGCCCCTACTAGGCCCGGTGATAGGTACTTGCTGGGACAGTGTGGCTGTATTTCCCATGATGTCCCTGGCTCCCACAGCAGCCTGCAGCATGGTGGCCTCAAGGCAGCTACCACTTCAGCTCTCTGCCTGCCAGATGAGAAACACAGAGCGCTTTTTGAACACCGGTTCTCTGTGTAGCCTCTAGACTGGCTGAGTGCAGCTGCTGCTCTGTAGTACAGGTTTTTCCATGCCAAACGTGTCCATGGTGCTCCTCTCTCTGTTTTCCTTCCCTCTGTGGTGACCAGCACCTCTCCTGCTGCCACAACCACCTTGACTCCCATGTACTCTTTTTTATCCTCTGTTCAATGCTCCTGAATCGTTAGTCTGTAAGGGAATCTGAATGTTTAATGTTAAATTTCAGTGAATTCCTTCTTTCACCCACCTTGCTGAGAAGCAGAGCTCCCACTGCTTCAACCCCAAGCCACGGAACAACCGGAAATGCGGCCTTCCTCTAACCTGCCATCTTGAATCCTCCCCTCTGCTATTTTTACCCCTAATTTAGGCTGAGAGAGCAGGGGAAGTTGTCCATGTCGCTGGTGTGACAGTTGGCACTTAGAACAACTAGCTCTCATTTTCACCTGGTTCACTTATTCGGTGACAGGAGGTCAAAGGTTCTCGCGATACAATCAGAAGGGCCCTGTGTTTGGGCTGCCGGAGAACCACACACACAGTGTCCTGTTGGAGCTTATTATTTGCTCTCTGAACCAATCAAATCAGCCTTCCCTCCTGAAGCCACACCAACTGCTCTCAGGAAACTGCATATTGGATTCTGGGGGACTGTGAGAAAGTCTCTCCCAACTTTTTCGATGGGCTTCTACATTTCCATCCCCCAAAATGACCCAGATATTGATTACCCCCCAAGTCCAATAAGGCTCAGTGACCAAGCACACCCGCCTCGTTGGCCTGAGGATCCTTTGCCGTCTACCCTTTGTGGTCCCAGACTGGACACTTTCATTTGAGAAGAGCCCATCTCAGACTGACAGACACAGAGGACAATAGATGGCAAGATGGGAAGGAGCTCAAGGCCATCAGAGAAGTCTGAAGATCCAGGATCATAAAGCAGGCAGGATCCAGGCTAGAGGGCCAGGATCCCAACCAGCCTGGTCAGGGAGCCACCAGCCCTCCACAGTGACCACTGCCCAGTACCTGACCTCACTGCCGATGCCTGAGCTCCAAGGTGAATTCCACATTGAGCCTGCCTCTCTGAGCAATTTTCTTCACACTCACAGTTTTTCTTGGGGTATAGAGTTGGCCAAGTTCAAGGTATTAGCCATTGTTCTGAATGATTTCATATGTCATATCGGATATTCTGTGGTAGGCAGATATTTGGCCAAACACTATTATATTTAAATATAATTGATACTTAAATCAGTAGACTTTGTGTAAAGGCCATTACCACTCTAAAGTGGGTGGTCCTCGTGTAATCAGTTAAGCCTTAAGAGGAAAAACTGAAGATTATGAGAAAGAGGGAATGTGCCCCAAGACTGTCTTCAGACTCGCGCTGCCACATCCCCTTTTCCTGGGAGTCCAAACTGTGGGGCCTCCTGTAGAAATCATGCTTATATGTTCCACAGCTGTGTAGGCCAGCCCTCAAAATCTCTCTCTCTCTCTCTCTCTCTCTCTCTCTCTCTCTCACACACACACACACACACACACACACACTATTGGTCTGTGTTCTTTGGAGAACAGGGCCTAGCACCCACATATTTGGGAAGGATACATCTGCTACTTTTGTCTTCCTTAACCTATCTAGACTAGATCCTGTCTTCCATCCTGGGACCCATGAACACAGACTGGGTCTTGAAAACCCAGGGTTTCTCTAGATGGACAGGTGTCAGAAATTATTTCTGGTGAACTCCTTATCTACCTGGCCTCTCTCTACCTTGATGGCAGAATCACATGGTAACCATTGTGGTCCTCCAGTGAAAAGCAGTTGCCACCTGGATCTGAACCAGGGACCTCTTGAGCTGCAGTCAAATGTTCTGCCTCTCAGCTATGGCCCCACGTGTCTGCAACCTCCCATTAGCACCTTTTCCTCCACAGCACCTCTTATGGTTTAGATATGAGGTGTCCCCAAAAGCTCATGTGAGAGGTGATGCAAGAAAGTTTAGAGACGAAATGATCGCACTGTGAGAGCCTTCACCTAGTCAGTGCCTTGATCTGCTTGAACAGACTAACTAGGTGACGACTGCAGGCAGGTAGGTGTGGCTGCGGGAGTGGGTGGCTGAGGACGTGCCTGTGGGGTGTATACTTTGTCCCTGGTGAGCCCAGCTTGGTCTCTCTCTGCTTCCTGATTGCCACGTCCTGGGCTGCTTTCCTCCCCTAGGCCTCCTAGCCTGGATCCTGCCTGCTTTATGATCCTGGGTCTTCAGACTTCTCTGATGGCCTTGAGCTCCTTCCCATCGTGCAATGGATTTGACTAACTAAGGACTGAGACCTCTGAAACCATGATCCTCAAATAAACTCCCCTGTGTTGCTCTTGTCGGGTCTTTGGTCATAGACGTGAAAAAAAACTGGCTGAAGCTGCACCACACCCAGGCTGTCTATGATTTATAGTCCAATGCAGTCTCGGCATGTTCTGGAAACCGCCAGGTTTCTCTACTGTAGTCTGCCCTAACTAGGCAGACTTTTCACGTGGAAAGGACACCAGATGCCAGTGTTTCCATTAAGTCCACACACCACAATCAGATAAGGGCTATCATGAATCTCACAGAGTTCAGAAAGGGCCTCCTCTATACTCCAAGGCCTCAAGGAGGGAGCTCCTTATGGCCCTCTATCACACATTCACTCAACAAACACTCATAGAACTTGTCAGGAACTGGATCCTCTCATACATGTAAAGGCCACAGAGACTGGGAAGATATTGTCCCTGATCTTCAGAGTCTTAGTCCAGATATTTCCATGAGATTTTTCACTGATGTGACAGGAGCCTAAGCAGAGGCCTGAGGGAGCAGGAAGTAAGCAGCCTGCTGCCAGGGGTCAGGAGGTGCTTCCTGGAGAGGTGACAAAGAAGATGTGATAGAGAAAAAGCTGGGCTCCTCAGCCCCGTGGACCTGTTGGAAAGCTGGACATCCATGCAGTTAGGAACACTCACGGTCACTGCCTTGGAGGACAGCCTGTGCCACAGCATAATCAGCCCTGACTTGGAGGAACCTCAAAACAAGCACTCTGCTATCTCCTTCTACAGAGGAGGACACAGATGTGGCCTGAGCAGAATCAAGAACACAAGGTGAACACACTCAGTTCCCACGGGGATACAACTGAGGGTTAAGAGTCAAAATGGTTGACCTGGGCCAGTATGTGACTCCTTGTTATTTACTAGTCCAGAAGGTTTCTTGTGTACCGCCCACTTCTTCAGCTATTTAAAAGTGGCCAGATCACTCGGGGTGGGGGGGGGGGTGTGACTGTCACATGACATGGCAGCCTCCCACATCTGTCATCTAAGTCTTCAGCAAGGGGGCACCTGGATTTGAACTAGGGACCTCTTGATCTGCAGTCAAATGCTCTACCCCTGAGCTATACCCCCACTCATGTAGAGCCCCTCATTAGCACCTTTTCATCCTCAGCACCCTCTAGGCCACTCTGCATATCCCAGCAAACTGCCAGCTTCCTCCACTGAAGTCTGCCCTCCCTTCTTTCATCTCCAACCTTAACTGGTCCCATCCCACCTCAGACTGCTGAGAGCACCTGGAATGGACTCCAGTGTTTCTCTAACACACTGTCATCAGACAAGAACCAGTGACACGGGGTCTTTAGTGGACCTCACACAGCCCAGGGAGAACCTCCCCAAACAAACACTCATGGAGTTTGATAAGTGCCTGATCTGTCATCCATGTCGAGGTCACAGAAACAGGGAAGACATTGTCCTTGTTCCTCAAAAAGTCTTAGTAAAAATAGGAGAAAAACCCAGGAACAAAATATTTCCACTGATGTGGCAGGACCCCCTGGGGGTCAGCAGGGGCTTCTCACAGAGGTAACAAAGAAGAGTTGCCTGAGGAAGAAGCTGGGTTCCTCAACCCCGCAGACCTCTTATAAGGCTGGATGTCCATGCAACGAGGGAGCCTCCTGGTCATTGCCTTGGAGGACAGTCTGTGACACAGCATGACCAGCCATGCCCTGGAGGAGCCTCTCAGCCTGCCCTCTGCTGTCTCCTTCTGGAGAGGAGGACACAGATGTGGCCAGAGCAGAACCCAGAGCACAAGTGAACACACTGTGGTCGTGTGCCCAAAAACCCCACATGTAATTGGAGATGGAGTCATAATGGAGTCCACATTGATGAGGAAGGGCTTCTGTTCACCAAACGCTCTGGGCCAGGGGATGATGCCTGGGACACCACTAGGGGTTAAGAGCTAAGATGGATGACATGGTCACTATGTGACACCTTGTTCTTCAGGGCTTTAGAAGTTTTCCTCTCTGGCATGTAAAAGAGTCTCCAGCAAGGGGGCACCTGGATTTGAACCAGGGACCTCTTGATCTGCAGTCAAATGCTCTACCCCTGAGCTATACCCCCTGCTGCCTAGGAGTGTGCAATAAGCACCCTAAACATGAAAGACCACACCCTGGATTCTCCTCCTGGAGATGTGCACTCAATAGTGTCACCTACTTCCTTCATCCTACACTTCCTTCCTGTGTCCACACCTGCCTTCCACCTCTACTTAAGACCAGCACCCTCCCCTCTCTAGTCCCCAGGTGAGGCGGTGGCATTAATGTCATGGATGTCTACAGCTGGAACCTCCTTCAGACTCAACTAGAAGAGCCAGACTCAAGGAGCCGGCTGCTCAGCAGACCCTGCGGAGGTGAGGGTGGAGCAGGGTTGGGCAAAAGCAAAATTTCATGCTTCTCCCTGAGAACTCCCACGTGAGATCCTCTGGGAACAGAAACTAGGGACGATGTGTTTCTCTAACAAGCTTACTGAGCAATTTCGACTCACAGTTTGGAGATACTAATTTAAACTGTTCCCTTCCATGTTATAGACCTGGAAAAAAATGACAGTAATTAATAATATCTAAACAAAACACACCTGATTGGTGACAGACTCATAATAGAGTCCACATTCATGAGGAAGAGCTTCTGTGCACAAAACAGTGGGGAGCTGCCCTGGCCTTTGTGCCACTCAGTCTGCACGTGCAGTGTGAGTCTCAGGCACCTGGTGGGCCAGAAGTGACAGAGGGACAAAGAGAGGAAGGGGCCTTGACTTTGGCTTCTGAGGCTGCAAGCAGAGCCCTTTCTCACAAGGCTCACACCATTGGGGACCCTCAAAACATGCCAAGGGGGTGCACAGGCTGGGGACAAAATGAGAAGAAAAAGAAACCAATGCAAGAGAATTGCCCACCCAAGGAAAGAGGCAGAGCAAAGAGCACTGAAGGGCTGGGACGAGGAGGTCACATGGGGCAGCAGGAGAAAGGGAGGGGTGGAACAAAGTGAACCTCTGCCCCTCTGGTCTCTCCTTGCAGGAAGATTCAGCGTTAGGGGAGTGAGGAAGAGAAAAGACACTGTTTTCTATACCTGTTCTAAGAGCAAAACTAGAGAGCATCTGCCATTGAATCAGGGACCTGTGCTCCTCAGTCCAAGATCTTACTCAAAGCAACCAGTGTCGCCTAATGAGCCTGCTTCAGTGCTGAGTTTTACTGCAGGGAGTCCAGGCCTCCATTATGGCCTCCACCACCCCTGCAAAGCTCTGCCTCTACAGTTTGTCACCTTCTCCTCACCTGTAGCTTCATCTAACCTGCATGCCTTTCCTACAGTTGCTCACCTCCACCCACCTGGCCACTGTCTGTCCCTGCAGACCCAACTGTCCTTTACTCAGGAACTGAAGACACCAGCTGGACTTCATTACTGGTCTCCTCTGAAATGCTCTTAACAATGATATGATGATGTAAATTCCAACAATTTTTCTGCCAGTTAGAATCATTGGATGTTAGGGTAGATGTTAGCAGGGGACAGTGCTCCCTCAAATTAAAGTTCCCTGACCTGAGTTCTGCTGATCAGAATTACTACATGTGATTCGGGTTTGAATAAAGTCAGCCAGTAATAATGCAGTAATGCAAATCAATCTGGGTAACTCTGATTCAGTGTGTTTCTCCATAATACAAATGCTACAGAGCAAGCAGGGCTATTTAGTCAGCACTTGATAGAGAGTGATACTATTTATCATCCTCCCAGCAAGTTTGGCCAGAGCAGAACACAAAATACTGGATGCACTTCAGTGATTAAAAGTCTAGCACGGTAGGGGGCACCTGGATTTGAACCAGGGACCTCTTGATCTGCAGTCAAATGCTCTACCCCTGAGATATACCCCCTTCTATGTCAATGAGGCTTCATTAATATCTTTCACTCCAACAGCCACACCCAGACTACCTGTGACCTATGAATGGCTTCAGGATGGGAGTTCTTGGCAGCTGCCAGGCCTGGGCCAGTGGAAACTCATCATCTTGCTACCTACAACAGACAGCACGACCACCACCCTCAAAAGCCCTCAGCCTGTGTCTTCCCAGCCTTGGGGCCAGTTGGGTTATTTGTGGGGTTTTATTGAGTGGGGGTAAGTTTTTTGAGTTTTTCTTATATTAATCCTTTGTCAAGAGAGTAGCTTGCAAAGATTTTCTCCAATTCTGTAAGTTCTTTCTCCACATTCTTGATCATTTCCTTTGCTGTGTAGAAGCTTTAAAATTAAATGCTATTTGATTTATTAATTCTTTGTACTACTTCCTGAGCTTTAGGGGTATTATTGAGAAAGTTATTACCTATACCTATGTGTTGGAGTGTTGACCCTATGTTTTCCTCTAGGAGTTTCATAATTTCTGGTTTAATTTCTAGGTCTCTGATCTATTTTGAGTTGACTTTAGTGTAGTGTGGGAGATAAGGATCTAGTCTTATTCTTATACATATGGATAACCAATTTTACCAGGATCATTTGTTTAAAAGTTTTATTTTCTCCAGTGTGTTTTGGCAACTTTGTCAAGAATCACATGACTGTATCTATGTGGGTTTGCCTCTATCCCTTCTATTCTGTACCTTTGGTCTATATGTCTGTTTTCTATGCCATACAGTTTTTACTAAAGCCCTGTAGTGTAATTGTAAGTCAGGTATTTTGATGCCTATAGCATTGCTTATTTGCCTTAAAATTGCTTAGGTATTCTGAGTCAGATATAAGAGTTGGTACTCATGCTTTTTCAGGAACTCCATTTGCATGGTATATCAAAATCCATTCTTTCAGACTCAGTTTCTGGCTGTCTTTGCTTGTAAGGTGAGTCTCTTGCAAACAACATATAGTTGGGCCTTGTTTTTTTAATTCATTCTTCCAGTCCATGTTTTTCAATTACATTTATATTAATGTTATTATACAGATGTTTAATTCATGCCACTTTTATTTATTTCTGTTTAATTTGTTCTTTCTTCTCATTTGTTTAACTACTCTTTTTAAAATTTCTTTTTTTAATATTTTTTATATGTATGGACCTTTATTTTATTCATTTATTTATATGTGGTGCTGAGGATCGAACCCAGTGCCTCATACATGCTAGGCAAGCACTCTACCACTGAGCCACAGCCTAGCCCTCTTTTAAAAATTTCTAATGAGATTTTTCCATTTGTGACTTCTGGGTTTTTTGGTTTGGGTTTTTTTTTTTTAATTTGTTTTGTGTGTAGTATTTCTTTAAGAATTTTCTGTAATGCTGGCTTACAATTCTATTAGTTTCTGCCTATCTTGGAAGGTTTTTATTTCTACTTCAATTCTGAAGGATAGCTTTGGTGGATGTAATGAACCTGGTTGACAGTTATTTGGTTGACAATTGTTTTCTTTCAAGGTTTTGAACACATCATTCCAAACCTTCCTGATTTACTGAAGTAATTCCTGAAGTAATTCTGATGGGTGGCTTCCAATTATGACCTGATGTTTTTCTCTTGAGGCTTTTAAAATTCTATTCTTGTTCTGTTTGTTAGTCATTTTAATTATTATGTGTCATGGAGAGGATCTTTTTTGATCTTTTCTATATGGGGTTATGAATGCCTCCTGTATCTGGATGTCCATCTCATTCTTAAGATTTGGAAGTTTTCTATTATCTCCCTGAAGAAACAATATCCATGCCATTAGCCTGTATCTCACAATCCTCTCAATTCCAATGCATCTTAATTTTGCAATCTTAGTGTTTCCCTGAGTCTTGTATATTCTGGTCATGGTTATTTACCTTCCTTTCTTAAATATGATCTAAATGTTCATGATTAGCCACTTTGTTTTCCAGCTCTGAGGTTCTATCTTTATCATGTTCTACTCTATTGGAAATCTATTGGCCTTTTTTAGTTGTTTTTCATTTTTAAGACTTCTGCTTGGTTCTTTTTCATATCTCTAGCTCCTTATTGAATTTCTCATTTATATCCTATATTGACCTCGTTAATTCATTCAGGAGTTTTTTTTTTTATTTTCTGGAAATTCATTGATCATTTTTATCATCATTCTTTTGAATTATTTCATCCACTTCAGTACTTTTGCTGGTGAATGATAAATTTTAGGAAGCCACATATTACCTTGTTTTTTCATATTTCTTTGTATCCTTGTGCTGGATTTTATGCATCTGTTAAGATAGATTTTTCTTATACTCTTATTTGTTAACCTGCTTAGGGCCCAGTCTTCTCTTGCCAAAATATTCTGGACTATAATGTTGATGTGAATTTTTCCATTTCCAAATGGGCTTTGAGGTACAATTTCCCTGAAAGTTCTTTGATGATGATTAGTGTATTTTGATGCAGTTTATATTGTGTCAGAGCTTGAGGATTCCATTTTCCATACAGGTCTCAAAAGAGTGGTATTCTTTTTGTAGATCTTCCAATTGTGTTGTATACAGTGGAATACAACTTCTATGATTGCTTTTCTTCATTTCACACCTCTATATATTCTAAAAGGCAATGAAAGTTATATAGATTGAGACCCTTCATGAGTATGGTTTCCACAGCCTTTGTATTAATTCTCTGTTTTTGTTGAAAGAATGGATGTCTATGAGTGGGATCTGTGGATGGTCCTCATAGACATTACCACTTGAGATATGGTCATTAATTTGAAGTTTTTGTCTCTTTTATTTTTATTTTAAAGTATCATTGAAGTTTGAGCATGGTTAGTTTGTTTGGAGAGAAAGGTATATTGCCTCTTGGCTGGGTTTAGCTTAACAGAAGAATCTCTATTCTGTGAACTTGTAGTGTGCCACTAGATTCCCAGGACCTCACAGAAAATGGGAGAAACAAACAATATCAACAACAGAAGCAAACCATACTCAGCATTAAAATAAATGTCCAGTGTCTATGGAACCTACAACACCAATTGTTACAAAAATAAGAATGGTGGTGTCAGCAATTGCCAAAAGCAAAAATAATAAATAGCCACGAACTAGATCTGGCATTAAAGTAAACAGCAAGTATCAACTACATCATCCACAGTACTAACAACTGCAACAGCATGAATGGTGGTGATAGGAGTTATATAAAACAAACAGTTCTAAAAATTGGTAAAAATATAGAAACTGACTGCCGCAGTCCAGCTGCAGCAAAATAACCGGGGAGTGGCGCCATCCTGACTTGTTTACAGACTCTAACAACTGCCAGCTTTCTCCATTGGAATGTGACTTTACCTATTATATCTCCAACTTTAATGCGTCCACTCAATCTCCACTCTCAGACTGCTGGAGGCACCACATTTGCACCTAGAAAGCACACCTGACTCCAGTGTTTCCCCTAAATCCACACACAGTAATCAGACTGTGGTACTGATCTTCAACGAACCTCACACACAACCCAGGGAGAGCCTCCTCCATACTCCAAGGCCTCAAGGAGGGGACTCATTATTTTACTCCATCACTTATTCCCTCAGCAAATGATCATGGAGCTTGTTAGGTACTGGACCCTGTTGAGGCCACAGAGAAAAGGAAGGCATTGTCCTTGATCTTCGGGACAACTATTTCCATAATATTTCCACAGAAGCAACAGGAAACTAAGCAGAGACCTGAGAGAACAGGAAGTAAGGAGCCCCTGCCCAGGGGGTTAGGAGGAGCTACCTGCAGAGGTTATATAGAGGATTCACCTAAGGAAGAAGCTGGGCTCCTAATCACCATAGACCTCTTAGAAGGCTAGAGTTCACTGGGTGAGGTGGCACATGCCTGTAATCCTGGTGGCTCAGGAGGCTGAGGTAGGAGGATCATGAGTTCAAAGCCAGCCTGAGCAATTAGCAAGGCTCTAAGCAACTTAGTGGGGCCCTATCTCTAAATAAAATATAAAAATGGGGATGTGGGAATGAATCTCTGTGACTACATGCCCCTGAGTTCAATCCCCAGTACCAAAAAAAAGGGGGGGGGGGGCTAGATGTTCATGCAATGAGGGAGTTTTGTTGTCGACTCCCTAGAAGACAGCCTGTGCCAGAGCATGACCAGATGTGACCTGGAGGAGCCTCACAGCCAGCCCTTTTCTGTCTCCTTCTACAGAGGAGTACCAGAGGTGTCACCTGAGCAGAATCCAGAGTACAAATGAACACACTGCAGTTCAGGCCTGGAACAGGGCTAGGAGTTTAGGGCCAATACGGATGACATGAGCCATTATTGACTCCTTGTTATTCACTACCTTAGAAGCCTTCCTCTTTGGTATCTAAAATGAGACTCTAGCAAGGGGGCACCTGGATTTGAACCAGGGACCTCTTGATCTGCAGTCAAATGCTCTACCCCTGAGCTATACCCCCTACTACTTATGAGTGTGTAATAAGCACTCTAAACCTGGATGGTCACACCCTGGATTTCTCCACCTTCAAATGTGCACTTGCTAGTGTCCTACCATCATATATGTCCTACTAGGCCACACACCATCTTTTGGGTTATTCTAGCCTACATGGCTTTCATTCCAAAGCCCCAATTCCATAATCCAACATGTTGTCCCCAACTTTAGGATCATGTCTTCCTTCCATAGTATAGAGAAGAGGAAGAGAAGAGACAAGCCTCTCCCTGTAAGATGTTCTGATCTAATTGGTCTGGGGTGGGGCCTGGGAAATGACACTTTTATAGACTCCTCAAATGATTCTAATTTATATTGGCTTTTAAGAACAGGGTTAAGAACAATCCAGAGTAAAGCCTCAGCATTTGCTGGTTGTGATAAAAATGTTTATCGTGGTGGGTACTAAAGAAGTTGAAATTTCAGGGGTCTGTTAGAATAGGTCAAAAACAGGAATAAGAAGTGAGCACCAGGATTTGAACCAGGGACCTCCTGATCTGTAGTCAGATGCCCTTCCCCAAAACTATACACCCTCCTACTCCTATGAGGCTTCATTATTTCTTTCACTCCTACAGACACACCCCGACCTCCTGTAATTTATTAGTCACTGCTTCAGGATGAGAGCTCTTGGCAGCTGCCAGGCCTGGGACAGAGGAAACTCATCGCCCTGCTGCCTACAACAGACAGTCTTGCCTCCTCAAAAGCCCTCAGCCTGTGTCCTCCCAGCCTCGGGGCCAGGTGCAGACTACAGCCTGGAGAAGCATTGGCTGCTAGCGTGGCCCTCACATCTAATACCAGGGACCTCATGGTAGGCCCCCACAAACACAAACTCCAGAGATTGAGGTGTCTGCTCTGACACACTGAGGCCCCTCCCAGTTGGGCCTGACTCTTCTGGCCCAATACTCAGTTCAGGGCACTTTCTATAAAACTACAATCTAGGAAAGAAGATTCAGTTATTATAGATGTAGAATGATACAGAATGAGCCTCTCCAGGAAATAATCAGAAGCAGGTTTAGGAATCCTTGAAGCATTAAAGAACTGATACCAATACAGCTCAAGGACCAGGACATGCTCCCAGCAGCTTGGCCGGAGCAGGGTGACATGGATGCCAAAGCTTGGACTCTGAAGCCAGACAGCCTGAGTTCAAGTCCTGGGACAGATCATTTCCCCTCCCTGTGATCCAGCTTCAAACCCGTAAAATGTGTATAATAAGAGTACACACTTGATGGGTTGTTGTATAGAATAGATGATTTAATCCATGTATTGCACTTCAAATAGCACTGGCACATGCTAAGTTCTACATACTGTTTGCTGAACAAACAGACTTACCAGGAATCAGCACCATTCACTGAGTCAAGAAGAATAACACTGGAACTCACCCTGCAAAGACCCCACATATGAAGCTGTTAGAATAAATCAGAGCATTTTACATAAAAGAGGAAAATAGAAATTGAATTGAGGAGGAAAGACTACCAAAATGAACACAGATATAGTTTGAATGAATCAAATGAGACATTCAAGAAATGAAAATGTAATTGACATGTTTTCCTTTTAATTTACTTTTTTAAATATTTTTATTTATTTTTTAGTTATAGGTGAACACAATTGCTTTATTTTTTATTTTATGTGGTGCTGAGGATCAATCCCAGTGCCTCACACATGGTAGGCGAGCGCTCTACCTCTGAGCCACAGCCCCAGCCCTTAATTTACTTTTATTGAAGTATAGTTTATACAATAAAGTGTGCAAATCTTTATGTACTACTTGATGGATTTTTACATATGCACATGTGTAACCACCTGAATAAGACACAGTCTCTAGCACTCAGAGGCTCCTGTGAACTCCCTCCTTATTATTCCCTCCTCCAAGACTATATCAGTGTGGATGAGTTGGCCTGCTCTGGAGCTGCGTCTACATGGAATCAAACATTAGTTATTCTTTTGAGTCTGGCTTCTTTCGCCCAACCTCATGTCAATTAGAGTCACCCACATTTGTCCACTATGGCAATAATTTGTTATTTTTAACTCCTGTTTATTATTCTGTGTTATGATAAAACACCATTTACTCATATATCTACTGTAGATAGAAATTTCATCTGTATCCAGTGTGGAGCTGTTTTAGTCAGCTTTTCCTCTCTTTCACCAAAAGATCCAACAAGAAAAATTTAGAAGAGGAAAAGTTTATTTCGGCTATGGTTTCTGAGTTGGTCAGCCAACTCCATTCCTCTGGGCCCAAAGTGAGGCAGAACATCATAGGGTGTGGTGTAGTACAGGGAAGCAGATCAGGACATCACAATCAGGGAGCAGAGAGAGAACACCACTCACCGGGGGCAAAATATAAACCCCAAAGGCACACTTCCCTCAGTCACACCCTACCTCCCCAGTTACCACCCAGCTAATCCATACAGTAGATTAATCCACTGACTGGTTAATGCTCTCCCAATCTAATCATTCCACCTCTCAACATTCTTTCATATATTACACATGAGCTTTGGGGGGACACCTGATAGCTATACTGTAACAGGGGCTACGAGGAAAGTGCTGCTATGAGCATTCTTGTGCATTCATAGACAATCTCTGAGGTCTGTATCTAGGAATACAGTAAGTAACAGGGTACTCATATTGCTAAGTAATAGGGTACTCATATTTTTTACATTAAAAATGCCAGACAGGTGTCTAAATTGGTTATACCGGATTCCACTATCACCACTAGGTTGAGTATTGCTGTGGCTATACATCCTCATCAACTCGTGGAATTCTTAGTTTTTCCCATTTCAACTGTTCTACTGAGACTACAGTGACATCTCCCTGGCAAGCAATGATATTTGACATCTTTCCATATGCTTAATAGAGAAAAGGTTTATTTTGCCTCATAGCTTCATAGGTTCAGCCCATGGTGCACTAATTCAATTGCTCTGAACCCACGGTGAGGCAGAACATCATGGTAGAACAGTGTGGTGGAGGAGTACTGCTCCCTACATAGAGGCCAGGAAGCAAAAAGAGAGGGGAAGGGACCCCAGGGAAGATAAACCCTTCCAGAGTAATCCCCACAGTGATCACCTCCTCCATCCATGCCCCATCTGCCGACGGCTACCACCCAGTCAGTCCATTCAACCCAGGACGGACTGATAAGGTTACAGCTCTTATGATCTAATCATTTTAGGGACTTTCAGGGGATGCATCATATCTAATCAAAACAAGCCACACCTTGTCCCCAAAAACTTATGTCCACCTCAAAGTAAAAAAAGCTTCCGATAGTCTTAACAGTTCCAGAATTGCCCAAAACTCCAAATCCAAAGTCTTCTCTGAGACTTAAAGCAAACTCTTGGCTATGAGCCCCTGTAAAAATTAAAATCAAGCGATACAATCACCAGAGTAAACATCTCATTCCAAAAGGAAGAAATAGGAACATACAAAGAAGGGATGAGATCAAAGTCAGGCCAAACTCTAGCCAGGATTTTTGGTTCCTTTTTATTCTCCCAACGTTTTTGTTTAAGACTTGCACTATGCAGGGTAAAAATGGGAGTTCATAACCCACTTGAATCAAAGTGTGAAATATGATATATCAAGAACTATGTAATGTTTTGAACAACCAACAATAAAAAAATTTTTTTAAAAAAAAAGACTTGCACTATTTCTTTCTAAAACATTTAGTATAAATGAATGGAAGCTTCAATCTAGAGTTTTTGCTATTTTATGACAAAAAAGATAACAATATGATTTCAATTTCAATCTTCAACAGTTTATTCATTCTTTCTATTTCTTCTTGTGTTGATCCAACAAGAACAATTTAGAGGAGGAAAAGTTTATTTCAGCTGTGGTTTCTGAGTTGGTCAGCCAACTCCATTCCTCTGGGTCCAAAGTAAGGCAGAACATCATGGGGTATGGTGTAGTACAGGGAAGCAGCTCAGGACATCACAATCAGGGAAGAGAGAGAACACCACTCACCAGGGGCAAAATATAAAACCCAAAGGCACACTACCAATGACTTACTTCCCTCAGTCACACCCCACCTCCCCAGTTACCACCCAGCTAATCCATATAGTAGATTAATCCACTAATAGCCACAGGATGTAGACAAAGATCAAAGTATAAGTGAATGGGATTAATTGGGAAGCAGTTGCAAACTGTGCATCATGGCATCTACAATTCCATGGATCTCCCTTTATTTCAAGAAAATATGTTCTTGGGCTGAACAGAGTTAGACACATCCTAGCAAGTCGGCCAGAAGATACATACCGCATCCTGTACTTACAGGCAAGTTTGGAAGGACCACATAACAGTGGAAGACTTCTGGGGAAGAAAAGGCCTATCAATAGACAAGACAGTGTGAAGCTTTGCCATCAACTCTTAGGAAGTAGATATGCTAGGACCTGCATAGCTCTGATACTGTATTTTCCATTGAACAAGATCAGTTCTGCTAAACTGACTAAAACAAATTAGTGAGAAGGGACAGAGAAGCAAGACCACCAAGAAAAGAGTTTCTCTGTCTTCATGCAAATTATATTTTTCTAAAAATCTCTCTATGCCATCTAATATTACAGTTTATTGGCAAAACTGGCCTGTAATATCCTTGTACCATCATTTTAACGTCATTGGAAACTATGCTAATGTATCCTTTCTAAAGAATGTCATGTTGGACTACTAGTATTTTCTTTTTTCACTTTGTTCTGAATTATCATTCTTATTTGTTTCAAAGAACAGCTTTTGTTTAATTGATCCTACCTTTATTTTCTATTACCTTAATTTATGTTTTCATTAATGAGTCTTTAATACTTTCTTCATTATTCTTTCCTAGGATTTAGTTTTACCATTCCATTTAAACCTTTTTTTGAGATAAATTCTTAGTTTGTTAATTTTCACTCTATTCACATTATTATAGATGAATTAAGGCTATAAATTGTCCTCTAACTACTGCTATTGCCGCAACTCACAAGTTGTAATATCTAGTATTTTCATCACCATCAGTTAGTACAAAATATTTCCTAATGCCTACTATAATTTCTTCTTTGATCCATAGATTATATAGAAGTGTAATTTTAAACACATGAGAATTTTATAAATTTAAACACATGAGAATTTTATAAATCTTGTTGTATTTTCTAATTATGATGTTATTGATTTCCAGTTTAATTTTTTTTATTTTATTTATTTATTTATTTTGCGGTGCTGGGGATTGAACCCAGGGCCTTGTGCATGCAAGGCAAGCACTCTACCAACTGAGCTAAATACCCAGCCCCAGTTTAATTTTATTTTGATCAGAAAATAATCTTTATGATTTTAATACTCTGGATATTCTAAGTTGCTTTATGGTTCAGTATAGTTATTTTATCAATACTTCATGTGCACTTGAAAAAAATGCATATTTTGCAGTTAAGTGCAAGACTCTTTACATTTCAATTAGGTCAGGTTTATTAATAATGTTTTTAAATATTTGGTATCATTTCACAAGACAGTTTTTAAGACTTCTCATATAAGGAATCCAATGAAGATTTGTCCATTTCTCCATTTTAGTTTGGTTTACCTCTGTTCAGTGTGTTTTGGGGCTGTAATTAGGTTTACCAAAATCAGAATTGCTGTTTCTTCATGGTGAGTTGACCTTTTTTAACAACAGAAAGACTCTTGTCTCTTCTAAGTGTTAGTCAGCTTTCTATTACTGTAATAAATGCCCGAGATCACCAATTTTATTTTAAAAAGTTATTCAGGCTCATAGTTTTGTAGCTTCAGTCCCTGGCCACTTGGCCTTCTTGCCTTTGGACCCATAGCCAGGCAGCATATCATAACAAGGAACGCATAGCAGAGGAAAATCATTTACCTCATGGCTGAGGCGTAACAAAAGAGGGGAAGAGGATGGGGCTGGGGTCAGGCTGTCCCCTTCAAGGACATACTCTACTGAAGGAGAGCCTCTCACTAGGCCCACCTCTTAGTTTCCACCAGCTTCCAACAGCACCACTCTGAGGACTAAGCCTTTAATAAGAGGTTTTCAGGGATGTTCCAGATTCAGACTATAGCACTTAGTAAAGCTTTTTTGCCTCAAAATCTATTTTGTCTAGTATTAATGAAACTACACTGCATGGCACCTGCATCTGTCTTTTTATTCTTAACATGTCTGAATCCTTGCTGTAGATGTGTTTTCAGTGAACAAGACACAGATGGTTGTATTTTTTTTTTAAACCAGCAAAATTCTTTTACCTGGTACATTTATGTTGGCGTGTTTGGCATTGTTTTCGAGTGCTTTAAATACACACACACACTATAAAGCAATATTCTCATTAGCAGTATTGTTCTGATTCATAAAGTAAGACACTACAGAAGTTGGTCAACTTGTCAGAGGTGATCAGACTCATTCACCCGGCAACCATCCTGGAGGTTGTGCTTGGAATCAAAATCAGACACCCCAAGGAAGCTTTGGAGGTCTTCCTATTGCTGCCAGATGTGGGCAGGGTGCAACTCGTCCTCAGAACCCTGAGCACAGCACACTGCTGGTACCTGCTCAGCAGATGACGTTCAGCGATCAGTGACTGTAACTGAGGAAACCCTCCTGACATCCACAGCCTCCCTCAGATCTTCACTTCCTGACTGTGTTTGTCCTTGTTGGCATAGTCTCAGCCCTGTCCCCCATCCTAGACTGCCAGTGAGGGACCCAGGAATGCAGAAACACAAATCATTACCCAGAGGCCAGCTCTGGGTCAAACCAAGCACCATTTCTCCCTGTGAGCATGGGATGAAGGTTGGGTGTGCAGGGGTGAAAGAGAAGGAGAAGGACAGGGTGATGGGAAGGGTACTCCAGGTGGCTTCTGAAACCTACTATGTGTGCACTGTGCTCATGAGGCAGGAGATTTCAAGTCAAAGTAGCCTTTGGGCTCTTGGCTGATTGTAGTGGAGTTGGGGATGTAGGCAGGCCCTATGCATGAAATGGATATCAGGGTTATATAGCTGTGAGAGAGGCTCTAAGGTGGTTTCCAAAACCCTCAATTAATTAATGGAGGGTGTGATGTTGGTCTCCCAATATCATGCCCTCCTAAGAAGTACTGGTTAATTTAGCTACCAAAATAGTAGATACATAAGGAGGCACTGGGATTTGAACCAGGAACCTCTTAGATCTGCCGTCAAATGCTCTACCCCTGAGCTATACCCCTACTTAAGAGGAACCTCTCATTAGCTCCTCTTTATCCAGGGCAGCACACCCAGGCTACTGTTATTTATAATGCAGTTTTCTATGCATGTTCTAACAACTGACAGCTTTCTCCACTGAAGTCTGTTCTCCTCTCTTGCATCTCCAACCTTAACTACTCCCCCTCAGCTCCTCTCCCACCTCAGTCTGAGCTAGTGGAACCACCTGTGCACCTGGAAAGCACACCTGATCCCAGTATTTCCCTAAGTCTACACACAGTGATCATACAAGAGCTTCTGGTCCTAGTCCTCAATGAACCTCACACACGGCCCAGGGAGAGCCTCCTCCATACTCCAAGGCCTCAGGAGGGAGCTCATTATTTCACTCCATTATTCATTTCCTCAACACACAATCATCCATGATTGTACTAAACCTTGTCATCCATGTTGAAGTGAGAGAGACAGGAAAGACATTGTCCATGTTCCTCAAAGAGTCTTAATCTAAATATGAGAAAAGCCTAGGAACAAAATGTTTCCACAGATGTGACAGGAACCTAAGCAGAGGCCTGAGAGAGCAGGGAGAAAGGAGCCCGTGCCAGGCATCAGACTGGGCTTCCTGGAGAGGTGAGAAGGAGGATTTGCCTGAGGAAGAAGCTGGGCTCCTCAACCCCACACACCTCAGAAAGTTGAATGTCCATGCAATAAGGGAGCCTCATAATCACTGCCTTGGAGAAGAGCCTGTGACACTGGAGGAGAATGACCAGCCATGCCCTGGAGGAGCCTCTCAGCCTTCCCTCCGCTGTCTCCTTCTGAAGAGGAGGACATAAATGTGGCCTGAGCAGAACCCAGAGCACCAGGTGATCACATTGTGGTTCATGACTAGGACATGGCTGAGGTTAAGGACCAATATGGATGACATGGGCCATTATGTGATGCCTTGTTATTTACCACTTTTAAAAGAGATTCTTGCAAGGGGGCACCTGGATTTGAACCAGGGACCTCTTGATCTGCAGTCAAATGCTCTACCCCTGAGCTATACCCCCTGCTGCTTATGTTTGTATAATAAGCACTCTAAACCTGGATGGCCACACCCTGGATTCTTCACCTTGAGATGTGTCCCTGACAGTGTCACATACTCACTTCATCATATACTCCCTTCCTGCTTATGTAACTGCCTATATAACTGCTGGCCTCTACTATGACCAGCACCCTTCCCTCCCTAGTGCCCAGGTGAGGCAGTGACATTAAAATCATGGATGTTTATAGCTGGAACCTTCTTCAGAAGCCAATAGAGCTGCTGAACTCAGAGCTAGCTGCTCAATAAACTCAAGGTAGGGCTACCTCTGAACATGTGCAAAAGTTCTAGTTATCCCTTGAGAACTCTTAAACCAAACCCTCTGGGAAAGGGACATAGGTATCATGAGTGGCTCTGAGAAGTGCCCTGGGTGATACTGACTTACATTTTGGAGCTATTTATTTAATTTGTGCCTTTTCGTGGTATAGATCTGGGGCGGGAGGGGGCGGGCGGAAATGACAGTAGTTACAATTATGCCAAACAAAAGATATCTGATTGCTGACAAATCATAACTGGAGTCCACACCTAGAGCCTTTGGCACCAAATGCTCTGGAGCAGGGGATAAACTGCTCCTTTGTCTATCCTATTTCTCCCCTCATTTTCTTCATTTGCAGAATCTCTAAGTGTTCAGACAGAAGAAACCTGAAGACAGGACTCAATCCATAGAAGTAGGAGTCAGAGAGATCCACAGTCTCTAAAGCCATACAGAGATTACAATGCATTGTTAATGTGAAAGGAAGGGGCAGCCACTTCTTCACAAGGCTGGCACCTCAGGAGGTCTTTAAAATGTGCCCAGAGGGTTCCACTCTATCAAAGAAATAAAAATTTAAAAGGAAACCAACAAAGATAAATGTCCACCCAAGAAAAGTGATAGGAGACCGGATCAGGTCTGAAGGGTTTTGTGGGGAGGTCCCTCCCCAGGACTCTGGGAGGGTGAAACAAACTCACCTGCTCACCCTGTGTTCCCTCCTTGCAAGAGATTCAGAATGTGGGGACCCTAGAGGGTAAGGAAACTGTTTTCTACTACTGTGTTCAGAGATCAAAAATGAGGGTAGGTACGTAGGATCTGAATTTGAATCAGGCACCTGTGATCAGTCAAATACTTTTCTCAAAGAAATTGCTGCTGCTATGTCATCCTTAAGGAAAGGGAAGGTTCCCAAAAATTAGTCAAGATAAGAAAACAATGAGAGCCCAGACACATATCATCTTGAAGAACACTGGTTTTCTCTCAAGTTGCAGAAAATTAGGGCAAGTGAGTGTTATTTGCAGGCAGCAGCTTTCTTGCACACACACTTTCATGCACAGCACCATGGGGTGCTGGTCATGGTGGGACAAGGCCCACTAAGCTCATGGTTCTTCTGTAACCCAACCTACAAAACCCCTTCCCTGCAGTCACTGGTGAGATCAGAGCACCATGGAGAGGAAAGGGCTGGTCCTGGTGACTGCCCCTGGACAGAGCATCAAGAGGGATGAAGACGCTGCTTTCTAATGAAGCCTCAGAAGCACTGGGTGCAACAGAGGTGCACCTGCCCAGCCCATCACCAATGGACCTTCCCTGCAAGTATTTTGTGATAAACCTTCTATCTCATGTCTCATTTACCAATGTCTTCCTTGGTCTCTGGCAACCTATACCACTGCCCTACGACAACTGGGCTGTGGATGTTTCAGTTGTTTAATGAGCATGTTTCAGTGCTGAGCTTTACTGCAGGCAGTCCAGGCCTTCCTATGGCCTCTACCACCCCCTCAGTCCTCTACACCTTGAGAGCTGGTCACCTCCTCCTTACCCACAACTCATCCCCCTCCCCTGACTGGGTCTCTCGGGAGCATCTTTCACCTGTGTTACACCGCATCCAAGGGTTTTATAGTGTACTGTTTACTCATTCAGAGTCAACTAGGAAAACCACAGATGCACCACACACTGATGGGAGGCCCCTTCTCGAGCCCTGAGCTCCCCTTCCATCACCCAGAGGACACTCAATTGCCTGATCGGCTCTTTTCTACTCTGCTCCCCCAAATCTGAATTTCTACAATAAGCTGAAGTTTCCTCTCCCTTTGTACACTAGCTGGTGGGTACTGGGGAGGCAGGTGTAGGAATCATGGCTGTTAGGAAGCCACTTCACACGCCACCAGCTCAGTGGTTAAAACAAGTCCCAGGCCTGAGCCTGAACTCAAGGGCAGGGAAATAGGTCCTGTATCTAATGGAAGATCTAAAAAAAAAATCTCATAGCAAAAGACCAAATGCAGGATAAGCAAGGAACTGGGCATTCAGACTCACCTACCACAGCCTGCCCTCTCGGTTAGACTCCCAGGCAAATATACTCACCTCTACCCCAAGCCCCAGAGGCCCATCCCATGAAGTCAGGATCTTGTGACTACGTTAAATCCAAGGAAGGCTTTCCTTGATCCAGAGGTCTCTGACTTTAAAAATCCAGATTACTGTTCCTCACCCATCCCAACTAGAGTAGAAGTGCAGGAACAGACTTCCTGCTAAAAACATTTACACTTGAAGATTGGACAAAATGGTCATAGAAACTGGCTCACAGACATTCAAATGCCCCTCTGTAACCTTTTGCTACAGCTGGGGCTCCCTTCTAGATGCACATTTCGATGTTTCCCTGCATTTCACAATCCTGTGACAGAACAAACCACCCCAAAACTTAGTGACATAGAACAACAAGCTCCTCATGGTTCAGCGACCTTCCTTGATTGGACTATGGTTCTGCTACCTGGGAGTAGCTCCCAATTCATTGTTCTACAAAACCCTCAGCCCTGCCCTCTAAGAATCTGTCATTTTCCATTATCTTCTTTTGCAATTTCAGAAGAGGTCATTGTAGAATATGTGGTTTTGGTGGCTGAGCAGTCTCCTTGTCTTGCTTCCCATTGGTGGAATATTAGAGGCCCAGAAAGGTCTTTTTACTTCTCAGATAGTCTCGGTACCTGAAAGTGTCTTGTTTTTATATAATTATTTTTTAGGAGTAGTTGGACACAATACCTTTATTTGTGGTGCTGAAGATCCAACCCAGGGCCTCACATGCACTAGGCGAGCATTCTACCATGGACCCATAGCCCCAGCCCCCCTGAGAGTACCTTTTAGTCTAGGTTGTTAATGCCTTTGTGAACAGAGCTCTCTTTAATAAATTAAAAAAAAACTTGTGTGTTTCCTATGTATTTGATTCCATTTTCCAAAAGCCATGATCATAATTCTTTTTGATATTGCTTTCCCCCTAGTTCAAATATAAATAATTGGGCACACTATATTTTGTGGGACAATACCCTTAATATTCTTAGAACACTGTTGTCCAACTGAAAGCATCTACTTGGCACCATCTTACTTATATTAGTGATCTTAAGAAAGGGCATGGAATCCCAGTGGCTTGGGAGGCTGAGGCAAGAGGATAGTAAGTCTAAAGCCAGCCTGAGCAATTTAGCAAGGCTGGGCCACCTAAGTTAGCTATCAAAATTGCATGTAAATAGGGGGCACCTGGATTTGAACCAGGGACCTCTTGAACTACAGTCAAATGTTCTACCCCAGAGGTATACTCCCTGTTATACCAGTGACACCTAGCTAATACCTTTTATTTGTGTGTTAATACTCAGCTTTGCAAGGTTAAATTATAGTCATCCTCAGTACTGACTTTCAAGAAGATACCAAACCTGATTTACAAGATACCTTCCCACAATCATATAGTTTTCCACGCGTATCCTTGAGTGGGATCACCAGCCAAAGAAGAGGAGCTGCCTGCAGATCCCTCGACCCACTTCCCATTGTTTTTCTGGTTTAGCCCAAAAGTTGGCCAACTATCTTCAAAACTATCCACACTCTCTTGCCTGTCCCCAGCCTGTTCTCCTTCATTGAAGACAGAAGGGTGTGGTTCAAATGCTGGAGCTCTGATAGTTGGCATTTAAGCAACAACACTGCGGAATCCCTCTCTCCCCTGCTAGAGCAACTGTCTTGGTTTGGATGAGATGTCCCTGAAAAGCTCACGTAGCAATGCAGGATGTTCAGAGGTGAAGTGGTTAGATTTGAGGTTTACCTTACTAGCGGATTAGTCCATTCGATGGATTAATGATTTGAATGGATTACTGGATGGTAACTATAGGCAGGTGGAGCATGGCTGGAAGAGTAGGTCACTGAGGCAGTGCCTTGGGCATTACATTTTGTCCTTGGCCCTTCTCCTTACACACTGCCTCCTGCCCCCCAGCTCTCCTCTGCCTCGCCCTTCCACCATGCTGTTCTGCCTCTCCTCAGGCCCACAGCCATGTAGCTGACCAACCATGGACTGAACCTATGGAACCATGAGCTGTGGGAGGCCATCCTCGCACGTGATTTGAGTTACCTCCCTGGCTGGGTGAGAGGCACTTAAACACAGCCTATGTTAAAAAGCATTCCCCACTCTTTCCCAGGTCTGAGGGCTTGTCCGTGCAGAGGCGTGCCTGGCCACTGACCTGAAGACCCATTCGTCGGCCCTGACCTTGGGCTGCTGCCCCCCTTAACCTTCATTGGATGGGATTTTCCCTGGAATTTTTTGTTCCCCAATAAAAACTCACTCCCTGGCATACTCTCCCTCTCTCACTAGTCTCTTCTGTAAACCTCGCCACCGCATTAGGTGGCTGGAGGCAGGAGCTAGGAGAAGCTGTCTTGGAGCTGTGTTAAAGATAGTGAGAGTCTGTATCTTTAATTTAAAACTCACTAGCAATTTCTTATTCACCGAACCTTCTTTCATGAAGCTCATGCTGGTCACATGGCAGAAGTGGCGCCCAACGTGGGGCATAATAAATTGACTAGATTGAGTTAGGGAGCACGATATAGAAATAAGGAGTTGGTGACATTTTTGGGGTCATGGAAGTACCAGGCAGTTTTTTAAGTGAAGGGACATTAAACTATTAATAATGGGAAATTCAGCTTCTACTGATAAGGACATGTATTTGACTATTTTAGAGACAATAATTAATCAGAAGGGAAAGCAAATTTAAAAGACTCAGTTGCTACAATTCTTAAAGGTTGTAGGTGAATGTTGGCCTTGGTTTTGTGACCAAGATTCACTTAATTTACATACTTGGGACAAATTAGGAAGGAAATTACATAAAATCTGCCTTTCTAATGAATTACCTGGAAATTTTGAAAATATACAAAATGTTTGAACTACATTAGAAATCTGTCTCTTTGATTACATGGGCCATAGTCCGTGGCCCCCCAAAGATCTATTGAAAGGTATTCAGAGAGCTATTAAGTCTATTCAAATGGAAAAACTGCCTGTGGCTAAGGAAATCCCCTTTCCTCTAAGCCAACTAAAAACAAAAAGCCTTGGAGCGAAACCGAAAGTAAAAAATGTAACCTTGCCTGAGTCCAGCCAGAGTAGTCTGGGAGAAAATCATAGAGAGGGAAATCAGAGAGAGGAAGCCTCTGGAGGGATAGAAGGTCCTCCTCCCAGAGAGGAAAGTCCTGAAGAGATTCCTAGAGAGATAGAAAGTCCTTCTCTCCCACGTGGCTTACAAGCCCAGGTTCAAGATGGCAGCAGCAGAGAATCTACAGAATCGCAGTCTGAGGGAGAGGAATTGGACAATAAAATCCAGGATTTACCGGGAAACTTCAACAGGCTGTGTTTAACAACGCCTGCCCAGGCTATTCGAATCCGGCCATTGTCTGTTAAAAAGACAAACTTTAACAGGTGCTCTGAGTTAGCAATGACCTTTCTTACTCTGTTCCAGCAAGGCATTGGGAAGGTGCAGGAAACTGGGGAAGATACCACCGAATTCCAGCTCTTCCCAGTTTTTGAGCAAATTAATGAACAAGATCAGCGTGTTCGTGTCCACACGGTAATTCCCTTTAAAACTATTAAACAGTAAAAAATGCCTGTGAGGTTTACGGTCCAAATTCACCTTTCATGCAGAGTTTGAACCTAGAGGGAATTGGACTAATCTCACAGCCTGCTCAAAGTACAAATTATCTCAATTGGGAGGATCCTGATGGGAACAGTGGAGTTTTTAAACCTTATGTATTAGAGTCCTTACAGCAAACCTATGGGGATTTTAGCTAAAATGGGATTGTTATTAATAACTCCAAATTCTATGAGATCATTTGAGGAAATTAATCAAGAGCTTCTTCCTGGAGATAATGAGGGAATTTATCAAGGAGAGTATCTGCTTACAAACCAGTCTTCTCGACAGAGATTAGTAAATACTCCAAACCAAAATTTTTACTAGGGGCCCTGAGTGTCTCCCTGATCCAAAAAACAGCAGGAAAGATCACCTGGCTCACAGAAGAGCCTGTATGGATTTCTCAGTGGCCCATCTCAGGGGAAAAACTTAAGACAATTCATACGTTAGTTGAGGAACAACTTCAGGCTGGTCATACAGAACCAACACTTAGTCCTTGGAACACCCCCATTTTTGTTATCAAGAAAAAGGTAATTTGAGGTTACTACAGGATTTAAGGGCAATAAATCATGTGATTCAGCCTATGGGATCATTACAGCCAGGACTTCTTTCCCCCACAGCCATCCCTTTAAACTATAGCTTGGTGATAATAGGTCTAAAAGATTGTTTTTTCTCAATAAGGTTGCATCCTGAAGATTGTAAAAAATTTGCCTTCACTGTCCCAGCAATTACTTTTAAAGAACCTGTTAAAAGATATTGCTGGAAGGTCCTGCCTCAAGGGATGTGTAACAGTCCTACCTTATGTCAAAAATTGGTGGGTCAGGAGGTAGCTCCTATAAGGAATAATTTTCCTGATGCTTATATTATTCATTTTATGGATGATATATTATTGGCTCATGCTCAGAAGTACTTTCAGAAATTTTTACTCAGAGGCTTCACTTACAGCAATGGGTTTGTGCATTGCTCCTCAAAAGATTCAAAAGATGCCTCCCTTTCAATATTTAGGTAAATATTTCAATATTTAGGTAATATTCGGATAATTCAAGGACGTACAATCCATCCTCAAAATCTGCAGATAAAAGTTAAGGAGTTATATATCCTTAATGACTTTCAAAAATTATTAGGAGATATTAATTGGCTGAGGCCATCCTTAAAACTAACTACTTCTGATTTAAGTCCTTTATTTCAGATATTGCAAGGAGATCCTTCTCCAACCTCTCCACGTCAACTAACAATAGAGGCTAGGACAGCTTTAAAAAAGGTTGAAAGTGCAATTAAAAATGCACAGCTTACTAGAGTTAATCCTAAAGAACTAGTGTATTTATTAATATTTCCAACTGTGCATACCACAATGGGAGCCATATGGCAAAGATGGGGAGTTATTGAGTGGATTCATTTAGCCCACTCTCCCCAAAAGACATTAATTCCTTTTCATGACTCTATTGCTCAATTAGTAATTAAACGTAGGATGAGAGTTTTACAATTAATTGGATCTGAACCTGATATTATAATTATTCCATTTTCTGTTCATCAAAATAATTGGCTTTTTCAAGTTTCTAGTTTATGGCAGATAGCTTTTGCTGATTTTCCTGGTCAGATAGATAGTCACTATCCTCATGATAAAATTACTCAATTTACATCAATAACACCGCTTATTTTTCCAAAGATTGTACATGCCCAGCCCTTAAATGGAGCCCTATCAGTGTTCATTGATGGTTCAAGCCCAGGTAAAGAAGGTTTTTGTAGCTGTGTTCACACAGAGGTAATACAAACCTCATATACTTCTGCCCAAAGAGTGGAGCTGCAAGCTCTCATCTGTGCCTTAGATTACTTTACAAATGAACATATTAATATTTATTCTGACAGCTTATATGCAGTCGGAGTTACCAAAAATATTGAAACTTCAGTTATTGGATATACCTTATCACAAGAGCTATTTAAATTATTTCATAATCTACAAAAGGCAGTGCAAATGCGAAAATACCCATGTTTTATAGGACACATATGAGCTCACACTAATCTTTCAGGACCTTTAGTTTCAGGTAATGACAAGATTGATAAATTAGTAGCTGTTTGTCAACAGATGTCTCCATATGATTGTGCACAAGCTTCACATTCCTTACATCATCGAAATTCTTCTAGCTTACGTAAAAAATTTAATATTACCAGAGAACAAGCTCGTCAAACTGTAAGTCACTGCCCTAAGTGTGTTATTCACACTCCATCTCTGCCATCAGGGGTAAATCCTCGTGGATTAAAACCAAATCAAATATGGCAAATGGATGTAACTCATATTCCTCAATTTGGTAAGCAATGTTATGTACATGTGATAGTTGATACACATTCCAGATTTATTTTTGCCACAGCATGTACATAAGAAAATACTCAACATGTAATTTCTCATTGCCTAGCAGCCTTTGCTGTGTTAGGATGCCCTTTACAGATTAAAACAGATAATGCACCAGCTTATGTAAGCTCTTCTTTTCAACAATTTTGCCAAGAGTTTCAAATTAACCATAAAACAGGAATTCCTTATAACTCCCCAAGGTCAAGCCATTGTGGAATGAGCTCATTTATCTATTAAGCTGAAATTACAAAAATTAAAAGGGGGGAATAGGTTTATGACTCCCCAAAATAGCCTCAACCATGCCTTTAATTTTCTAAATTGTGACACAGAAGGTCACACTGAAGCTGAGAGACATATGTCTTCCACAGCAACAGGCCCTTTAGGCAGAGTTTTGTGGAAAGACTTACAGACTGGTCAATGGAAAGGCCCAGATCCAGTGATTATGTGGGGCAGAGGTCATGCTTATATTTTTCCAGAAGGTGCTTTCCGTCCTATCTGGGTGCCTGAACATGCAATCAGACATGGAAGAGATAGAACCGAGATTCAAGCAACTGAAGATCGACCTGGAGAAGGCCCCATTCAAAAGGAAGAGATATTGAAGAAGGATGAAGAGGAACCAACATGACCCAGCTGAAAAGCTGATCTCATGGGAAGACGTGAAGAAGCTGACAACACAAACTTCGCAAATAATTCGACTCCTAGGAAGAAATAAGACTCCACTGATGATGGTAGCTACGGTGATTGCCCTGCTGGGCTGTCAGGTAAAAGGGAGTCGAGCAGACACTTACTGGGCATATTTCCCAGATCCACTCCTGGTACACCCAGCTGTGTGGACTGGAGAATCTATTCCAGTGTTTACTAATGACTCATTCATGATGGGAGGATTTGCAGATACTCATATTACTCCCAATCATGTGACTAGATTTAATTATTCTGGCTACAGTGCCCAATTACCTTTGTATTGGTCTCACGATAAACATGCTGGCTGTCTGAGAGAATCATTTGAGGAAAAGACAGCAGTTGGGAGACCTAGACTGACTAATCATACTATTTATGGAGACTTAAAACCTTATACCAGATCAGTGATTACAATGGGACTTTCCCATAACAAACCAGTCATTTCTGCAAAACCTCCATGAATACCTCACTGTCCAAACAGTTCTACAATTGAGATTGGCACCTCTCCTAGATGGATAGATTGTGCAAATACTTTTCCTGTACAACATAAGGTGTCTAAAGATAGTGGGTATATTTTAGACTGGTCTCCAAAAATTGATAAAAGACAATTATGAAAAAATTCTGCTATGACACCTGCAGGATTTGTTAGTAATATTTTGACTTACAGTGAGGGTGGTATTCAAAAAGATGTTTGGCACTTAATTGCTGCCTCAGAATTCTTACATTTTTCAGACAAGCCTTTACCAAAATTCGTTGGCAAGAGCTGTAAGGAGGGATCTTGCTATGGCTTATAAGCCTGTGTCCAATCTCCTTATGTTTTAATTGTTGGAAATGTAAAAGTTAAATGGATAGATATCAGATATGTTGTAACATGTAACAAATGTAACCTAACCAATTGTATTACTAGATATAATAGAGGAAAAGGAGTGCTGATACTTCATCAGCCCTCTTTTGTTTTATTGCCTGCAATATTTCAGAGCCATGGTACGCTGATGCTGGTTTTCAAGTCTTACAGCAAATCCATACCCAGCTTGCGAGACCTAGACATGTTATTGGAATTATAATTGTGGGAGTTTGGGCCTTGGTTTCTTTCATTGCATCCACTGTCACAGCCTCAATAACTTTATCTCAAAATATTCAACATGCAAAATTTCTTAATAATTTAGCCCAAAATACTTCCAAGGCTCTGCGCAATCAAGTAAATATTGATGAAAGGATTGAAACTAAGTTAAACACCTTAGAGGCAACTGTTATAAATATAGGTAATGAACTTTCGGCTTAAAATTTAAGGAAAGGCTTAAATGCCATGCAAATTATAAATATGCGTATGTTACAGCTGCCAAGTACAGTGCTTCTCTCTGGGATTGGGAGAAGGTTAAGAACCATTTGTTGGGTATTTGGCAAAATAATAATAATAGCTTGGATCTTTTGGAACTCCATCACCATATCCAAGATATTCAAAATAATAGAGCTGATTTTTCGGATCCTTCTTCTTTGGCTAATCAAATATTGAAGGAATTAAATGGATTTAACCCTGGAAATATTCTTAAACACTTGGACTGGTACATTATTGGATTGTTCTCTTTGCTATTAATTCTTTTTTGAGTTGTAATTATAGGATGGTGAGTCTTCAGAGAGAGAGTAAATCATCGCCTGCTTTTTAAAAGAAAAAAGGGGGAATATGTGGGAGGCCATCCTCGCACGTGATTTGAGTTACCTCCCTGGCTGGGTGAGTGGTGCTTAAACACAGCCTATGTTAAAAAGCATTCCCCACTCTTTCCCAGGTCCAAGGGCTTGTTCGTGCAGAGGTGTGCCTGGCCACTGACCTGAAGACCCAATCACCGGCCCTGACCTTGGGCTGCTGCCCCCCTTAACCTTCATTGGATGGGATTTTCCCTGGAATTTTTTATTCCCCAATAAAAGCTCACTCCCTGGCATACTCTCCCTCTCTCGCTAGTCTCTTCTGTAAACCTCGCCACCGCATTAGGTGGCTGGAGGCAGGAGCTAGGAGAAGCCGTCTCGGAGCTGTGTTAAAGGTAATGAGAGTCTGTCTCTTTAATTTAAAACTCACTAGCAATTTCTTATGCAGCAAACCTTCTTTCATGAAGCTCGCACTGATCGCGTGGCAGAATGAGCCAAAATAAACTTTCCATCTTCTAAGTTATTCTTGACAGGCCTTGAGGTCACAGCAACAAAAAGTTGACTAACACAGCATCCAAGCCAGGTTTTTGGCCTTTGCGGTGATGAACTGGCAGTGGCCTCACCCTCGTTATGGAGAAGTGAGTTTCATCTTTCCCACTATGCTACTTCTGGCATGGGAGAAAGCAGTTTATCACAGGAAAATTTCTGCCCTACATAGAGAACCTGGATGTCGTGACTTGTCTCCCTAGGCGGGACCCCCAGTCTCCTGCACCAAATTGCTAATTTTGGGAGGAGGAGGGATGGAGAGAGCTTTGGGTTGCTATCTATTCCTAGGAAGCCCCAAGGAATTCTGCATGACAGTCTCTGCCTTCTGTCTGAGGATCCAATAGGGTTGAGAAATCAGAGATACACAGGGGGAGGGGAGCCAGATACATAGAATGTGAGGGACTTCCAGAGTGCAGGTAGAGATGGGAGACAGTTACCCATCCACACCGCAGTTGAGCAAGGGCTGACCTGTAGCTTCCAGTTCTAGGGAGGATCACAGTTGTAATGGAAGACTGAAAAGTAGGGTAGAAGGTAAGCAATATCTCCTGTGAGTGAAGAAACACATGGAGCTTCACACTTAACAGGAGCCCTCTTGATCTGTGGTCAGTGCTCTGAGCCAGACGTGCACACCCTTGCTGTTATGAGGGTCTAGTCAACACCCTTTGCCTTCTCTGGCAGGCCCAAGCTTTCCCACAACATACTGGAAGTTTCTACTCATCTCTAGAATTGGTAAGACCATCAGCCAATTCCTCCACAATCTCCCCTCAATAAGCTCTTTCTCTGGTCCCCAGGGTCCTCAAACCCTAGCCCCTGCTCTCGTGCCTGCAAGCACATGCACACACACCACTTCTCCTCCATCTGTGGCAAGGGCAGCAGCTGGGAGAAACATTGACAGAGATTTAGGATTGACATGTCTGATTTCCTCATGTGTCACCTCAAGTTGAAGAGATCCTGCTAACCGTTTTTGAGACACATGCAGAACCTACATCTGGAGACATTTCTCCCGTCTATGGATCAAGTTGAAGAGATCCTGCTAACCATTTTTGAGACACATGCAGAACCTACATCTGGAGACATTTCTCCCGTCTATGGATCTATGCATTTAACCCTAAGGGTGGCGGTTGTTGAACTTCCCAGACTGTCTTGGACCATGGAAATGTTCCAAGAAGCATCACAGAGACAACACAGCAGGAGGTCACACAGGGCCTCTGGATTTGGGCCAGGAAACTCTGGAGCCACAGGAGAAAGTTCTACTCTGAACGTCACCTCTATCCCCACTACATGGATGCTTTTAATGTCACATGTATTTTTTTCTTTCAAAGTATCTTGTTATGTCACATGTATTTTTTTCTTTCAAAGTATCTTATGCAATTATTTTTAAAAGTCAAATATTGTTTGTAAAGCTTGAAATAAAAAGCACTCAATACTTTGTATTTTTCTTCTGCCACCCAGAAGCAGCCACTTTAGACTATTTCTTCTAAAGTGTTTATCTCTGCAAGTATTAATAAAACAAACTTAATACACTATGTCTAATTTAATCAGGTTTTGATATCATTAACTGACTCCCAGAGATGAGGATTACAACTCATTTGCCTTCTTCCATTCTCACTTTCCCAATGTGTTTATATCCCAACTTTTGGTTAGATTATCTCACGTTTTATTACTATGATTATTAATAGTGTTTATGTAGTACTTAGTAGAACTAAGAATTCTGGTAGAACTGTTTTATTTATTCTGAAGTTAGTCGTAGCCTTATGTTTTCAAATCCTTAGTTTTCTTTAAATGTCCAAGATTTCCCACAACCTTATATAAAATGCCCTTCAAAACAACATTCCACACTGTGAAAGTGTCAGATAATTCACATTTCTACTCCCTGTTTGCTAGTAGCCACCCAGCTTTGTTCTGGCTGCTCTGTGGAATCTGATCAATGCCCTGGGGCTTCCTTCACCCTTACCAGGACTTACTTTCTTTCCTCTTCTCTCCTGTGTGGAAGTCCCTCTTTCCAGAGCTTAAATCTCAGATGTTTCTTAATGTACTTCCTTATTATGGCAGATGATGGCCTCCAATGTCTTTCTGTGAGAGGGGTTAGAGTTGGGGTTGGGGTTGGGGTTGGGGTTAGGGTTGGGGTTAGGGTTAGGGTTAGGGTTAGAGACAAATTTTGTAAGACCTTGTGTGCCTGGTAATGCTTTGATGATCACCTGAGTAAGAGTCTGAGTGGGCTTAGATCTCTAGTTACAAATCAGAGTATTTCATATTGTAAAAAAAATTCCTTGTTCTCTAGTGTCTAATAATGTTGGAAAGTCAAGTGCCATTGTGACTCCCTATCCTTTGGGTATCACCAGATTCTTTTACTCCTCAAATTTTTAAGATCTTTCTTCTAGTCCTGGGTTTCTTTAAATGCTCTGTGACATAGTTGGGTGGGTCACTTTTTATTCATTGTGCTGAGTACTTGGAGATCTTTTCTCATGGGAATCCACATCCTTTCGTTTTGGGTAATTTTCTTGTATAATGTCCTCCCACCATTTTCTCTTTCAGCAACTCTCACTAGTTGGTTTTTTGTTTGTTCATTTGTTTTGGTAACAGGAATGAACCAATCCCCAGCTTCTTTTATTTTTATTTATTTTATTTTGAGACAGGGTCTCACTAAGTTGCTGAAGGCCTCACTAAGTTGCTGAGGCTGGTCTTGAATTTGGTATCCTCCTGCCTCAGCCTCCAGAGTTGCTGAGATTACCAATGTGTACCATCATGCCCGGCTCATTAGTTGATTTTTACACATCCTGGTTTCAACCTCTGTTTTTTGTTTGTTTGTTTGTTTGTTTTTATCTTTTATTACATTTGCCTTTGTCTTTTTGTTTCATGTTGCTTCCTAGAAAACTGCTTCAACTTTATCTTTCAAAGTTTCTGTTTAATTTCAGGCCAATAGGGGTTTCAATGAGCTCTTGCTGGAGAAGTGGGAGCTTAGGCCCGAGTCCTAGAGCTCTGTTAGTGATGTCCAAAACCTCAGTCCAGCTACATAGAGGTCCTAGTTTTCTGATTACTTCTAGATCCTCTAGGAAAGTCTGCTTTCATGCCTTTCCACACCTGCCTATCTGTGATGGATCCAGGGAAACTGCACTCCTGAAACCTAGCAGGATGCCATCAAGAAGAGGGATCTGGTTGGTGGGGAGTGAAGGGGTCCCCGGGCAGTATCAGCATGGTCACCAGGTTTAGGCTTCACCTATCTGCAATGTCTGAATTTTCTCTCCAAAACCAAAATGATTAACCATTTCACAAATCTATTCTTTCCAATTAAAAGACTACTTACACTCCCTAATCGGGGTACCACTTCCCGAATCTGTGGAGAGGCTACTTAGGATGAAGGAGACTGGAAAACCTCTGGGGCTTTCACCTGAGCTATCCTGGCCTCTGCCTGACCCCAGAAGAGCCCTCACATCTAGAGATCCTTCTGGTCCTCTAGGATGGAAAAAAAGAAAACATGAATTGCCACAACAAATTTACTTTGTGTGGATTTCTAGCCAACTGCAGATTTCCACATCCACCAGCTTAGTATGTCACAGTCAGGGACCGGTGATCACATCTAGTCCAAAGGATTCCTCCATCATCTTGATTAAATGCCAGCACTGCCTGGGTCCCCTTCAGCAACACAAGCACACGCCACCTCTTGCAGAGGGTACCCTCTGCAGAGGGTCACGCCCACCAAGTTTTCAGTGAGCTTATTTCCAAGTTTCAGTGGCTCTCAAGGTATCAGAGAGCCACTGTGAAATCAAAGGAAGGTTCTAGCTCCTCCATCCACCCTCCCTCCAGGTGCCTGAGGGATAAGAAGACCTGCTACAAGGGCCCAGAGGGAGACAGAAATGGAGCAATGAAGTGGACCTGCTAGTAGGCTGGAAGCCAGGCTGACTGTGAAGGAAAAGGAACAGGCAGCAAGATCCTGGGGCTCAGTCTCCAGGGAAAGCTGCGTTTGAGCAGGGGCAGCTTGCGGCAGTGAGTGTAGACCAAAGAGCCATTCCAGGTGCCTGACAGCAAAGATGGCTCTGGGTTTTCATTGCTAACTTCTGCTCGGAAGCCTGGTCCCCGATCTGTGAAGTCTTTCAATAAGACTGCATAGATTGGAAGCTTAATGGAGCCCACTTAAGTCACCCCAGAATGCCTCAGCCCCAGCTGCCCTGGCTCCCTCTTCACCCTGCTCAGATGGACTTCACTGCACACCGGCTTTCAGCTCTAGCTTCTTATGGTCAAGTCAGACATATGCATCTTCCTGAGACTCAAACTGCTTTTGCCTTAGGACCTCAGGGGGAAAAAAAAAATGACTTAACTAACTGTGTCACCCAGGCTCCTCCAGGGGACATCTTGCAGTCAATGCACTGTTTTTACCAACAAAGCCAAATCATAGACCCTTCAACAGACTAGGTGCTGCCTCACTCTGGCCTGTTTCTGCTCCAGCAAGTTGGGAGCTCATCCACTGGGCCATCTCAGCCCCACAGGCTGGTCCCCTTCCTGGGGGCAGGGAATTAGTCCAGTGAAGCTCTCCTATTTTGAGGGTCCTATAGAGCAGGTGGCTAGGAGGGGGATAAAGGGAGGGTGTCGGGGCAGAAGTGCTGGTATGGAGCTGCAGGTAGTGGCCACTGCTGGAGAAGATGGTGCACTGGGTGCTCTAGTTTGGTCTCTTGAAGACCTGGTGTTAAAGGAGTGGTCTCTGCCTGTGGGCTGTTGGAATCTCTAAGGTGTGGGACACATTGGGACCCCAGCCCTTCCTCTTGTTGTCTTGCTTCCCATCTTCCAGGAGAGGAGCAGTTTCCTCCGCCACTCAGTCCCACCACTATGCTCTGCCCTGCCACTCGGCCAGATGTAGAGGCAACCTGAGTGTGCCATTTGTAGGAACCTCGATTTGAACCAGGGGCCTCTGGCTCTGCAATCAAATGCTCTACCCCTGAGCTATGCCCCTTCTCCCATCAGAAATGTCTAACAGATACCTTTTCACCTGCATTGCAACCCACACACTTCCTATGAACTGAAATTTCAATGAACTCTTAGAAAGTTCTGATGATATGGGAATTTTGCCTCACGGCTAATTAGCATCTTTTGGCCCTCTTCTTCCACACGAACACACCTCCCCATTTTGTCCCCAGATGCCTCCTCTGCACAATCTTCCCATCTCATCTTTGAAGGCATCTTCTTGAAAAGTCTTTGCTAAGAGCTGCCCCCTCCCCCTCCCCCCTTCCTTCCTCTCTTCAGTAAGCTCCACAGACGTCAAACCTGCCCCAGCATCTGTTAGGTGCAGGACAGGCTGAGTAAGCTGTCTGCAGGGCATGCCAAACAAAGTTAGCTGCAGGATGACCTGGGCACTCAAACCCTCTGTCTGGTTCTTTATCACCTGTTTGCTTCAAGCCCAAATGCCCAAGCCCGCGCTCAAGGCCGAACACTTCGCCCCCCTGCTCAAGGCTGAACACTTAACCCCCTTGTGTGTCAACAAAGCAGCTTGCAAACCCAAAGACCCCATTAGATTTGGGCTATAAAAACTCCCTCCTGCCGGGCCCCTCTCTCTTTTGCTCTCTCTTGCTCGCTCGCTCTCTCTCTCTCTCTCTCTCTCTCTCTCTCTCTCTCTCTCTTTTCTCCTCCATTGCACTACTGCAATAAAGATCTCTTGGTCACTCCGAGTGTTGTGGTCACTTTCCTTTCAGCATCCGTCTTCCCTGCTCATCCCTACACCATGGATGGACTGGGGGACTTGTTCCCAGCTCCTCCCCTCTGTTCTTTTTCCTCACTTCAGTTGCTTCTCAGTTTCTGGCAGGATCTTAGCTGAATGGAGGAAAAACCAAACAAAATATTTCAATTACTTGGCCCCAGAGGCCCAGCCCCCATCTGGAACCTATGAAGCAAATCCCAGTTGCCCCAGTGGGCCTCAGACCAGAAGGTCAGCACAGTGGGAGCCGGATGGACCAGAGATCCTCCTCTGTGGTCCAATCCCTGCCCAGAGGCTCAGCAATACAGGCCCTAGCAAGTAAATCTTGCCCTTGGCCAAACATCCAACATTAAGGCCACCACTGAGATCAAAGGGCCACATATATCTCAAAAATGTGCCCACAGGGACACCAGAGGTGGTGACAAACCTGTGATAACTCTGTAACTCTGCAAAGGAGACCAAGGCTCAGAACACCCAGAGGTTTGTAAAGGACAATCAGAGCAAGGGTCACTTCTCCCCATCATCCCAGCAGTTTAATTTAATTACTTATATTTATCACAATAGTAAAAAAAAGTGCTCAGCAGGCACTGCTGTGCATGCCTGTAATCCCAGCAACTTGGGAGACTGAGGCAGGTAGAGTGCAAGTTCCAAGCCAGCCTCAGCAACTTAGTGAGGCCAGAAGCAACCTACCAAGACCCTGTCTCTAAATGAAAAGTTTAAAAAGGATGAGGATGTGGGTCTGTGGTTAAGCACCCTTGGTTTCAATTCCTAGTTAAAAAAAAAAAAAAAGTGCTCAGGATTGAAAAGCTAGAAATGCATTCTCTTTACATCTTTCTACAATGCTGAACACAACAATGAGTAGAAAAGTTAGTTCGCAATGAATATTTATTGAATGGAAGTAAAGGTAGCAAAATTAGCAAAGATTCATAAGTAAGGAGTAAATTAACTGAGGTGGCACCAGCCAGATGAGCACTGTTCCTGTTTTGGGGTCTGGTTCTCCAGACTCAGGCATGCACGTTCCTCTGAGCTCTGGCACTAATCATTCTTGCTGGAGGAGATGGGCTGGTCCACAGCCACATGATGCTCTCCAGGTACTCTCCTGTCGCGACCCCTTGCCCGCAAGGAAGACGCAACTCAGGAATCTTCTTTCAGCAGTTTATTCAGGCCCTTGATATTTCTTCTTCTCCCCCTCGGATGCCCCTCCCAGCCCTAATAAAGCATCTCAAGCCCCAATGCGAAGCTGCCACGTGGAGCTTTCTCATAGGGTGGTGAAAAACCATGCGCCAACTCTCCCAAATAAGGAGTTGTTTGTCACAGACCACAGCGGAGCCAGCGCCATCTTGTAATGGCGACCATAATCTGCAGAAACGGCAGAAGCTGCTCACCACAGTTCCCCCTTTCTGTTTTCTTAAAACAATACAGGCGAGAGTAGAGGTCCTATCCCACTGTGCAGAAGTGGCTGCATAGTATGGCTCAGTCCTAAGGAGGGCCCTTCCCCAGATCTGAGGCCATATCAGCCGACGCCTTTTTTCGTGGGGCGGGGCGTGGACGCGTCTAATCCGCATGCAATAGGACATGCTCTCCTTGAGGTCCACGTCAAGGATCACTCAAGTGCAGTGCCTTGCCTCGCATCCTGTATCGTGATGATGGTGGACGAAGGGGGATAGCTGAGGCTGAACTGTGGCTGTTTATAACGACAAACAAGTTGACAGCACCCTGAAAGAAAGGCACAGACTTTAAGGCGATAGAAAAGCACTAGTGTGGAAACCCATCTGCGTGCAATGGCAGTAAGACCGGCAGAGTGCAAGGGCTTTCCAACACTAAGAGTATAACAAGGAAAGTCATGTCGATCCCAGTACAATGTTATAATAACTTGGGGTGTAATGACCATGTCAAAGGTTTACTGTTTAAGATGCGCAAGCCAGACTTGAGGTGAGTTGCCATTTTCTAAAGCTGCAAGAGCTTGTATGATCATAGCCTTATCGTGAGCACTGCGGGCCTTAAGGTGACAGAGAAACCACAAACAGAGGAACATACCGAAGCAACACATTGCACCAAAAATGCCTACCCCCACCCACTCTTTGAAGAAGGAAAAAGCAGAAGATATCCAATCGGTGAATTGACCCAAAGTCACGGGATCGACACGGGTACTGTTCAAGACAGCTATCTGGGTTAGTTGAGACTGGATCATGTCTTCCGCTGCCATGGACCAATTTCCGGCCAAATATTCGCCAATGATGCGGGAGGCATTCCTGGAATCATTAAATCTGACAGAGGTTATACATAAATGTGCACGTTGATCAATACAACCCAAATGTACTAGGTCAGACAATTCCTCAACTTGAGCTTGAAGCAGATCTATCCTTTGATTAGCAGCCAAAATCCCAGATAGAATGTGTTGATTAATTCTACTTTGAGATTCAAGTATGGTGGATGTTTGTTGAATAACCTGATTAATAGTGGCAGCAGTTTGTACTTGGCTGGCCATGGCTACTCCAGCTGTAACTGCTGCAGCAGCAGATACCGCCACAGCTGTCACTATAGCTGCCGTAATTCCAAAATCTCTATGGGCTCTAATCAGTTCAACAATAGGAAAAGACTCTGGATCTGCAGTAACCGGGATCGGGACAAAGGTTGGAAATTTCATAACCATTGCCATAGTCCAGGAGCCATTCCAACACTCAGACAAATAACAGGTAATATTAGAGCAATTAAGCATCCCCTGTGATGTATCATTAGCCAAAAGAAACAGGAACGGAGATTGGAGACAGACCGCTGAGGAGGGTAATGTAGCATTAAACAATTGTGAATTGTGTGAAGTAATTTTAAGTCTCCTACCTCGCTCCGAGTTTTGGGTACTGCCAGAAACATTAAACAGCCAACTTTGGACTCCTAATATTTCCCTGGGGAAACACAAGCGCGGACTAGACTAGCCCAATCTGAGGGAGTCATGCAAAATCTAGTAAGTCCCTCCACCTGAGTGAGAGTGAAAGCGGCATTTATGCCATAAGTGCGGACAGATTCTGCCAAGGTTTTAATTATCTTAAAGTCTAAAGGCTCATGATATCTTCCCCTGTTATTGTCCTGAAATACAGGGTATGCAAGTCCCATATCTGTATTAACTGTCCTCCAAACTTGTGCATGAAAAGATCTCCCGGAACCTTGGCTCCCCCCCACATATGGAGGTGGGGCAATCGGCACCATATCTTCTTCTAGATATTCTACCTCCTCCTCCTCAGAGTTTTGTTGACCGATGTTAATTCCCTTCCCCTTCTTACAGTAGGCCTGCGTGCCCTGTGTCTCCTTTTTCTTCTTTTTCATTTTTATCTTATGTAGTTGTTGTAACAATATATCAAGGTCCTCAGAACTCTCTGAGTCGCTTGTGTTCTCAGGCGTTTTTAATTCGGTCAAGTCTGGGTAGAGCCTTCTCCTATTTTTATCTTCAGGCTCTTTTGCCTTCTCACTACTGTTACTTTTAATACTCTGCCGCAGTCTGGCTGGGCACAAATGCCACAGTCTGGCTGGGCACACAATCACGAGCCACCACACAGCTTGTAGATTCAAACAGCAACTCTTTATTCCCGAACTCACACCAGCCGTCTACCAACACGTTCTGGGGAAATCCACGTTCTCTGCCCAAATCCACCTCCACTGGGCTTCTATCTCCCAAAATATACTGTCTGAATCCCGTGAGAACTCAAGGGGAACTCAGGCAGCAGGATACGCCCTATTCCCAGCAGGAATAATCTTAAACCTTAAACCTGGAACCTAAACTGGGAACGCCCTAAACACGATTATCTTAAAACCGGGAACACCCTAATCTGCCTTGGTCCTTGAGCAAGGTCACCTACATTCAATGTCACTGCAACATGTCAGCAACATGGGGTACGCTGGCAAGGAAATTGTCATACCTACTTGGCTAATGGCTCCCAGCATCTCCCCCCTTCTGATTAATTAAACAACAAGCAATGTGGCTTAAGGACCGTGCCTGGTAGGTTGTCCAATTCAACATATGGTTCTTACCCGTCATGGGAAAAACTGACCTTTAGGTGTCAGCCTCCTGTCTTAGGTTGATACCACTGCAATTGAATCATACCCATCACTGACTACCGGTCCAGCATACAGCCATACTTGTGGATAGGTCTATGCACCAGTGGGGGGGTGAGGTTCTTTGCCTCACCTCTGTTGGCCCCCAAATTTGGCCTTGGTGCCAGTGGGGGAGTGAGGTTAATGTGGCTTATGGACCGTGCCTGGTAAGTTGTCCAATTCAACATATGGTTCTTACCCATCATCAGAAAACTGACCTTTAGGTGTCAGCCTCCTGTCTTAGGTTGATACCACTGCAATTGAATCATACCCGTCACTGACTACCGGTCCAGCATAAGCCATTGGCCCCCAAATTTTAGACCATCACTAGCAGAAGGGAGGAGGATACAGAAATGCCACGACACCAAGCCAATTGACGGCTCCTTGGGAAAAATTGCATCACTGGTGACACCATCAGCAAAGATATGTCAGCACTACCACAATTAACATGGGATGCGCTGGCAAGGAAATAAAAATTGCATCACTAGTGACACCATCAGCAAAGATATGCCAGCATTACCACAATTCGCTGCACCAAACGATAGTTACATAGTCCAGGCAAGTTCTGCAAGCAGTTCAAAGCAGAGGAATCTATCAATATGTCCATTTCCTCCCAAAATCCGTTTCCTCCCAAAGTAAGTTGACTCTTTGATTGAGCATTACTTGTTGAGTTCTTCACTGGCACTGGGATGGAGATAGGAATTCTGGCAATGATGCTAAAGAGACATTATCCTGAAAAGAATTATTAAATATAATGAAAAAGAAAGGTGAAAGTAAACAAACAGATCTGTTAACCTACTTTAAAAACAATCCTTAACAGCCTCTTACCTAATTTAAACTAGTAAACAAACAGATCTGTTAACCACCTTTAAAAACAATCCTTAACAGCTATTTACCTAATTTAAATTAAACCATTTAAATCACGTGAATAAAAAAAATAATAATAATTCGGATCCATTTTTTCATGAGCGCTCCTCATATAAGAAATATGGACATACGCACATACAGACATACAACACAAAACACAAGAGTGTACACAAACGTACAACACATAAGAAAATAGTAAAGGCCTTGTAGCTTTACCTAGGTGAAATCTCCATTGCAATGTTTAAAAACTCCACAGTCAAAAAATAAAACTGATCAGAAAAACATTAACCTAGGTTTGTATGAGCTCAAAAAATAAAAATAGAACCTTATGATGTGGAAAAATGCAATAATAAAATAGCTATTGAAAAAAGCATCCTGGTTAATCACTGTCGCAGATGTAAGAATGGCCAAGCTGGAGTTCTGGATATCAGCTGTTATGGATTTGAGTCAAATCATCTTCTTTTCGATCTGTAGAAACTGTTTTAGTTAATCTCTCTGGAATCCAAATGGGCTGCTGTTCTCCCTGTGGAAAAACACAAACAGACCCCCGACTCCAGACAATCACAGGGTCAGGACCTTTCCATTGTCCTGTTAGAATATCTTTCCAAAGTACTTTAGGCTTATGTACATTTTTTGGATACATATGCCTTTCCGCAGCACTAAGTCCTGATGAATCCAAATTTAAAAAGTTTAGAGTAAAAAGCGTTATTTTAAGTTTATCTTTGGGGGATATATACCCCCTTCCAATTCCCTCTTTTTGCTTTAATAAGTATGTTTTAATAGTTTGATGAGCTCTTTCAACTATGCCTTGTCCCTGTGGATTGTATGGGATTCCTGTTATATGAGTAATACCAAATGATGAGCAAAATTGTTTAAAAGAGGTAGAGGTATAGTCAGGACCATTATCGGTTTTTAACTGTTTAGGAACGCCCACAGTGGCAAAATTTTGTAAGCAATGAGCTATAACATCTTTAGTTTTTCTCCGGCATGAAGGGAGCCCATCAAAAATCCAGAAGAAGTATCGACTGTGTAGAGAATCAGATGTGACTGTGTTACTATTACTGTCCTTGATGGAGTCTGCCTGCAAACAGGATATTCTGTCAAGGTATAGATAGGTAACAGTGGACATGCTTGAAAACGAGGTGTCTGCTGTCCTTGGGAGGGCCTACTTGCAAACGAGAGGCTCCTTCAAGGTTTAGATAAGGTAACTGCGGACATGCTTGAAAACAAGGTGTCTGCTGTCCTTGGGAGGACTTGCCTGCAAACGGGATGTTCTACCAAGTGGGCTAGGAGGGCGCTAAGAAAAAATGTATTATCTGTTCTTAACAAAGAGCAGAGCTCAACATACTCCGGGCCGAGAATAGATTAGCCATGAGAAGCGGGTCACTTCTGATTAGAAAGTAAAACTTCTGTATGCTATGTTTAATTAGCTGAAAGACCTGATTCATTGATGCTGGAAGGCTGCCTTCTTTGTTCACAATACTATAAAAAGATTGCCTGTACACAGTAAAGGGCTTTTTTTCTGCTGCTGCTTTGTTGCTCTGCTTCTTCTTTCTTTTCCCATGCTGACCTACAAGTGAATTACTATAACAGACTGTAACGTGTAAATATTTTAATTTTCCAAATTCTGGCAAGTGTGTGACGTCCATCTGCCAAATATGGTTAGGTATCAGTCCTCTAGGATTGACTCCAAGATTAACTTGTGGTAAAAATGTCACACAATTTTGACATTGTTTTATTATATGTCTGGCTTGTTCCTTAGTTATTTTAAAACGCTTTTGTAAAGTATTAGCATTAACATGAAACCTTTTATGAAAATTTGTAGCTTCTTCAAATGTAGAGAAAATATGTATGTCATGTGTAGTTTTATCTGCTAAATCATTGCCTAAACTAAGGGCTCCAGGCAATCCTGTATGTGCCCTAATATGTCCTATAAAGAATGGATCTTTTCTGTCCCAGATTAGACTTTGTATAGTGGAAAACAAAGAGAAAACAGTAGAAGAAGGGGAAATCCTACCAGCATCTTCAAGAGATACTATAGCATTAACTACATACTGACTATCAGAAAATAAATTATATACAGAATCTTTAAACATCAAAAAAGCTTGTAAAACTGCATTAAGCTCTACCTTTTGAGCTGATTGTTTGGGTACTAAAAATGTAAAAGTTTGATCAGGGGTAACTACTGCTGCTGTACCATTATTTGACCCATCAGTAAATATATTTGGAGCATTCATGATAGGTGTTTTTCTTGTCATTTTAGGAAAAACTACAGGATGCTTAGACCAAAAAGACAACAAAGGATTAGATGGTAAATGATTATCAAATGAAACATTAGATTTACACATGATTATTGCCCAAGTATTTAACTCATTAGCTAACTCATCAATTTGATCCATAGTATATGGAGTAATAATTTTATTGGGAGAAATTCCAAACACTCCCTTCGCTGCTTTTATTCCTTTGAGTATTAATTGTCCTACAGCCTCAGGATACCTAGTAAGAATAGTGTTAGGAGAATAAGATAAATGTATCCACAATAATGGACCTTCTTGCCAAAATACTCCTGTAGGAATATTTTTTGTTGGTAGTACAATAAATAATAAAGGCAAACTTATATCAATTCTATCCAAATGTATGTTTTCCATATATGTTTCAATAATTTTTAATGCCTTTCTTGCTTTAGGAGTTAACATGCGGGGTGAATTTGGATCTGATGGACCTTTTAGAATATCAAATAAAGGTCCCAACTCTCCTGTTGGTATACCTAGATAAGGCCTTATCCAATTTATGTCTCCTAATAACTTTTGAAAGTCATTAAGTGATTTGAGTTGATCTACTCGTATTTGAATTTTTGGTGGACGGACCATGGTTGAGGATAATAGAACTCCTAAATAATTAATTGGAAAATTTAATTGTACTTTATCTATTGCTATCTCTAGATTATAATTTTTTAATAAGTTTGTAAGTGTGGCATAACATTCCAGCAATATGTTTTTATCTTTATGTGCCAATAATACATCATCCATATAGTGAAATATTTGTAGTTCAGGATTTTGATTTCTAAGTGGCTGGATTGCTTTGTTAACATATATTTGACACATAGTTGGACTGTTAGCCATCCCTTGAGGGAGTACTTTCCATTCATATCTCTGATCAGGACATTCATGATTTAATGCAGGGATAGTAAATGCAAAACGTGGACTATCCTCGGGATGAATTGGAATTGAAAAAAAACAATCTTTAATATCTATAGCTAAAACATGCCAGGTTTTTGGCAAAGCAGACAATTGAGGAATCCCTGATTGAGCAGGTCCCATAACAACCATCTCATTATTAATGGCTCTTAAATCTTGCAATAATCTCCATTTACCAGATTTCTTTTTGATGACAAAAATGGGAGTATTATGGGGAGATATGGAAGGTTGTATATGTCCTTCCGCTAATTGTTGTTTGACCAGATCATGGGCTACTTGTATCTTTTCTTTAGTCAGGGGCCACTGAGGAACCCACACTGGTCTTTCTGATTTCCAAGTAATTTTGATTGTCTCAGTGGCCCTTTCTGAAAATCCAACCCATGTCTGTATGTTCCTTGATCTATTTGTACTGGTGCTGCTATACCTTGCCCTTGTTTTCCTAATCTTTTTTCTTTCCTAAAGCCTTGTCTAGCCCTAGTAGTGGGCGCATTAGGATTGATGTTATTTGTTAACGTCAAACCTAATTGATCTAGGACATCTCGTCCCCATAAATTTATAGGAAGATGATCCAATACATATGGCTGTATAGTTCCTTCACATCCTTCAGGATCCTTCCAATCTAATATCATAGAACTTCTATGGGGATTAGTCGCCACTCCTAGGCCTCGAAGCGTTTGAGTGGCTTGTTGTAATGGCCAATGTTTTGGCCATTCTTGACGAGAGATGATGCTAAGGTCAGCTCCTGTGTCCAGTAGCCCATTAAACTCATGACCTTGAATATTTAGTTTTAGCATTGGGCGAGAATCTAAATTTAAAGACAACATAGCCCAATCTACACCTGTGGAGCCTAATCCCCTGGAACCTCTTTCTACACTATGACTAGGAAATTTATTATGTAGGCTGGGTATTATTAACAACTGTGCTATTCTATCTCCAGGTGAAATTACTGATATACCTCTTGGAGAACTAGCTATAATTTTTATTTCACCTACATAATCGGGATCAATTACCCCAGGACTTATCATAAGTCCTTTTAATGTAGATGAACTACGTCCCAATAATAAGCCTACTGTTCCTTGGGGAAGAGGTCCTTTTACTCCTGTGGGAATGATTTGAACTCCCATCTCTGGAGTTAATACTGCTCTGGCAGAGGCACAGATGTCCAACCCTGCACTCCCTCAGGTTTGTCTGATGAGGGATTTAATGGACAATGTGTCCTGGGCACTAGCCTGATGGTGTTGCTGGGTTCCTCCACTGCCCCGTATATTTGTGGTTGTGGGCCCCGGAGCATTGGGCCCCCCTGTCCGTTTTTTGGCAATGGAGCCTGATGCCTTTCTCCACGATATCTTGGATAAATACCTGGTCTTTGTCCATTTTTTGATAAGGGAGTACCTTCTATGGTGGTTTGAGAACAGCATTCATTAGCCCAATGTCTCCCTCTACGGCATCGTGGGCAAATACCCGGTATTCTATTCCTTTGATACCTACTTTTGTTAAACCCTCCTCCTATGGGGCAATTCCTTTTAAAATGTCCTGTTTGTTAACAATCATAGCATGTTTTTGGCCTGGCATCTAAAGCCTGTTGTACTGCAGCTGCCAAGACTTGCCCTTGTTCATTAATCTCTCTACATAATTTAATATATGTGTTTAAATCTTCATGTCTCCATGGTCTAATAACCTCTCTGCAGCAACGATTTGCTTGGTCATAAGCCAGTTGTTTTATTAATGGCATTGCTTGTTCTGTATCCCCAAAAATTTTGGCAGCCGTTTGAATTAGCCTATCTACAAAGTCAGCGTAAGGTTCATTAGCTCTCTGTATTACCTTAGCTGACCTTGTAAATCTCCATGTCCTTGTAAAGTCTTCCATGCCCTAACTGCATCTGCAGCAATTTGTGCATATATAGCAGGATCATATTCAATTTGTTGCCATTGACCCTCATAAGGTCCTTTTCCTAACAACATATCTAGATTTCTTTGAGGGTAACCGGCTGCTGCATTTCGCCTAGCTGTCTCCATGCAAAATTCTTCATTGGCAACCTTCCATAACAAATATTGTCCTCCATTTAGTACAGATTTACACATGCTAGCCCAATCTGCTGGCGTCATGTCCAAGTTAGTAATGGACTCGCTTACCGTGAAGGGAGCTTGGGGACCATAGGTTGTTACAGCCTCCTTTAACTGCTTCACTGTTTTAAAATCTAAAGCACGGTGAATTCGCTGCCCTCCTGCCTGTTCAAGTACAGGGCATGCTAATCTTTGAGGTCCTGTCTCAGGATCCCATTTATCAACTACGGGGTTTGAGGGCCACTCAGCTGTCTCCATCGGTGGGGCTGTTGGTTGAATTATGCCCTCTTGTGATAAAATGGAGTTAGTAACAGCCTCCTGTTGTGGCCTTTTTCCTAACAACCCCTTTTCCTTTAAATTTTCTTCCTCTGTCTGACTAGCTCGAGAGACCTTCTCTTTTGCTTGATCTAAAATGTCTTTCTCCATGGTCTGAACCTCTAACAATTTACTTAACATCTTTTCGGTTTGTTTTTTACTAATTTCTAATCTACTGTAAAGATAACGCAACCCAATAAGATAACACAAAACAAAACCGAAACTGAATGAAACAAAAACGGAATAAAAAATCGTTGTATCAATTTTCTCTCCCTCAGGGCCGACAAACTTCAAACCTTTAGTCAACCATTTTTTCCAGTTTGCCTGAGAAATTTCTAGGGATAGGCAGCTTGAAACAAAAACAAGATAAATCAAAACAAGAACGCACTGTTTTTTTTTGAAATGGTCACCCATTCTTTTGCTCTTCCTCAGGGGCGAGCAATTTCACTTACCTCCCTTCAGAAGTTCCCCGTACGAGCCGCCAAATGCCGCAGTCTGGCTGGGCACACAATCACGAGCCACCACACAGCTTGTAGATTCAAACAGCAACTCTTTAT